>NC_134910.1:13355256-13412756 GCF_041734735.1 Babylonia areolata | reverse complement strand
TGCATATACACACGAAGGGGGTTCAGGCACTAGCAGGTTTGCACATATGTTGACCTGGGAGATCGTAAAAATCTCCACCCTTTACCCACCAGGCGCCGTCACCGCGATTCGAACCCGGGACCCTCAGATTGACAGTCCAACGCTTTAACCACTCGGCTATTGCGCCCATCGAACTGGAAACAAATGCAGAACATCAAAAACATCAACGTTTGCAGTCACGCGTGATGAAACACTTTCGTGCAGGTAAGGCTTCATCATATCACAGTCAAGGCTTCATGTGCATTCAACAATCTATTATTAATAAGACGCAGGAATGTAGTGAAAATATTTGGATACAAACTCGCTGTAAAAAAAATAAAAGGTATATTAAGATATATAAAAACAGTGTGACATCACCCATGACTCACACGCCTCAGTCACCTCACCCCCATAATAAAATGTTAAGATATAAACTTGCTAAAAGTCCAATAAAAGAAAATAGTTTAAAAAAAAAATTTTTTTAAGAAAGAAATGAAATTGCGATAAAAATCTGCAGAAGCAAAATAGTTTATTTCAAATTTTGATTGTAATATATAATGCATCAGACAGTTTGTGGAGTCTTGTGTAGCTTAAGAACTATGAAAATAGCTTTTTGTTTTCAGTATATTCCTGATTATTTTTTTCACAAAATTTTTTGTATATTCCTGGTCACATTTTCACAAATAGGTATGTGCAAGGGTTGGATATGTTTTTATCTAAGTGTTTTAACTTTTATAACTAAATGTGATCTGCAATCTTATGAAGTTTTTTACCCGGTTTTCTTTTATATGCATTTGCTAAGTGAAAATAAAGTTTGTATTTAACAGAAGGAAAGGAATTGGTTTTGTATGCATAAGTTGTGTGCATGTGTCTTGTGTGAGTGTGTGTGTGTGTAGAATAATGTCTGTTGTATTCATCATATAATAATTTTGAACAAAGAGCAAATGAAACTTCACCTTAGTTATTGATTAATGAGAGAAAAGGTGTGTTGTATTCATCACATGATAATTTTCAACAAAAGTACAAATGAAACTTCACCAGATTATTGATTAAAGGGACAAAGGTACTCAACTGTTGTAGAAGATGTATCGCGCAAACTAGCTCAGCTGCAGTTTCTGTATGGAAGAAGACAACAGTAATCAATATTGAATATGCTTTTTTCTTCTTCTTGATTTTCTACTCTTTTTTTTAAATTTTTTTTATCCATCCGGAGGTATGAGCGAACATCATACATTGTACATCCATTCTGATCATCTAAGAAATGGATTGAAAAAAAAATTAAACAGAAAACATAGTATTATTCTCAATCATGAAAACATCCATGCTCATCACCTCCCGTTTGGGTCCTTGCACCTCTGGACCCTCATCAAATCAAGGAAGCCAAGAGTTTCCGCTGCCCCTTGGGAGATGATGGTGTTTTCACCCCTGGTATGTTCTGGGCTCAGTTACAGACCTGCCTCCCAGATCTCAGCCCAGCACGTTTTGCCCCCAGTATTTTTCTCCACCAGGACTCGATCGCAACCCAACATGGAAGTACTGAGCACTTGTGGGTCGGGGTGACCTCTACAGCTGCCAGCACCTCCCTTGTGGGCACCTGTACCACCATGGGAGGGAATACTGCAGGCGGAACCCTTGCTTGTGCATCAGGTGACAGGGTACATGTGCCTCGGGTGGCTCCGGCTTGTCCATGTCTCGGTCGGCCCATGGTCCCAACACCTAATATGCATGGGACCTCACTCCTACGGGGCCACTGTCTCCCCTGCTGGAGGTCCCGGTGCCAGGGACCCTTGAGGGTCTCACGGGGTCAGTCGCCCTCCACAGGTGATTTCTCCTTTTCAAACCTGATGCAGATGCACCTTAGGCGCATGCTTGGCTGCTACAAGGCCTGGGTAGAACCCCTCATCCTCTCCCTCCTGAACTCTGCCATGCACCTCTTACCGGGCACTGCACACCAAAGGGTTTGGCTGTGAACACCCACTCTTTGGTCAGGGCAGTCTCCATGGTCACCTGCACCCCCCCTCAGGGACCCTTTCCCATGGGGTCCCCTTACATGGGGTCCAGGGTCTCTAACGCCTCCCTCTAGGGACTGACTGCTTCTGGGTCACCCAGACAAGATCAGTGAAGCTTGTGGCTTCTTTTTACCACTCACTCCTACAATGGGGAGATTGATGTGTGTTCATGCTATCTGTGCATGCATGGGTCCCTTCCTGACCATCTTAGGAAGCGCACTGTGTCGAGATTGGCACAACCCTCATGGGCGTTGCTAGACCTGGTCCATGGGATCTAGCCCTGCAGCAGGCATGAACGGGATAATCAGCAGGCAACTTTGATTGGCTCGTTCTTCTTCTCACGGGGCTGCACACTCAAATCTGAAGACCCCCTTGGGTCGTCACAGGAGCCAGTTTGTACAATAAACCATAAACATTTATCTCAGTGATGTACGTCAGCCATGGCAGAGTGAAGGCCATCAACGTTGTCAGGGTTTGTGCGTGTCAGGTGCTTGTGGGGTGGTTGTAGCAGAATCACAGTGGTACGTTGTTGGTTTGTGTGTGTGTGTGTGTTTCTTGGTTGATACGTGTGTGTGTGTGTGTGTTTGTGTGTGTGTTTGGTTGATACGTGTGTGTGTGTGCATGCATATGTGTGTTTCTGCATGTAATGTTCACACACAGACACATTTCTTTTCTTCTATTTTTGTTTTGTTGTCATGCCATCTGCCAGAATGATCACACACAAAACCCTCTCTCTCACACACACACACACACTCCACACATTGTGTTGTGTGTTTTTGTTTTTTTATAATTTAGTTTTATAATAAGTTTTGAAGCATTCTGAGTATGTGCATGTGTACATGTTCTCTCTCTTTCTCTCTCTCTCTCTCTGTCTGTCTGTATGTGTGTGTACGTGTGCACACACGCATGTGTGCGTGCGTGCATGTGCTCATGTATTCTCTTTGAAGCGTAAATGAGAAAGTATAGTGGGAAGAGAACATGATAAAATGTCAGTAGTAAAATAAATAAATAAATAAATGTCTAACTGAACTGATGTCAAACTTCTGCTTTTTTCTTTCCTTTTTTTTTCTTCATTTTTTTTCTTAACAAGAACAAGAAATTATCAGCATCATCTTCAAATGTTTTATTATGAATTTCTGAAATGCTATCAATAATGAAAAAAGGTTTCAAAGCTTCACATTCAAGAAGAAGATGCATATTTGAAAGTTTCCCTCCATTGCAGCATGTCATTTAATTTTGAATCTGAAAACCAGTGTGTGTGTGTGTGTGTGTGTGTGTGAACAAAAAAATGCAACATTAAAAGGAATAAAATATGGAACAAGAGAACAATCTGAAAATATATGACGAAAAAAAAAAATAAATAAAATAAAAATAAAACACACACCAAAAATTGTCAAATGTCCTAACATCAACAAATTACAAGTGTCTGACTGGTTTGTGCACCAACCTTTCTGCAATATCAGATAACATTTTGAAATGTCAAAAATACATTCAAGGGTGAGTAAGAGCGTGTGTGTGTGTGTGTGTGTGTGTGTGTGTGTGTACTGATGAATGTAGATGTGTACATGTGCACAGACAACAGCAAGTGTGTGTTCATGTTTGTAATTTAATTGCTAAATATTTACATTAATATATATATACATACATACATATATATATATATATATATATATATATATATATATATATATATATATATATATATATATATATTCTTAATCTACAAATGGAGCTTTTTTCTTTTCATTTGATCAAAAATTCAAATCAACAATAAAAATACAGTTGAACAAATTTTTATCAGTCACAAACGCCATCTGCAACAGCTAAGATTGTCACGACACATTCAATGTTGAAAAGTCCTCAAGTGTGAAACACTTAAACGCGCGGCATTCACATTCCAACCACAACACTGACCCCCACACAACAGCCCACACAGAACAACAACAATGGAGAAGAAGTGTCAATGTCACCAAACCTAGGACAGCACGTTGACAAGCACACAGTGAGAAACCTGCAGGACATTCTCACTTGTGGAACGTTTTGGAAGACAAGAAAAAAAAAATGCATAAAGAAAGTTTGTTTTTTGTTGTTGTTTTTTAAACCCCCCCAAAAATCTGGTTGTGACTGAGACCAAACTGGGTCAGACGCCATTGTTGGCACGCACTGTTCACATGAACCAGTCAATGCAAAAATAACTCTCCTGATCGAGAGCACAGAAACACACACTGCATTTACTGGTAACAGTGGAGAGTGGAAAGATCAGTTAAGATATCGCTGGCTTATGACATCATTACAGAAATTAGGTGCCTCTCCAAAAATTTGAAACTATCTAAAGCCCCAATTGGAGCCGTTCGTCTGGAGTGAGTTAAATTAAATTCTTTGAATGATAATTATAACATGTTTGTATTCGTAATCACTACATAAAATGATATTCAAACGCTTCTGGGCATGACAGATCTAACTATCTATTTATCTATATAGATATAGATATGTAATAATACTTGTGGAAAATGACATTGTGGTTTAACCTATTGCTCCCTTGACTTCTAAATCCTACACAAAGGGAAGTAACTGAACTCACACATGCCAAACAAAAATAATCATATAAGATAATGACTACATTTGTTGCAGAAGACAGTTCATAATATGCACACAAAAAAAAAAAAAGAAAGAAAAAAAAAGACGTAGTTTCATTGTTACATATAAGTGTATGGGGTACATTTTAATTTCGAAGAATTTTTTTTTAAAATCCAATGTGTTCCTGTAAACATCTAAAGTTGTGTGTGCACAGATCAAGAAAACTTAGTGATCTTCTCTTGCTCTGTGTGTGTGTGTGTGTGTGTGTGTGTGTGTGTGTGTGTGTGTGTGAATGTTTTCATTCTCTAAATACTCTGCTGAAAATACAGATTCCCAACCTTTAGAGTTACCCCATGACTGAAGGCAAATCTGTACAATCGTTCTCAGCCATATTCCTCCATCAAAACAAACAAAAAAAGGAAAAAAAGAAGAAGGAAACAAAAAGAGAGAAAAAATCATCAACTTTAAAAATCAACAGCTCAGAAACTACACAACAGATTCACTCTTTTCAAGCATTGAAACGGCTGCAACAGAAGTAAGTCCGTATTCAATGCACTTCCGCTCTAAGTGCATTATGGGACATCTCAAAGTGAAAGTTAATGACACTGTGCTTAGGCAGACCATACCATAGGGGCTGAATTGAGCACTCTCGAAGTTCTGGTGGGCCATATTGGCCATTCAGGGGCACTGGGTTAATTTTATTCCTGGACAGAAAACTGGGGCACTGAATGCTAACATGCACTATCTATCTGAACCAACAACAATGCCAGAACACACCTGTCAACGGTCACATGTAAAAGAACCCACGGCAACAACAGGGTTGTTGTCCATGGTAAAATTCTGTAGAGAAATCCACTCAATAGGAAATGCACTTGCAGACAGAACAAAAAGGGAAGTGGGGGGGTGAGGGGGGGGGGGGCGGGGGGTTGAGCTGCACTGCGACTACTTGCTCTCCCCAGGAAGAGCAGCCCAAATTTCACACAGAGAAGAAATCTGTTGTGACAAACAAATAAAAAATAGTTATACAACACAATACAATATTTATCACTGAGCATGGGCTTTCAAAGCTGAACCTGTCATTTAAAAAAAAAATCCTCTGCAGTCTCACACGACAATCAATTATATAAAAGAAAAGTGTCTGACAGACAGACTGACTGGTAGACATGAATTACAAAATTGTAATGCGTACAAACTGTGTGGTGTGTCTTTAATGGGTTTTATTCTGTCTTCAGAGAGAGACAGAGAGAGAGATGAATATATATACAATATACTGATAATATACATCATTTGAACTATAAATAAACAAAGTACTACACTGGTGATTTAAAACTAGGACAGCATTCCATCTGATTGTCAAAGCTTTATGTTTCTCACATAATCACCATTCCCCTCACTCCCTCCCCCTCCTTCCCCCCCCCCCCCCACCCCCCCAAAGCAATCCCCCTCCCCCTCTCCCTCCCTGACCCCCCATCCCCTGGCCACCTCACTCTGCTGTTTTTCAACAGCTGGCATGGTATGAAAATTAATTATTATGCACAGACTACTCCTGGGTCAAGACAGTACAGGTGAAACTGCATGGCATGTCGCTTTCTTTCACACTGAGCGCAAACAGGAGAAAACAATCTCCAGGAGAAAGGAAACAATCTTCAGGGGAAAATCTCCAGGAGAAAACTATCTTCAGGAGAAAACAATCTCCAGGAGAAAACTGCTCTCTCCAACTGTGTGAATTACCATAAAACTGCTGTGAAATCAGACCCAGCTGTGAAATAGACCCACAGTGAAAACTGCTGTGAAATCAGACCCAGATGTGAAATCAGACCCACAGTTATAACTGCTGTGAAATCAGTCCCACAGTGAAATCAGACCCACAGTGAAAACTGCTGTGAAATCAGACCCCATTATAACTACTGTAAAATCAGACCCACAGTGAAAACAGCTGTGAAATCAGACCCAGCTGTGAAATCAGACCCACAGTTATAACTGCTGTGAAATCAGTCCCACAGTGAAATCAGACCCACAGTGAAAACTGCTGTGAAATCAGACCCCAGTGAATCAGACCCACAGTTATAACTGCTGTGAAATCAGACCCACAATGAAAACAGCTGTGAAATCAGACCCAGCTGTGAAATCAGACCCACAGTTATAACTGCTGTGAAATCAGTCCCACAGTGAAATCAGTCCCACAGTGAAAACTGCTGTGAAATCAGACCCAGCTGTGAAATCAGACACACAGTTATAACTGCTGTAAAATCAGTCCCACAGAGAAAACTACAGTGAAATCAGACCCCCTTTTTGTTTTCGCAACAGTTATAATACACTACATTTATAACATCAACCTGTCAAGTAATTGTTTCCCAAAATTCTCTGCCAGCTAACTTCTCTTCTTGAACAAGAATCGCTCAGTTTCACTGTCATACTCAAAAAGCGCCTTTAGAAAATAAACATTGAACAATGACACAAACAAGAAAAGTAATTTTTTTTTGGTCATGTCAGCTCAATATTGTAGGTTTCCTTTTTCTGTTTGTTTGTTGTTGTTGTTTTACAATCTGTCATGGCACAAGCAAATCATTTGTCTTGCTGACTCCATTTTAATAAATAACAAATCATCTTTCAATCACATTTTTTGCTGCATTATTCTGTTGGAGAAAATGGCACAAGATTATAACATGAACGATGGTGTTTTCGTTCCACCTGGACATCATGACGCTGCTTGTCACTGGTACAATGATTCATCAGTGCATGTTTTAATTTTAATATCATTATGGAAATGAGATCATTCAATTCTCTACGAGTCAGGCTCTGTGTCAGAACTGTAGTGATCGTCCTCATGCTGGTCTTCAGGGCTCTTGTCTTTTCCCCCTTGGCCACTGTTATCAGCGTCACTCCCTTTTCTGTCTTCCCCAGTACTACTCTGATGCTCCGACATTCTGATGGACTCGCTGTGCTGCTGCGAACTTCCCACTGACTCACAGTGCTGCTCCGTCCCTCCCATGGTGTCCCTCTCTCCGTCCACGCTGCAGTTTGCTGGAAACATCTGACCTCCGCTGTCTGTTGCTGCTGCTGCCGCTGATACTTTCACAGACCGGCGCCGCGGCATTACATTGCCATTGTTCTTTTTCCCTCTCTTGGCCTGCCGCTTGGAAGAGGTTCTGGCACGCTTTGCTGAAGCGCTGGCGACTGCCGGTTTGCTGTCGGTGCTGTTCTGCCCTGCTTCAGCCTCCGGTTCTGGGCTGCCTGCACCATCCTGACTGGCCCCCTCCAGACGGACGTTGGGGGGGTGAACGTTGCATGGCTGACTGTCACATGACGGGGGGGTCTGCTCAGGGAGGGAGGTGGTGGCCTCTGGAGAGGGGGCCGGCTCCCTGAGGGCGGTGGTCACAGCACAGGCAGCGGCCACCTCGGAGTGGTCGTGGCTGCGCATGTGGGCGGACAGCAGGGCATTGGAGGAGAAGGTGGAGCCACAGACCAGGCACTCACAGGGCCGGATCTCCCCGTGGGTCTGCATGTGCTGCTCCCGGTACTTGGCCGAGGAGTAGCTGACCCCGCACACCGTGCAGCGGAAGGGTTTGTGCTGCCAGTGGCCACGCAAGTGGGCGTTCAGGTTGCTGCGCTGGGTGAAGCGCTTGCCGCACGTCTCACACTTGAAGGGGCGCACGCCAGCATGTGAGCGCAAGTGCACCTTAAGTGTGTGGGCCCGTGAGAACGTCTGGCCACACTCCCCGCACATGTTTTCCTTACGGGGGCGCGGTGGCCGGGGGTGGTCATGGCGCATGTGTGAGGCCAGGTCGATGGAGCGCACAAACACCTCCTGGCAGATGTCACAGGAGTACGTGCTGTCCCTGGGGAAGCACTGGATCTCCAGCTTTAGCGTCTTGCCACCGCCGTCTGCCCCGGCCCCCTGGTCTTTGCCGCCAGCGGAATTGGTGGTGGTGGTGGCCACAGACTTGAGCGACTGAACGTAGACGGTGTTGTTGTGGGTTGACAGGGTGACCACAGGCTTGTTGTGGGTGCGAGAGTGCTTCTTCAGCTGGCCCGAGGTGATGAAGGCCCGGTCGCAGTGCAGGCAGGCGAAGGGGCGCTCCCCGGTGTGGGTCCTCATGTGCACCTTGAGGGACCCCTGCGTGGTGTAGCTCAGCCCGCACAGCTCGCACTTGAACGGCTTCTCACCTGTACATAATAATAAATAATAATAATAATGGTATTTATACAGCGCTGAATCTTGTGCAGAGACAAATCAAAGCGCTTTCGCACCAGTCATTCACACGCATGCATAATTCTAAAACTGGAGAAACTGAAGACAAGGAAGAGGCAGGGAAGGGAGGCTATTTTGGGAAGAGGTGGGTTTTAAGGCCAGACTTGAAAGAGCTTAGTGTGGAGACTTGACGAAGCGAAAGAAGAAGTTCATTCCAGTTGCAAGGTCCAGAGACAGAGAAAGAACGGCGGCCAACAGTTGAGAGCTTGAATCTGGGTATGCGTAAACAGAGTGGATCCAAAGCTGATTGTAGTGAGCAAGATGGAGTGTAGAGGTGAAGGCAGCCACAGAGATAGGAAGGGGCTGATTTGTGAATATATTTATAACATAGAGTGCTGATCTTGTACTTTATTCTGTGTGAGACAGGGAGCCAGTGGAGATGTTGCAAAAGAGGAGTGATGTGCTCAGATCTTTTCTTTCTGAGGACGAGTCAGGCAGCAGAGTTTTGTATGCGCTGAAGGGACTGAATGGATGAAGCAGGCAAACCAGACAATACAGAGTTACAGTGACACACACACATCACACACATATGGACACTGGTAGGTGGAAGGGAGATGGCAGAATGGTTGATTAACTCACTTACCCCCCCCCCCCCCTCCCCTCAGTAACTGATCACCTATGAAATCCCATGCCAGGGGAACAAACTCCTCCAATTTTCGATAGTAGGTAATCATCAAAATTGAAGAAATATAATTATCTTCTTTTGTTGCACTGAGTAATTTTCCCTAATTCTACACATAATGAAGTTGCAAAAAGGATTTTTTTTCAGTCTCATGTTGCTTTTTACCTACACACACACAAAATTCAAAACTAAAAAACTAAAACAATAATAATAAAAAATTACAGCATGGTGTTTCAAAATAAGTTTGTCTGGTCTGCAGTGTCTTCTAACACTTCTTCTTTTTCTTCCCAGCTTAAGTTGCCATTATGAACAAACTGATTTTATGTTCTTTTCATTTTGAGGGATGCTGTATATTCCCTTGCTGGTGGGGAGAAAAAAACAACAACAAAAAAACCCCAACAACCACCTACCTCATATATCTTCTCCAAAAAGAAAACAGAAACATAATCTCTTAAACTTGCACACTCAGGAAGATCAAGCAGAATGCCCATAAATATCAGTGAAATTAATGACTGACTCACTGACAGTATCTATTTCAGAGGTTCAGCAATCGATTCACACTTGAACCAACCTATCTCTCAACTTTTACAAGATTCTCACACAGAAATCGTTCAATCAGTTCAAAATAATCTTCAGAATCATCGTTCAGCATTCGCCAAAGCTCTCAACAGTCATCAAACTCATCTTGCAACTTTGAAACTTTAGAACTTTGGCAAAACTTAACCAAACTGGACCCCGAAAAGTTCAGATTGCTCGGCAGGAAGTGGCAAAAAGGAGGCACTGACTCTTGTGAGAATCTTGTTTATGTAAACAACAACGGCTGTGCCCATAGCAAGCGTCTAGTCAATCAGATAAGACGACAGACCAAGGTTTCATGTGCAACATGCACTTGGTGCACTGAAAAAGAATCAATGGCTACATAAGAGTTGTTGACAAAATTCTGTAGAAGAAATCCACTCTGATAAGGTACACAATTATTTATGCGTGCACTCAAGACCCGAATAGCACGTCGGGTTATGCTGCTGTCAGGCATCTGCCCAAGCTGATGTGGTGTAATGTATAATGTGGAACATCATTCTTTACGGAAACACACAAGCACATACATGTACACATCACTACCGCAACGCAACAGAACAACAAGCCAACCCAAAAGAAAGAAAACACACACACACACACAAATACACACACACACACACACACCCAAACCCCCCCAACCCTCCCCACACACGCCCCCACCCACACACACACACTCTGCCCCACCCCCATCCCCCCACTCCCCCAACACCTACACCTTCAACCCCCCCACCCCACCCCCTCTCAACCCCCCCACACCCCCCACCCTCAACCCCAACACTCAACACAACACACCTGTGTGCGAGCGCATGTGCGTCTCCAGGTGGTAGCTGCGCTGGAAGGCCGCAGGGCACAGACGACAGGTGAAGGGCCGGTTGCTGGGGTTGTCTGGGTGCAGGGCCTGCAGGTGCCGGCTCAGCTCGCTGGGGCTGCCGCACTTGCGCCCGCAGTCCTCGCAGGCGAAGGCCCCCTCCTCTGCGTGCACCTTCCGGTGCTCAGTCAGCAGGCGGCCGTGCAGGAAGGCCTGGCCACACAGGGTGCAGGGATAAGGGAGCTGGCCGCTGTGCTTGCGCTCGTGGATGCGCAGGTAGGAGGCGGAGGTGAAGGCGTCGCCGCACTCTCGGCAGATGAAGGGCCGCTCCCCAGAGTGCTTGCGCAGGTGCTCCTTGTAGCGCGAGGGCCAGCGGAAGGTCATGCCGCACTCCGCACAGACAAAGCTGGGTAGGGGGTAGAGAAGAAAAACAAAACAGAGATAGAAAATGAAACACCACCCTGAACCAGGTTTGTTTTCATTCCGTGTCAATTGCTGGTGCTGTAGGAAACTTGAAAGAATTACAAAAGAGTCATTTCACTGGTCGAAAAGGTAAGAATGTCACGCTGAACAAGCCAGTAAAAACATAGATTGCTGAGCTTTGTTTATTTTTTTGCTAGGTATGACCTGTCACACTGAACAAGCAGGTAGAAAGACAGCACACTGACAGTTGCTTTTTTTTCTTCTTCTTCTTTTTTTGCTAGGAATGAACATCAGAACACTAAACAATCTGGTGGAAACACAGCATGTTGAGTTTTGAAATTAAAGAATGAGGCTAGGAGAGTAAAGGATTAATAAACAATCTAGAGTGGTAACTCTCTCCATGTACAAGGGACAGAACTTCAAGTCTATGCCGCTTATGTCACAAACTCAGCTAGCACACAGACAGATAAAAGGTACACTGGAACAAACCCAGACACTTCCTCAAAAAAGGAAGCTCTGGGCTTGTCTTATCCAAATCATTTGACATGAACACACAGCAGCACATTTCTTCTGTCAATGCTGCTACTGGAAGCTGTTTGAAAAGAGGGGCTAAAGTAAATAGTGCACATTTCTGTGTTGATGTATTTTGTTCTTTACAAAGTGTGGGTCTGTAACACCCACAACGTCAGTAGAGGAGTTGCTGTTTACAAGACGCTTATTCATTTATTAATTGACCAAGAAAACATGCAAAAGTAATTCCTATTGTAATTGTATTGTATTGTATTGCTTGTCACAACAATGTATCATTGTATGGTATTGGGTGGTGTTGTGTATCATGTTGTAATGTATTGTATTGTATTGTATTGTACTGTACTGTACTGTCACAACAGTAACACTGCACTATCAGTTTATGTCAGTTACACCTGTTGAATGCTCGACAAAAAACAGGTGGACGAATAATTTAGCAGCTTGCTACACTGTGAAAAACACAGCCTCAAATTCTTTAGGTATCTTTTTAAAGTTTTTCTTCTTCTCATTTAGACTTGCTGACAAGTTTGGGTTGTCCACACTTACATCTGTGGTTTCTCATTCCGTCGTCGTCCTCGCCTTCCGGGTCTGGTCAACGGCTTGTCTGGTATCTGAGCTGGGGCATTCTCGGGATGCATCACGGTCGTCTGTTCGTCCTTCTCCTCTTTGGGGACTGCCGGCAGCAGGAGACTCGGGGACCTGTCTGCGGTTCCAGACACAGGCGCCTGAGGCTGGCCGCTCGCCTGAAGAAAGGCATGCCACACAGACATCAGTTCAGGAACAAAAGCAGAAGGCAGGTGTACAACAAAATGTCATTGTTCTACATTCAGTAACATGCAGTACATTCAGTTATGCTTTCAGCTTTCACTACACAGTACCATGCAGGATGCACACACACGCACACACATGTACAATATGTCACTGTTTTTTGCATTCACTAACATACAGCATGTGGAATCAGCGGCACGTGTACAACATGTCACTGTTTTACATTCAGTAACATGCAGCATGTGGAATCAGGGGCCCATGTATATGTCACTGTTTTACATTCAGTAACATGCAGCATGTGGAATCAGGGGCACATGTACAACATGCCATTGTCATACTCGTACGTTAAGTTATTGCACTGGCTCTTAGTGCTGCAGCCTTGAGGGCTAGTTGGCCTTTGGGAACCATCCCAACGCCGGCTGTCCTAAAACCGTCTTGGCCAAGAGAGTGGGGATGTACTTGGGCAAGACACTCTTCACTATAATCAAATTCTAGCCCAAATAGTCAGAACAGCAGTTGCCTTCTCTGCTGTTCTGATGGTAATTGTCGAACATGACTATCATACACACACACACACACACACACGCACATATATATATATATATACACACATACACATTCAGTTATGCTGTCAGTAACATGCACCATGTTAAGACAGGGGCACGTGTACAAAATGTCATTGTCATACTTGTACATGTATTCAGTTATGCTTTCAGTAATATGCAGGATGCACACACACACACACACACACATCATTTCAGACATAAGCGTCTTTCTTTTGCCCTTTCCTGTTCCCCAACCACCCGCCCTCCTTCCTGTCTCCCCTTATAGTTATACTACCCCCACCCCTTTCGCTCTTTTTCAAGCACAATGCTCACTGACACCAAGCACAGAAAAAGATGGCGTCTAAAAAAAATTGCTGGGGATTCTCCTGTGTCATGCATGAAATATGGCCTCAGAAAAGTTAAGGGCAATAGGTTCATGAACAACCAACCCCCATCTGGTGCCAGGTGGCATTTCATTTTCAGCAACAGTACCCGGCTGGTGCTGAAATGTAACATTGTCTGTCAAAGGGTTTTAACTTTATCAGAACAGACACCAACAATAGTGACACGGTAGCAATGCACAATGTCTTGCAGCATGTGGCCCAATGGAAAACCTGGCATTGACAGTTCATTCACTTTCCATCTGGAAAAACTGGGTGCAGGGAATTTGGAAGAATGTCATGAGGCTAAGGAGGAGGAGGAATTTTGTCCCATCACACATGCTAGTGATTGTAGACAATCTGTTAAAGTATCAGGAGGAATTTTGTTTTATGTCCCATCACATGCTGGTAAACATTTGTAGACCTATTGTTAAAGTACAAGCAAGAGTTTTGTTTCATGTCCCCTCAATCACACACACTGGTGATAGCAGACACTTGGTAACTTAAATAGCAATTTTCACATTTTAATGTTTTCATTTAAAAAGCGGGAGAGGAGGGCAGGCAGTTGGAATGGTGAGTTGGGGGGAAACAGGGTAGATGGAATCATGAGATTGATATGACTGAAACGGCATAAAATGTAGCACAGATAAAAAAAAGAGTGAGAAAAGAAAAGGTTCTGAAAACTGTCACTATATATATATACAAACCCGTTTCCTCTTTGCTCTTGGACGGTAAGAGTGTGCAGGCAGTCTCCGTGCCACTGATGACAATTTCCGTCGGCTGACAACCGGTCTTCCGGCATTAACCGATGAGTGAAGAATCCCTCTGTCGGCGCCGTCCCTGCTCAACGACACACCACCACCACCACCACCACCATCGGAGGCATCGTCACCCTGTGGCAGCGCTGCACCAATATCTCCCTGCAGCATATTATTCTCCTCCCCAGAATGATAATGTTCACTGCGATACATCCTGACTGGAAACACGGCCATGCTGCAATCATCTCCACCTTCTTCTTGCTTAACCGTAACAGAGAAATCGTACACTGTGTTGGATACACCGTTTTCAAAGCTGTTTTGTTTGAACTGCCTACTGTGAGTCACAGAATTTTTAGCCTCTCCGTCGCCACTGTTTACAAAGGAGGATGCAGCAGTGTGGCAAGATGTCTGGTAGCTATCCTCAGGGTCACTTTCTGGTTCCAGTTTGATCACGATGCCAGAATGGGCAGTGTTAACCTCCCCTTCTGTGTCGGTTTCTTCATCGTATTCGGCAAAGTACGAAGGTTCCGTTGGTACACTTGCGGCTGGGGCTGCCATGTCTGATTTTTGCTATGGGGTGCTGGTGGTGGGAATGTTGTCACTGCTCACCATGGATATGTCTGCCTCACACGTTTCACAATCACTGCACAAAGCCAGAGAAAAAAACATACCATCTATATATGTATGTCAATTCCCCCTGAAAATGGAGTATGGCTGCCTTCATGGTGGGGTAAAAATGGTCATACACATAACAGCCCACTCATGTACATACGAGTGAATGTGGGAGTTGCAGCCCACGTACGAAGAAGTATGTCAACACCATTATGAATGGTAAGCATGTATTGTTAATCACTGTGTGTGTGTGTGTGTGTGTGTGTGTGTGTGTGTGTGTGTGTTTATGTGAGCACATGACAAGTGTGAGGAATGACTACATGCATATATTTTCATTTACATACATCAAAACATGGCAGAAGACTCCATGATACAACACACACACACACACACACTAAAATGTGTATCATTCTTATCATTATCAGCTCACTGTTTTCATGGGGGAAAAGAAACCTCTCTCACCCTTTTTAAAGTTACACTCATACTGAGCTTTCGAAGGTTGGCATACATTCTGTTCTCTAACTAAAAGGTGAAGCAAGAAGGAAAAGTGAGCAACAGTAAAAAAAAAAAAAAAAAAAAAAAAAGGCAATGCAGTTTTAAACAAAAAGCATACTTTAAATGCACATATATATATATATATGCATATATATATATATATATATATATATTGTTTACATAGTTATTCATTTATCACATTGTGTGGTTATATTTTAGGATAGTTTCACAATCAAATGATGTCTTTCATTACAAACCACTACCTTGGATAAAAAAAAAAAAAAAAAAAAAAGCAAAAAAAACCACTTGTTCCAAAGGCATTATGAGTAAGCTACCAAGCACTTGAAATGATTTTTTAAATTAATTTAAAAGTAATGACTTTTATATAATATATATATATATATATATATATATATATATATATATATATATATATATATATAACTTAACAATACATCATTATCAAATAAGAATTGCTCACTTCCGTTTTTTTTTTCATAACACACACACACACATTTACTGATTTACATATTAATTATATTTATTATCTAACAGTATAAATAAATCATTTAATGTATCTTTAGTTTACCTATCTATAAATTAATCTTTTTTTATAATCCATAATGTATATTATGTTAATGCATGTATTTTTAGAAAAAGAAATGATAGCCAACATCAGCCATTATTAAAACGTAGTCCAAGAAACATTTACAATACAGCTAATAACTGATTTTTTTAAAAAGTGAATGCAAAAAATATCATTTCCAAATCTAATAATTTCTTGAATCGTATTTCATATCTATTTCATAAAATAAGTAAAAAAACTGTTGTAGTTTTTAACTAATCTATCATATTTCATGGACACATTTTCATGAAGGATAATTAATTTCATTGATAATGATATCAATATTTCCAGTTTAGATGAGTAGAGCTCCATGTTTTCGAACCGTAGCCTGTAATTTTCGAACTGAAATGCAATAAAATGCAAAACAATGTGTAACGGTAAGCCACTCTTTGACTAGCCTACAGAGCTCTGTTGAGGAAGAGATTCGTGCAGAAAAAGGACCCCACGACCGTTGGAAATCACAACAAATCACAGCTTGGGTGTTCCACTACGAATATAAAAGACTTATTGATCAGTGAAGCGCTTCACAAAATGCATTGAGACAGCAGGAGAACTCTAAAACAAATGAGATGGCACGGGTGTGAACACAATATCAAATGTTACCTTGATATACAATCGTTCGTGGGCAAGCTCGCTTGCAATCAAACAAGATGGCGGATAGCTGACTGCATCCATAATGAGAACAGGCCTGTCCAAAACCAGAATGAGAATACCCGTTTGGATTCGAAAGGTCAGCTGAAAACAAGCGCTGTGTTACCTCGCATGCGACATTGATTTGATATAACGTGCCCAGCAGACAAACTGAGATTCGTCGTGATTCGCAATGCGGCTCATCTGCCACCACGTGTCCGTGGTAATGTTTGCAGCACGCATTATATTTCGTTGCTATGGGAGACAATCGGCTTACTGAGCTCTCTCTCCTCCCACACCTTGTCGACTATCCATGCCAAACCGGTATGGTGTCAGACGTCGCTTTTCAATCTTTAAGGGGTTGCGGGGGAGGCGCTAGAAGAAAAGAGGGAGAGAGGTAAAGAAGGGTAGAGAAAATAGTTGAATGGGTTCGCAAGTCAGAGAACAGGTAGATGCACACACTCACACTCTCTCCTCGTCCTAACAGTACGGCCACATGGAGAGGTTTCTCAGTATGTTTCAGTTTCAGTTTCACTTTCTCAAGGAGGCGTCACTGCGTTCGGACAAATCCATACACGCTACACCACATTTGTTGAGCAGATGCCTGACCAGCAGCATAACCCAACGAGCTTTAGTATGACAACTGTTTTGTTGAACTATACATTATCAGCACTGATAAAGCGTGGATAAGCAACACACATCAGTTAAGTCATTTTTAAGCAGCACTGAGATCACCAACTAATTTAACAGTTCCTACACAGCAGCACACCTGGAAAACTGACACACAAAACCAAACTGACCAAAGCACGTACACACACCGTCGAACACACACACCACACCACACACGTAGCACACACTCACACACACACACACACACACACACACACACACGACTACGAAAACCAAAATGGTGGAGACTACCAGCAGCTGAACCTGACTGTGCCGCAACTGAGTTGGTGTAAGTCAACAAAAGAAATGAGAACAAGAAGCTTCAGTGCCCGTGTGGCGACTACATCAACACGTGCTGTCGGCGGGCAACTGGAATCGAGTGGCAGTGGTTTGAAAACCCATACTCCAGAAAGTAAACTGCCCGATTCGAGGTTACCTTCAACGACCGACCTCCCCACGGCAAAACAAGTCGAAGAGACACCGGCCTTTGATCCCGGCAGACCTCAACATAGTGTCTACTTTACTGGATTTGAGGCAGACGGTGACAGCTCTCTGCAACCGTATTTCTTCCCTAGAAAAGACTGTGGAGGCTCAAAATTGCTAGGGCGATTGACGAAGACAACTGTTTCTATGGTTTCCAGTGAAACACAAACGGAATCCAGCCCCAAGACAAAAATCACCCACGCTGAAGCAGCAAAACGTTCCGGATCAAGTCCAGCAAAACAAAAGAAAACCAGAAAAAGAACCAGAAAAAACAACAACGAAATGTGACAAGCCCATTAACACCACTGGGAAAAAAGAAACACCTCAGCAAAGCAGCAAAAGCTCCAGAACGATGACGTCAAACCAGTCCCTGACAAAGACCTCGTCAAATTACAATAACACAAGGAAATTTGCTTTCAGTTATAGGGTTACTAACGACTGGAATAAACTAACCACTAACATCAAGTATGCTTCCAATACCAACAACTTCAAGAACCTTATCGATAATCACAAAATTTTAAAAGACATTTGGTTTGACTTTCATGGTCCAAGATAATTGTAACTGGGTCTACTTAGACTGAGACAAGACTGATAACGACATAGCATAAAGAAGGCCGTGAGGCCTTGTGCTAATCAAATGAGATGGGGCGTAAAAAGCCGTGAGGCTACGATGATCAACATCAGCCCCTAACCTGAACCTGAACCTGAAATTACGTCAAAGAAAAGCAGACTTACGCGAAACGTTCCAATACGAAAACAGAGGAACAAGAGGACCTTCCAAAAGTGCTGATCCTACATGATTCAGTAATGAATGGAGTACAAGAAAAAAGACTTGGAAGATCATACTGCTTTCAGGCTTCGAAACAAAGGAACCACACCTTACATGAGACACAGAAATCCCTACAAGAGTTTTCTTCACCCCCAGAAAAAATGGACCTTGTTGTAATTCACTGTGGTATCAACGACCTGAAAGTGAACGAACCTGCAGAGCTGTGCAAATCATTCGTTTCCACAATAAAAGAAACTGCGCAGAAACATACTCAAATAAAATTTGTCATAAGCAAAGTCACACCAGTAAAAGATAAAAAA
The DNA here is from genome assembly GCF_041734735.1 of Babylonia areolata. Taxonomy (NCBI): domain Eukaryota; kingdom Metazoa; phylum Mollusca; class Gastropoda; order Neogastropoda; family Buccinidae; genus Babylonia; species Babylonia areolata. Next base: position 13,393,889 of record NC_134910.1, on the reverse strand, counting down.
AACAGAAATCAGAAGACAGCTGTTTAATGCTATCGTCAGCTCCGACCTGTACGATGTGGCCAACATTTCATTTGTAGAAAATGATAACTTCAAACCGCATCATCTTCGGGACGGCGTCCATCTGAATCAGAGGGGGTCCAGTCTACTGGCAGTCAACGTAGGGCGACACGTCCGAGATCTGCTGTGGGAGAGACCAAGACGACCTGCACGCCCCACCAGATACCATCCACACCAGTTCTACCCCGCACGTCCTCGTCATGACTGGTACAGCAATTACAACGTCCTGACAGACTGGTCTATGTATTGCGATTTGCATCACCTTAAACGCTACAACCAGCCTTGACTGTTTCCAACACAGAGACAGAACTGCTGAGTTTTCTACAATTCGCCGTTTCTAACACAATATAATTTCATCTTATTAGACATCAAGCATTTTACTTTTTTTTTTTTCTTGTTCATAACTAGTCCATGCAGCTACTGTTTTAAGTGACTAAAATTTCTGTTTAATTTTCGATTTACAACTGTGGTCAGTCGTATAAGTAGTTGACTCGATCACAAATTGTATTATTATTTTTATTTTTATTTTATTTCATTCTATTTTCTAATTTAGAGGGTTTTTTTTTAATTTTCTTTTTCCTTATACCCTCCACACACTATACCCAACATACACATACTCTCCTCCATAACGCCCCCCATTCGCAAACAAGCTATCCAGGTTATGCAGTGGAATGCTAGATCCATATCCACAAATTTACCATATCTAATCTAACATTTGGCAAATAATAACTACCAAACACTTATATTACAATCACTTAATGTTAAAAAGAAAAAATTACCCAAGCTTCCAGGTTATTATTATCCACCTGTGCACCAGCATGTAGATACTGCCACAAAAATCAGTGCCGCACTATATATTCAAGAAGGAATAGAGTACAGTGTATGCTCTCCACCAGCACCTAGCACTACTCCAGATTTTCATTCATGCGCGGCACGTGTTAAAGTTCAGTGATCACCTTACTCTACGTATCGTCTCTGTGTATTTACCGAGAGGCCCTAACAAAGTAAATACGGAATGGTTACATAATATTCAAGATAATGAAAAATGGTTGATTGGGGGAGATTTTAACGCCCATTCTCCTTTTTGGGACAAAGTTTGTGTATCAGTTACTTGTAACCGCTTTGTAGAAAATATCATTGATTCCTCCTTAAGCCTTTTAAATGATGACAGCGTTACCAGAATCCCTGATATTGTCACTCACAGGGCATCTGCTATAGATCTGTCTTTCATATCTCCTACGTTATATCCAGAATGTAAATGGACCACATATAAAGATACATTGGGAAGTGATCACTTACCTATCATCATGACTTTTAATGAAACTCAAAGACCTTCAGAATTTCAAAAAGACAAAGTTCCAAGATATAACTATAAAGATTCTAACTGGGAGAAATTCGAAAGTATGCTTGCTAGCTATAACACAGAGTTCATAAACACTGCGGATATAGATACATCATATTCCTTCTTTACTGACACCATTTTACAAGCTGCCGACCTATCAGTTCCAAAATACAATTCACTTAAATCAAGCAAGCATTCAGGAAATATTTGGTGGACACCAGCCTGTGAAGCAGCAGTTGATAATCTAAATTTATAACTTATCTGAACAACAAATCACCAGAGAATCTTATTGAAAAGAAAAGGCAAACCATCATAGCAACATGGTCATCGCACAGGCAAAAAGACAATATTGGTCTTCCTTCTGTAATAGGGAGAGATTTCTGATCATAAAGATACTAAAGAGACTAAAGTCTTCGTTAAAAATGTGTTGGTGTGTATCATAATTATTGTTGTGCGGGTATTTTCAAATTTGGATTCCTTGGAGAGATGAGAGTACCGTGGTCTACTGAGGAAATCGTCCATCTACTGAGGTAATCGTCCAGACTGCACCACAAGTGGCTGTGATAACAGGACCTGTCAAGATTCGAAATACCAGTCCAGAGACAGGAACAGAGACAGACGGGTGTTCGGGACGAGTAGTCTTAGTTAAGAATGTGTTGGTGTGTATCATGTTGTTGTGCAGGTATGTTCCAGTACTGATTTCTTGGAGTGATGAGAGCACCTTCCCACGTGGACTGATGAGAAAATGACCTGCCAAGAAATACCAGTCCTGTCCCGACACAGACCGTAAAATCACATGTCAGTTATGTCACAGGTCCGTTATGTCAACGGTACGTTATATTACATGTCAGGTCACAGGTCCGTTATGCCAAAGGACCGTTATGTTACAGGTCCGTTTTGTCACATGTCAGTTATGTCACAAGTCAGTTGTGTCGCAGGTCTGTTATGTCACATGTCAGTTATGTCACAGGTCAGTTATGTCACATGTCAGTTATGTCACAGGTCAGTTATGTCACATGTCAGTTATGTCACATGTCAGTTATTTCACAGGTCTGTTATGTCACATGTCAGTTATGTCACAGGTCAGTTATGTCACAGGTCCGTTTTCTCACATGTCAGTTATGCACATGTCCGTTATGCCAAAGGTCCGTTATGTCACATGTCAGTTATGTCACATGTCAGTTGTGTCACAAGTCACTTATGTCGCAGGTCTGTTATGTCACAGGTCTGTTATGTCACGGGTCTGTTATATCACATGTCCGTTATGCCAAAGGTCCGTATGCCACAGGTCAGTTTTCACTCAAGATTCGTGTGGCATTAGGCCTGTGGCAAAACAGACCTTTTGCATAGCGTTCACGGACATAAATAGAATTTATTTGCAGGTTCGTGGATAGCGTTTATGGACAGACAGGGGCAGTCATTTGCGGTTACCAGCTGCGCTCCCAAACGCTGCATGTAATTTCAGCTGCAAACTGCAGGTGTTGTTAAGTTGATCTGTGGTCATTGGACCAGAGGAGATTTAAGTTCTGACGTAAAGAAGGGTTTTAGAAGTGTGTTCCAAACAGCTGGGGGGGCTTTAACTGTTTTAAATAAGTTTCGTTGCAGTAATCTTAAACTGCAGATGGAACCACAGGTCGGAGCAGGCAGAGGAGATCGAGGTGAACAGAATGTGTAAGGAGAATTCAATATTGGAACTATTGGGCGTGAATTCTATTTTGTTTTCGAATGTCCAAAGAATAATGTGATTTGAAACAAACTGATACCAAGTAAACACTGATCACCATCAATGTTTGATTTATATAGGATTTATTTTTGTGCCTGAAATAAAAAAAACAACAAAAAAACACTACTTAATTGTCCTTACATCTGGAAATTACATGTTAGTATAATGAAATTTGACGTCCTTGTTTCAGATTTCTTTAAAAAAACAAACAAAAAACAAAACAAAACAACAACAAAAACCTGTGTTTTTGTGCTATTTCATTTCCTTGTTTTTGAATTCTAAAAAAAATCAAATAAAAAAAAATCTGTGTTTTAATGCTCGTTTAAATTCCTTGTTTCCACTGGACTTTAAGTTGTGATTTAACATGTAACATGGCTGCATCTATCTCTGTACAACAATGCAGGCCCTATCCCATCCCACAACCACAATAAATGGAGAATGTTGGTAATGCATGCAGCAGTGCAGCCAACCTGTGACCAAACCAAGTTTCAGGACCAGTGACTGTAACCCTCCATACCACAAAAGTGGCTAAAGGACGATTTTTTGTTGTTGAAAAATCTGTGAATTTTGAAATGGAACAGATCTTAATTATTGGCCACATGTTCCAGTTCTGTAAAAAAGGAAATTGAAACAGTCTGATAAACTGAGAGAGAGTGATGGAGCATCTCTACTGCTTCAGAAGTTCTGATAGGAACAGATTTTTGTTTTAGTGTTTAAATCCATGTTTTACGAGTCAGTTTTGACAGTGTTCAGTACAAATGAGCATGTTTTACATGGATATTGACAATACATCATTATTATCATTAATAACATTGGAGCCATGTTACTGATAACATGACAACATAAGGTAGGGAATTCATTGTCTATCCTTTTATCTGTGTGCTTTGTCTACATGGATCAGTCAAGTCTACAGAATCTGGACACAACACACACACACACACATGCACACACACACACACATGCACACACACACACATACACACACACACACACACTCAGAAAGGCAGTGTATGTTCCAACATTTAATTCATATCACCAACAGCTGAACATCCCATGTGACGGATAATCATAATGTTGACATGCTTGACACAGAACCCAAAATTAAGGGGAAAAAATGGAACATGGAAATAAATCAACACATCAAAGTGCTCTGAACAAATTAGTAAAAAAAACAAAAAAACAACAACAACAGAAAAAAACAAACAGAAAAAAACAAACAATACAAAACAAAACCTCAAAAACATTCACAAAACCTGCGAGTCAGTGGTACCTCCACCCTCCTCTTTCTCAAAACCTGACCAAGATGTGAAGTGACCATTCACCCAGAAATGAGTTACAGGACACCAAACCACCGCAACTCAAACCTGACATCACATGCATGAACACCTTTTAGAGAATCAATTCCTTTTGTGGCAGCTTCAGTGAAATGAACTCGGGGAGTATCATTTCAAATCCAGTAACATAAAAAAAAAACCCAACCCAAAACCCCAAAAAACAACTGACACCCAGAACGCACAACAAACATTATTTACATGCACATTCAACATGTATAGGGACTGCTTTGGTCATCAAGAGGGATCTTTTCAAAAGAATGTACAGATGTGAGCATGACAAAATCTGTGGCATTAAAAACAACAACAAAAAAACCCATTAATTTTTCTCCTTCCAGGATGGATTTAATTTTCCAACCTGGTTAAGTCAAAACTGGTCATGTACATAATCACTAAACCAAACCACAGGGATAAATTCTGCTCCAAGTATGTCAAATGGAAAAAAAAAAGCTTCTAGAACATTCTATGTGCTACTCCTTTCTGCTAAAAAAAACCCCCCACCAAACAAACAAAAACAACAACAACAAAAAACAAACAAACAAAAAACACAACTTTTCAGTCCGCCACAAACACTGAAGGTGAGAGAATAACAGCTGAGAAGTCATCCCTGCGTTAGACTTCCACCTGGTTAAGTCAAAGCTGGTCATGTGCATATCACCAAACTAAGCCACAGGGATAAAGTTTTTTTTCTTTTCTGCTCCTCATATTTACTTATCAAAAAAAGAAAAAAGGTTTTAGAATACTCTATTTACTACTCCTTTCTGCCAATAAAGAAAAAAAAATTAAATCAGTCAATCACAAACACTGAAGGCGACATAACAGTTTTAAGGTCATCATCCCTGGGTCTGATTCTTGAGGAACAGGGTTCATTTTCTGCCTGGAACACCCTGGGGTAGGTACAGTGCGCTGTGAGTGCCGAGATTTCCCAGGCAAGGCACACAGAGCTGTCATGTCTGGGTGTGCTGTGAGTGCCGAGATTTCCCAGGCAAGGCACACAGAGCTGACGTCTGGGTGTGCTGTGAGTGCCGAGATTTCCCAGGCAAGGCACACAGAGCTGTCACGTCTGGGTGTGCTGTGAGTGCCGAGATTTCCCAGGCAAGGCACACAGAGCTGTCGTGTCTGGGTGTGCTGTGAGTGCCGAGATTTCCCAGGCAAGGCACACAGAGCTGTCATGTCTGGGTGTGCTGTGAGTGCCGAGATTTCCCAGGCAAGGCACACAGAGCTGTCGTGTCTGGGTGTGCTGTGAGTGCCGAGATTTCCCAGGCAAGGCACACAGAGCTGTCATGTCTGGGCAATATCTTTCCACTGTCACAAACATGAGGAAAAACCACGCACAGCTTACATCGCAAGCAAACCGAGAGGGCACTGTCACCACCTAAACCATCGCACCCATGTGCACCAATTATGTCAATTTGCGTCTCAAATTCAAGTATGCAGTTTGATTCATAGATGATGGAATATCGGTTTACAATAGGGTTAAATCATGTCCATTTTATACAGAAATATAAATATGACAGGCAGAAAAAAAATACATTACACACACACACACAAAAAAAAAAAGGGGGGGGGGGGGGCTCAGAATGAAACCCTGAAAGAATTCAGAGGGGAAAAAACAAAACAAACAAAAATTTGACAACATCAATCACAACAAACAGGGCATGGAATGATGACTTTCTGTAAACCAATCCTCCTCCTAAAAAAAAAAAAAAAAATTGACACAATACACAAATAAACTGCAGCAAGAAATATGTACATCCCATCTTTATCACAGGGTGAAAAGCAACACATATTTAAATAAAAACCCAAGTCTGAAATCAAACAAGCAAAAACAGAACACAAACAGTGCAAGTTTGAAGTGAAGCTGGGCTGGATTAAAAAAAAGAACCAGTGCTTTACTACTTTACAACTGAACAAGGCAGACAACAATGACAAAACCTTTTTATTGCGAGCAAATGCATGCAGACTGGCTCACAATACCATCACAGCGGACCCAAAACTGAAACCAACAAAAACAAAACAAAAAGAAACCACAAAAAGAATAACAAAAACAACACCACAAATAGATATATTATAACACAAATATACATATTGCAGAGAAACAAAACACTGTCAGCGTCTTTTACAAAATGTACACCAGTCCATGATTCAGACTACATGAATCTGCAGCTTCTGTCCTAGCCTCGCTACAGAAAATCCATGCTCTGACCTTGACCTTTGATCACTGCATCTTCAAAGCAAATGGCAGGACAGGTGTTGTTTTTTTTTCACTACCTGCCACCCTTCAAAGTTTAGTTCTGTAACAAAATCTGCAGTGAATTAGAAAATGCCAACGACGGGCACAATAGCCGAGTGGTTAAAGCGTTGGACTGTCAATCTGAGGGTCCCGGGTTCGAATCACGGTGACGGCACCTGGTGGGTAAAGGGTGGAGATTTTTACGATCTCCCAGGTCAACATATGTGCAGACCTGCTAGTGCCTGAACCCCCTTCATGTGTAAACGCATGCAGAAGATCAAATACGCACGTTAAAGATCCTGTAATCCATGTCAGCGTTCGGTGGGTTATGGAAACAAGAACATACCCAGCATGCACACCCCCGAAAGCGGAGTATGGCTGCCTACATGGCGGGGTAAAAACGGTCATACACATAAAAACCCACTCGTGTACATGCGAGTGAACGTGGGAGTTGCAGCCCACGAACGCAGAAGAAGAAGAAGAAGAAGAACCAAACTGAATCAAATTAGTGTGCTTGCAGCCCTGTGCATAAGGGCCATTAAAAACCTCTGAGGGCTGATTACCTGTCAAAAAGAAACCAAACTAATCAAATGTTAAAAGAACAATTAAAACTACGTTAAAAAGATCAATTCAAACTCAAGTCTCTTTTACTCTTATGTACTTGAATTAGAAAATATTTCTTCTTTGCTAACCCCACCCCTCCTCCGCTCCCACGTTCCTTGGCAAATACCCTTTTTTGGACAATATCCCCTCCGCTTTAACAGTGTTTGAATGAATACACCTAGGCCCCCCCCCCCTTTCCTCTAACTATGATTGTCAGAGGACACTGCACTCTTGCAAAGTTCACTGCACAATCTGTTTTTATCCTTTTTCAGTATCAAGGTGATGTCTAAGCATGTGGGCAGATCCTTATAGACTATATCACACTGTAAAAAAAAAAAAAAAAAAAAAAAAAAAAGCTTGACCAATGCATAAAACCCCCTACATGCTGATCAGGCCTTGATTCAGCCACGACCAAATAAATACATTTTTCTTTTTGATACTTTTCTTGGTTACTTTGGTCCCAGGTGTCAAAGTGCGTGGGCTGATCCTTGTAGGCTACACTATTCTGTAAAAAAAAAAAAAAAAGATAGAAAGAAAAAAGCCTGACCTACTCACAAACCCCTATATACACTTCTGATCAGGCTTTCATTTAGCCAAGACAATGTATGTACATTTCTCTTGTTGATACAGTTCTTGGCCACACTGGTTCCATGGGGGGGAGGGGGGGGGTGGTGGGGGGGAGGGAAGGGGAGGAGTGGGGGGCGGGGGTGGGGGGGTGACTGGGTGGGGGCTGGATGTGGTGGAGATGGAAACATTAATTATGATCAATTTTGAATCAGCTCCTTTTTTGTGTGGTATTGATGCAGGAGAATGCCATGCAACACACACATACACACAGGACACATACACACACACAAACACAGATAACACACACACACACACACACACATACAAATTTCAGTTTCTAGAAGGTGTCAAAAAATGTGCTGAACATGATTCAAGTTCGCTACATCGACATCTACAGTCGAACACAAACACACACAAAAGTATATATATATATATATATATATTTTCACAGCCGTTTGACGACAATGAAACACACACACAGACCTCGCAGGGGGGGAACGTCTTTCTTTCTTTCTTTACCCCCTCGCCACCCCCCTCCCCCAATGCCCCTCGCCCCCTCCTCTCACCAAAACTACGCTGCTGCCCTTCTTTCTTCACTGGTCCCCAAACAACATTTCCCGGTGTCAGCCACACACACACATATATACTACACCCACTTTCTGAGCAAAAACAATGACTTGAATGAAGCACTCTTCTTCTCCTCCTGCTGCCGCTGCTGCAGCCTCCATCCATCCTCTCAAAGACACCAGGAGATTACTTTTCCTCAAAAAACGGGATTCTAAAAAAAGAAAAATTTTTTTTTTTTTTTTAAAAGAGAGAAGAAAAAGGAATGTATGTATAATGACTCTTTTTTTTTTTTTTTTTTTTTTTTTTTTTTTGGCACCACACATAACCGAAGGTTATACTTCAACAGTATATCATTATGTCAACACACTGTAAATAATAATAATAATAATGATGATAACAATAGAATTAAAGTAATATAAACAACGAGAATATGATAATAACAATAATATTAACAATATACTTCAACAGTATATCATTACGTCAATATATTGCAAAATGATAATAATGATGATGATGATGATAATAACAGAACACACGAAATACAGGTAACAAGAATGTAATAACAACAATAATCATAACAAAAAATAAACCAACAATAATTCAGTCATTACTGTCATGTCTCAGATCCCACAACACTGCGGACTGATTCTGGTATGTCTCAGATCCCACAACACTGTGGACTGATTCTGGTATGTCTCAGATCCCACAACACTGCGGACTGATTCTGGTATGTCTCAGATCACACAACACTGTGGACTGATTCTGGTATGTCTCAGATCCCACAACACTGTGGACTGATTCTGGTATGTCTCAGATCCCACAACACTGTGGACTGATTCTGGTATGTCTCAGATCCCACAACACTGCGGACTGATTCTGGTATGTCTCAGATCCCACAACACTGTGGACTGATTGTGGTATGTCTCAGATCCCACAACACTGTGGACTGATTCTGGTATGTCTCAGATCCCACAACACTGTGGACTGATTCTGGTATGTCTCAGATCCCACAACACTGTGGACTGATTCTGGTATGTCTCAGATCACACAACACTGTGGACTGATTGTGGTAAATGATATCCATTTCATTCCCCCCTCCGACGGGCACAATAGCCGAATGGTTAAAGCGTTGGACTTTCAATCTGAGGTTCCCGGGTTCGAATCACGGTGACGGCGCCTGGTGGGTAAAGGGTGGAGATTTTTACGATCTCCCAGGTCAACATATGTGCAGACCTGCTAGTGCCTGAACCCCCTTCGTGTGTATATGCAAGCAGAAGATCAAATACGCACGTTAAAGATCCTGTAATTCATGTCAGCGTTCGGTGGGTTATGGAAACAAGAACATACCCAGCATGCACACCTCTGAAAACAGAGTATGGCTGCCTACATGGCGGGGTAAAAACGGTCATACACGTAAAAGCCCACTCGTGTGCATACGAGTGAACGCAGAAGAAGAAGAAGAATTCCCCCCTCCACCACCCCACCCACCACCATCATCGCTCCCCTCCCCTCCCCAGCCAACCATTTGCCTCCTACTTTCTCATGTGGAATCTCAGCACTCCGAAAGAAAGACAGAAAGACAGAAAGAAAGGCATAAAGAGCTGTGCAGTGGGTTGTGTGGCTATACCCGACAGGCACAACAGCCGAGCACTTAAAGCATTGGACTTTCAATTTGAGGGCCCCAGATTCAAATCTCGATTACGGCGCCTGGCAGGTAAAGGGGTGGAGATTTTTCCGATCAACATATGTGCAGGCCTGCTTGTTCCTGAACCCCCTTTTGTGTGTTTACCCACGCAGAAGATCAAATACGCACGTAAAAGATCCTGTAATCCACGTCAGCATACGGTGGGTCATGGAAACAAGAACATACCCAGCATGCACACACCCCGAAAACAGAGTACGGCTGCCTACATGGTGGGGGTAATTAAACAAAACAGTCATACGCATAAAATTTTACATGTCTGTCTGAGTGTGCATGTGTGTGTGTGTGTGACTGAATTCTGACTGAATGATACAGGAAACGAACGATGAGCGCCGAGTGGCAGCCATCAGTCGGCTCTACCCAGGTAGGCAGCCTGTTGTGCAAATGACCACCGAGTTTATAAAGAGTTTAGAGCTTGGTCTCTGACCGAGGATAGGTGCTATATAAATATCCATATCATTCACCATTCGTTCATGTAACCACAGTCTAACGTCCAATGGACAAACCATCACAACACTGAATGAAGAACCGCCCCCACTCCACCTCAGCCACTAGCACCCCCCCCTCCCCCCCCTTCCCCCCCAAAATCTTCCTTCCAAGTGTCATCATCAGCCGGCTCACCACAAAACAGTAATGACAAGCGTGGCTGAGTGGAAAGCATTGTGCACAAGGAGCTGCGGCAGTGTGGTAAACAAACAAAATACACAGATGCACAAAGCGACGTGTGAATCACAGTGCCGGTGATTCTTAAATCAACTAATTAACGTACAGTGCACATAATTGACGTACAGTGCGCAACAACCGCACCAAGGGACAGAAATGCAAAGGAAACCACCGTAGCACAGCAACACATACACACACACAACATACACAGACAAATACACACACAAAACACAGAAATTCACACTCACAGAAAAGACACACAGAAACACGCACACACACAAAACACACACACACATGCACACAAAACACACACACAATCACAGACAAGACAATCTTCACAGATGCTGACTCACACACACACACACACACACACACACACACACACACACACAGAGTTCATCCACACAGTTGTTCTGTGAACAGAAAGACAGACAGACAAACAGACAGATGGACAGACAGACAGCTAACTGCCGACTCCACCACTGGCAGAGCAGAAGCATCCACCCTGAAAAAGCAGGGGTTTGCCAGTGGGTGGATGCGACCCATTCACTTTGTTTCAGTTTCAGTTTCTCCATGTTTCAGTTTCAGTTTCTGCAAGGGGGTTTCACTGCATTTCAGACAACCCCATAAACACCACACCACATCTGCCAAGCAGATGCCTGACCAGCAGCGTAACCCAACGCGCTTCGTCAGACTTTGGGGGGTGGGAGGAGGAGGAAGAGGGGGTGACTGGGTGGGGGCTGGATGTGGTGGAGATGGAAACATTAATTATGATCAATTTTGAATCAGCTCCTTTTTTGTGTGGTATTGATGCAGGAATGCCATGCAACACACACATATACACAGGACACATACACACACACACACAAACACAGATAACACACATACACACACACAAATTTCAGTTTCAAGAAGGTGTCAAAAAATGTGCTGAACATGATTCAAGTTCGCTACATCGACATCTGCAGTTGAACACACACACACACACACAAGTATACAAAAAAAAAAAAAAAAAAAAAGAAAGAAAAAAAAACCCTCACTCACACACACACACACATATACAAACACCCTCCTCCCCACCCACCCTCCCTCCCCCTCCCCCCAACACCCACACCGTCACCGAACCACGGCCCTCACCCTAAGCGCCCCCCGAGCCCCCCTCCCCCTGCGCCTGGAACCAGGTGACGATGGTGTCGAGGTTGTGGGCGATCCAGTGGATGTGGGTCTGCACCATCTCCAGGCTCTGCTTCAGGCCCATGGTCCCGGACGCCAGGTCCTTGCCCTGGAAAAACTGCTTCACCTGCACACACACACATACATATATGTGTATACACATGTACTGTGTTGTGTGTGTGTGTGTGTGTGTGTGTGTGTGTGTGTGTGTGTGTAACACTGATGTAATGTTTAATGTTAACAAAAGCGTTTTGTAAAGCACCCAGAGCAGATTTCTGGATAGTGTGCTATATAAGTATCCATTATTATCATCATTATTATGCACACACACACAAACATGTAAACACACGTACAAACAATGCACATGTACACACACACACACACACACACACATACATGTAAACACACACACACATGTACACACACACACGCACACACACACACATATACATATATACACACACACATGTAAACACACACACACACCCGTACACACACACACACACACACATACATGCACACACACACACACAATGTAAACACACACAAACACACACATGTACACATACACACATACACACACACATGCATGTATACACACACACACGCATATACATGTAAACACATACACAATCACACATGTACGGTACATTTAAACAAAAGCACACATACACTCATGCCTGTATACACACGCACACAAACATGTAAACGCACATACAAACACAAATATACATTTATACAAATGGACACACACATACATGTAAACACACTGACTGACTGAAACCATGTATTGTCAGATCAACTGCGGCGCATCAGTTCCGTCCGGTAATTTCTGTCCACCGACGCAACATCTAGACTTGTCGTTTCTCTCATTCTCTCTCGCCTTGACTACTGTAACACTCTACTGTCTGGTTTGCCTGCTTCATCCATTCAGTCCCTTCAGCGCATACAAAACTCTGCTGCCCGACTTGGCCTCAGAAAGAAAAGATCTGAGCATATCATATCACTCCTCTTTTGCAACATCTCCACTGGCTCCCGGTCTCACACCGAATAAAGTACAAGATCAGTATTCACAAATCTGCCCCTTCCTATCTCTGCAGCTGCCTTCACCTCTACACTCCATCTCGCTCACTACGATCAGCTTCGGATCCACTCTGTTTACGCACACCCAGATTCAAACACTCTACTGTTGGCCGCCATTCTTTCTCTGTCCCTGGACCTTGCAATTGGAATTAACTTCCTCTTTCGCTTTGTCAAATCTCCACACTCAGCTCTTTCAAGTCTGGCCTTAAAACCCACCTCTTCCCAAAATAGCCAAATAGCCTCCCTTCCCTGCCTCTTCCTTGTCTTCAGTTTCTCTCAGTTTTAGAGTTATGCTATGCGTGTGAATGACTGGTGCGAAAGCGCTTAGATTTGTCTCTGCACAAGATTCAGCGCTATATAAATACCATTATTATTATTATTATTATTATTATTAATTGTTTGTCGAACTGACATCTTAGCAATCATTCGAGTTGACATCAACTGAGCAACACAAGGAACATCAAATTTCATTCTCTTCTCTCTCTTATTTTCTTTTGCTTGTTAGATTTTGTTACTCTGAGGGTTGGATGAAAAATATGCATGTCCTTGCTCATTCCACTTTGTTCACTAAATAGAATTCAGTTCAAACACACACACAAACACACACACACACACACACACCCTCAGCATACACACACACACATGCTAACTGACCTCATCGTAGTCAAACTGCGTGTTGAAGGGAGCAATGACCGAGGTCAGTATCCTTCCTAGTGTGAAGGACGAAATCGCATACCTGTTGACAACCACACACACACACATACCACACAGCACACGACACACACACACCACACATACACACACACGTCAATTTCGAAAACCACCAAACTCTCAAAGCACATAACTCACACATCATCTGGGTAATGTATTTCTGTAGACCTAAAAATACAAAACCAAAGGTATTTCTGATGTTAACACACACACATAGTGACACTCCACCCCCACCCGCCCTCCACAAACACACACACCCCACCTCCCACCACCACATTCACCAAATGGTAATGTCACTGAAACAGCTTGATAGACTGCTTTCATAACATACACTTCACACAGATATTCATTGGGACTGACTTCCAGTTTTCATAATGTACATATTCATAGGGACTGACTATCAGTTTTCATAATGTACACTTCATAACGATATTAACAGGGTCTGACAATCATGTTTTCATAACATACATTTAATAAAAATATTCATAGGGTCTATCAGTTTTGATTACGTAAACTTCAAAAAGAAATTTGTAGGATCTATCAGTTTTCATTTCATAAACTTCATAAAGATACTCATAGGGTCTGACAATTAGTTTTCATTATGTAAACGTCATAAATATATTCATAGGATTTATCAGTTTTCATTTCATAAACTTCATAAAGACTGGGTCTGACTATCAGTTTTCAATATGAAAGTTTCATAAAGATCTTCATAGAGTCGGACAATCAGGTTTCATTATGGAAGCTTCATAAAGTTCAGGCAAAGGGTCCGATTATGTAAGCGTCCTACCTTTTGTAGTATGTATCCCAGTTTTGTTCAAGAAACCTCCATGCGTAAATCTGACCTGCGTGCGACCCACCGAAGTAGTCTATCACTTTCCCCGTGTCCTGCGAACGAACGATCGATTCGTTCAGGGAGTCGCGCAAAAACCTGGGAGGAAAATCACCACAGATTACTGGCATCACATTTTAAATGCACCTGTCGAAGCAATCAATCAAACAAACAAACAAACAAATCTTTTTTTTCTTCTCCTTCCTTTTGAAACTTTCTGCGTGTGTGTGTGTGTTAATGTGTAAAATGTTTATTGTAAAGCACCTTTGAGCCCCCTTTAAAGTCTTAACTCCTGAGAGCAAGGTTTCGGTTGCGCCCCTTTTCTCTGCATTCAAATTTTGTATTACGTGTAGCTGACACATTTTGTACTTTCCAAAGTCAATTCAGGTCTAGATTGGAAGCTGCTAGGCAAATCTCGCTCTCTGCCATAAATGAAGCCAAACCGTAGCTTTATTAGGCTTTTATTTTGAATAAACCTTCACCGACGTCACAGTGTCAGACTCTGGTGAGAAACTGGCTTGATTCAAATCGCCCGCCATTTATAGTCCGGTTCAGGCTTTAAGGGAGGAAAGCATTCAACAAGTATCCATTACTATTATTGTCATCTTCGGTGATAAATTGTGGAGTGATGGCCGAGAGGTAACGCGTCCGCCTAGGAAGCGAGAGAATCTGAGCGAGCTGGTTCGAATCACGACTCAGCCGCCGATATTTTCTCCCCCTACACTAGACCTTGAGTGGTGGTCTGGACGCTAGTCATTCGGATGAGACGATAAACCAAGAACCCGTGTGCAGCATGCATTTAGCGCACGTAAAAGAACCCACAGCAACAAAAGGGTTGTTTCTGGCAAAATTCTGTAGAAAAATCCACTTTGATAGGAAAAACAAATCAAACTTCTCGCAGGAAAAAATACAAAAAAAATGGGTGGCGCAGTAGTGAAGCGACGCGCTCTCCCTGGGGAGAGCAGCTCGAATTTCACACAGAGAAATCTGTTGTGATAAAAAAAAGAAATACAAATACAAAACAAATACAAATCTCTTTTTCATCTTCTTTCTTCGTGAGCTGCACCTCCCATGTTCCCTCGTATGTACACCAGTGGGGTTTTTATGTGTATATGACTGTTTTTTTTACCCCGCCATGTTGGCAGCCACTCTCTGTTTTCCGGGGTTAAGCTGATAATAAAAGAGGTGTGAGTAAAGCGATTAAGTGAGGCTGAGACAGACAGTGAGAGACAGACACACAGAAAGACAGACAGACGACTGCTCTTTGTTCTGACTTTCACCATTCACACACTGTGGGAGAAGACAGAGAGCTAAAATCTCAGAACCCAAAACATTTTCATTCAAGGATTCAGATTTGAGAGCATGGCCTATTCTTCCAATCTGTCCTTGCTAATCTACATTTATTAAAAAAAAAAGCCTGCACACAAACCAATAATTATATGAAGGAACAACAACAACAACAAAATCTCTGTGCAGAGGGATAGGCATGGTGAAGAACTACACACACACACACACACAGAAGCAAACGCTCAAGAATCGTTATCCATGTCCAGGTAGTTCAGTGGTCATCTTTGTATTCATTTCCTTTTGTCTTTGTGAACTCCATTGTTATAGATCTATTTCAACTTCTGACTTCCACACACACACACACACACGCACGTGCACACACACACACACAGACCACCTTTGATGTATTATATTTAATACTGTTATTTATATTTACATCGTTGTCGGTTAACACTTGTTGATATGTATATACATATTCTCCTTCCCATGACAACTCATTCAACACACACCACAACCTCTTTTAGACTTTTTCTTATAATATACTTTTCCTCTGATACATAACATGAACTTTTTTTCTTCTTTTTTTTTCTTTTTTTTTTTAACACTAATATTCACATGCATTCCCTTTCCTTTATACACTACTTTACTCCTTTCCGTCTAAAAAACACTTATAGTGAATAGACGTTAAACTGAAGAAAACACACACACCCACCCCCACACACCCCGACCCCCCCCCCCCAACACACACACACACACCACACATACACACACCACACAACACAACACAACACCACACAACACAACACAACACAACACAACACAACACAACACACACACACAACACAACACAACACACACAACACAACACACACACACACAACACAACACACACACACACACCACACACACACACACACACACACACCACACACACACACAACACAACACACACAACACAACACACACACACACACACAACACACACACACACACACACCACACACACACACACACACACCACACACACACAACACAACACACACACACCACACACACACACACACACACACACAACACAACACAACACAACACAACACAACACACACACACACACACAACACAACACAACGCAACACACACACACAACACAACACACACAACACAACACACACAACACACACAACCACACACACACACACAACACAACACAACACAACACAACACAACACAACACACACAACACAACACAACACACACAACACAACACAACACACACACACAACACAACACAACACACACACACAACACAACACACAACACAACACAACACAACACACACACACACAACACAACACAACACAACACACACACAACACAACACAACACAACACACACAACACACACACAGCACAACACACACACACAACACAACACAACACAGCACAACACACACACACACAACACACACACACACACAACACAACACAACACAACACAACACAACACACACAACACAACACAACACACACACACAACACAACACAACACAACACAACACAACACACACACACACAACACACACACACACACAACACAACACAACACAACACACAACACAACACACACAACACAACACAACACAACACACACACACAACACAACACAACACACACAACACAACACAACACAACACACACAACACAACACACACACACAACACAACACAACACACACACACAACACAACACAACACAACACACACACTCAACACAACACAACACACACACAACACAACACAACACACACACAACACAACACAACACACACACAACAACACACACACACAACACAACACAACACACACACCACAACACAACACACACACAACACAACACAACACAACACACACAACACAACACAACACAACACAACACAACACAACACAACACACACACACAACACAACACAACACACACACAACACAACACACACACACACACACACAAACACACCACAACACAACACAACACAACACAACACACACACAACACAACACAACACAACACACACACACACACAACACAACACAACACAACACAACACAACACACACACACACACACACACACACACACACCACAACACACACACACACACTCAACACAACACACACACAACACAACACACACAACACAACACACACACACAACACAACACACACACACAACACAACACAACACACACAACACAACACACACACACAACACAACACAACACACACAAAACAACACACACACACAACACAACACACACAACACACACACACAACACAACACACACAACACAACACACACACACACACACAACACAACACAACACAACACACACACAACACAACACACACACACACAACACAACAACACACACACACACACACAACACAACACAACACAACACAACACACACAACACAACACACACACAACACAACACAACACACACACACACACAACACAACACACACACAACACAACACAACACACAACACAACACACACACACACACACACCACACACACACACACACACACGCTCACAGCTGGATGCGGCGGGGGTCGGTGGTGTAGGTGAGGGCGGTGAAGAACTGGTTCTTCTCGGTGGGGGTGGTGGACTGGGTGTAGCGGCGGAACATGGACTGCCAGTCCGCCTCGTCCCCGAACCTCACCCCTGTGTTGCACACCACCGCTCGCTGGTTCTTGGGAAGGCTGCACACACCACCACCACCACCACCACCACTTTAATAACAAGAGAGGCAAGGACTTCAAGACTCACTTGTGATACACTGAAAAAAAAAAATCCAAGCTTTTTATGTATTGTGTATAATTTCAAAATGTAATGTGTAAGATGAAAAAGATCAGTTTAAAGCGAATTAAGTCCCCTAGCATTAATTACAGAGTAATTTCCCTTTTTTTACTCTCTGCACCAAAACGTTTGCAAAATAAATAAAACTTCCATGCTTAGCAAAAGAAGTTCCTGTTTGAACAAAAAATGATACTAATGACTGCTCTTCTTGTTGGGTCAGAATATGAGATCAAAGTGCCAAGTTTAGAGAATACAAAAAATATAAATATAACAGTAAATGCAGTTTGTATATAATTAGGCTTCATTTTTTATTTTTTTGTGCCCATCCCAGAGGTGCAATATTGTTTTAAACAAGATGACTGGAAAGAACTGAATTTTTTCTATTTTTATGCCTAATTTGGTGTCAACTGACAAAGTATTTGCAAAGAAAATGTCAATGTTAAAGTTTACCACGGACACACACACACAGACAACCGAACACTGGGTTAAAACATAGACTCACTTTGTTTACACAAGTGAGTCAATAATGATAATAACGGAGCTTTATACAGAGACGCCAACCCTTAATGGTGCCTGATGATGACGATATGAGTACTTATATAGTGCCTATCCTCAGTCGTAGACCAAGCTCTAAGTGCTTTACAATACTTATATAGTGCCTATCCTCAGTCGTAGACCAAGCTCTAAGCGCTTTACAATACTTATATAGTGCCTATCCTCAGTCGCAGACCAAGCTCTAAGCGCTTTACAATACTTATATAGTGCCTATCCTCAGTCGCAGACCAAGCTCTAAGTGCTTTACAATACTTATATAGTGCCTATCCTCAGTCGTAGACCAAGCTCTAAGCGCTTTACAATCACAGTCATTTGCACAACAGGCTGCCTACCTGGGTAGAGCCAACTTGACAGCTTCCATTTGGGCACTTGCCTGGTGGGTAAAGGGTGGGGATTTCTCTGATCTCCCAGGTCAACAAATGTGCATGCCTGGTAATGCCTGAACCCCCTTCGTGTGTATACGCAAGCACAAAATCAAATTCGCACGTTAAAGATCCTGTAATCCATGTCAGTGCTTGATGGGTTATGGAAACAAGAACATACCCAGCATGCACACCCCTGAAAACGGAGTACTGCTGCCTACATGGTGGGGTAAATAAACAAAATGGTCATTCATGTAAAATGTTACATCTCTGTGTGTATGTGTCCGTGCCTGAATGACACAGGAAACGAATGTGCTCTACCCAGGTAGGCAGCCTGTTGTGCAAATGACCCTGAGTTTGAAAAGCGCTTAGAGCTTGGTCTCCAACTGAGGACAGGCGCTATATCCATGGCAAATAAAAACAAATAAAACTCCTTCATCGTCATCAATATAAACAAAATAGTCTCAAAGTCTGTGGCCTTTCATGCCCTGCTCTCATGGTGACCTCAGTTTCGATACCCCTCCACTTCCGTGCTTGGGGTGAGTCCTATCAATGTCGTCAGTGTCGGCAGATTCATGGGGGGCTATTGTTTGAAGGACGTGGTGGTGGTCTCCACTCTGGGAGGGACGCTCACTCAGTCTGGCTCCGCGACTAAGCCATTATTGTCGTTAGTAGGGGGCTTAGTAGGTGGTGTCCTAAGTACGTTAAAACAGAACAGGCACCACTGAACACCACCGAAGTGACTCAGCAGCAGTGCAGGGTCTCCTCTGGTGTGTGGCCTCCTGGCAACCTAACATCGATGGTTCCCTGTGGACTGCTGACGCTGGAACTGCGACGGACGAACCCGGGTGTGGCCGTGTATGGGGGGAATCTAAATGAGTGGCGTGGGAGTAATGCCACTGAAACGGTGCAGATGATGGGGCAGCAAAAAAACCCAACAAAAAACAAAAAACAAATAAAACAAAGGGCTCAATGCTCAGCTATGTTACAGACTGACACGATTTTTCGGTTGGGCCAACAGCAAAGCGAGAGTTGTACGATCAAAGGTGTCTCCACTGCAATGGAAAGCCATTTACAGCTTTGTCTTTTGTGAAGGACTACGACTCTGAAACCTAGGAGACAGGACTGCACTGGCTCTTACCTTAGTGCTGCAGCCTTGGGGGCAAGCGGGCCTCTGTGAACCATCCCAACGCTGACTGGCCTACAACCCTCTTGGACGAGAGCAGGGAAATGTGGCTTGGGAGAGACACTCTCCACTATAATCAAATCCTAGCCCAGATAGTCAGGACAGCAACTGCCTCTATTCTGATGGTCATAGACATGACTGACTATCATACAGTCATTACAATGCTTTTTGGGATTACCCAAAATCTTCTTACATATAACTATAATCATAACTATTTGCTATACACTACTACAACAAGTACTACTATTTATACTACTACTGCTGCCAACCGTACATTTATATCATGTTTTAAAACGTCTCAAAGCGCTTTAGAATAACACATCAGTCAGACACAAAGCACACAACAACACACACACACACACACACGTGCATGCGCACACACACACACATACACAAAAACATTCACAAACGAAACAACAGAGATGGATCCACTGAACGCCAACAAGGAACAGAGTGCCTTCATTAATGATGCAGAGACTGTGCAGGAAGAATGACTGTGTGACAGCCACATACCTTGCAGCAGGTAATAATAATAATAATAATAATAGTAGCAATGTACATTTGTATAGTGCTTACCCAGAAGCTCTAAGCTCCTTTAACAATACACCTATCATAAATAAGACACAGGAATATAAAAAGATTTAATAAAAAGATTAAATACAACTTGCTGACCACTTAAAAACAGTGTAACATCCCTCACGACTTACAAAACTCTCTCAACTCGCTCCCATAGTAAAACATTAAGATGTAAAAAAAAAAAAAACTCACTCAAATTATGACTCACATATCTCTTTCACCTAACCCACATAATAAAAAAAAATAAAAAATCAAGATACAAACTCGCTAAATCAATATCAATAAAAAGTGTAACGACACTTATGACTCACACACACACCTCCTACCCCACCCCAGTACCCCAACCCTCATATAAACACGTCGACGCACACACATGAAGACGGTTTGGGGAGAGAATTATCTACAGTTTTAAATATTGTTTGAACAAGTATGTCAACACATCAACACACACACACATAAAAAGAAGATTTGGCGGAGACAATGATCTAAAGTTTAAATCATTGTTTGAACAAGTACGTCTTAACTCACTCAGTACGGCCAGTCCTCTCTTCTCCTCTCTACACAGACCCCTCGGATGTCCAGTGGGTGTCTGAATGACTCAACCTTTAGCTTCCGTCGTCAACATTCACCTCTTCAGTATAAGAGCCTTTCGCTTGCAATATTTTGATGATGGTAATTGGCGTGAAACGCTGTTAACGTCGTCTCTTTCGCCGTTCGTATGGAGAGAGTTAAGATCAGGCTTGAAAAATTTTATTCTATAGTGGAGCAGCGTCTGATGTTCTATGGTAGAGATTTCCAAAACCAAGGGCCACAGGAAAGCATCAGGACGAGAGACTCCCTCACCTGGACAGAGACTGGAACTGTTGCCTGGCTTTGTCAATGGTGTCCTTGTGGTTCAAGCTGACAGCAAACGACAGCAGTGACGTCTGCAGCAACCTGTTGCAACCACGATGCAACGGCGTGGGGATGAGCTGTATCATGTTACACTGTTTTGCGTCGTGTAGCATTGTGTTGCTTTGTGCTGTACTGTGTCGAGTTGTGTTGTACTGTGTCATATCACGTCATATTGTATCAAATTGTACTGTATTGTACTGTGTTGTATATTGTATTGAATTGTATTACATTGCATTGTATTGTACTGCACTGTGTTGCATTCTGCAGTAGAATTCTGTAGTATTGTGTTGCGTTGCATTGTACTGTATCGCACTGTATCATATTGTATCATATAATACTGTATTGCATTGCATTGTATCATATCATATTGTATCATATAATACTGTATTGCATTGCACTGCACTGCATTGCATCGTACTGTATTGTGTTGTATTCTATTGTATCGTATCATATCATATTGTATCGTATCGCATCGTACTGTATTGCATTGCATTGCACTGCACTGTATCATACTGTATTGTATTGCATTATATTGTATCATATCATATCATATCGTATTGTATCGTATGGAATCGTATCGTATTGCATAGTACATTAATTTTTGTCGCAATAGATTCCTTTCTCTCCCTGGGGAGAGTGTACCACCACAGTGCAGCACATCCCCCCATCCCCTCCCCTTCATACCTCCCCCCCCCGCCCCCCCTCCCCCAATACCCCCCCCCCCCACACACACACACACACCCCACACCACTGTACAAACAGACTGGTTCAGACAGCTATCTACAGACAGACCGGACAGACAGACAGAGAGACAGACAGGTACACACAGGCAGGGTACAGACAAACAGATAGGCACAGAGAGACAGGACAGACAAACATACAGACACGGACAGACAGACAGACAGGTACACACAGGCAGGTACAGACACACAGGTACAAACAGACATGTACAGACAGACAGACAGACAGACAGACAGACAGGTAAGACAGACAGGTACAGACAGACAGACAGGTACGGCCACACAGAGACAAACAGGAAGAAACAGGTACAGACAGACAGGTACAGACAGACAGACAGGTACAGATAGGGCAGACAGGTATACACAGACTAACAGACCACAGGTACACACAAACAGGTACAGACAGACAGACAGACAGGTACAGACAGACACACAGGACAAACAAACAGGCAGGCACATACAGGCAAACAGGTAAATACAGACAGGCACAAACAGGCAGACAGACAAACAGATTGGAACAGACAGGTACAGGCAGACAGGAACAGACAGACAGACAGGCGGCAGCAGCTCACTCGTTCTGGGGCTGGGTCTGTTTCTCCCACCCCAGGGAGGAGAGTCGAGCGGCGATCAGATCCAGCATGTACTTCTGCAACCCGCCACAGGCACACACACACACACACATACACAGCACACACACACACACACACACACACACACAGCACACACACACACTCACAGAGCACACAGAGCACACACACACACAGCACACACACACACACAGCACACACACACACACACACACACAGCACACACACACACAACACACACACACACACACACAGCACACACACACAAACACACACACACACACATACACAGCACACACACACACACACACAGCACACACACACAGAACACACACCCACAGCACACACACAGCACACACACACACAGCACACACACACACACACACACACACACATACACACACACACACACACACACACACACACACACACACACACAGCACACACCTTTGTAAATGAGGGAGGAAGGTGGCAGAATGCTTGAGATGCTCAGATATATAGAGAGTCTACGACGGGCGCAATAGCCAAGTGGTTAAAGCGTTGGACTTTCAATCTGAGGGTCCCGGGTTCGAATCACGGTGACGGCGCCTGGTGGGTAAAGGGTGGAGATTTTTACAATCTCCCAGGTCAACACATGTGCAGACCTGCTAGTGCCTGAAACCCCCTTTGTGTGTAAACGCATGCAGAAGATCAAATACGCACGTTAAAGATCCTGTAATCCATGTCAGCGTTCGGTGGGTTATGGAAACAAAAACATATCCAGCATGCACACACCCCGAAAACAGAGCATGGCTGCCTACATGGCGGGGTAAAAACGGTCATGCACGTAAAAGCCCACTCGTGTACATAAGAGTGTAGGTGGGAGTTGCAGCCCACGAAAGCAGAAGAAGAAGAAGAAGAAGAAGAGAGTCTACGAGGGTGTGGGTTCGAATCCCGCTCTCGCCCTTTCTCCCAAGTCTGACCGGAAAATCAAACTGAGCGTCCAGTCTTTCGGATGAGACGATAGATAAACCGAGGCCCCGTGTGCAGCACGCGGTTGGCGCGGTGGAAAAGAGCCCATGGCAACGAGAGTGTTTGTCCTCTGGCAAAAATTCCGTCCAAGAAATCCACCCTGATAGGTACACAAATATACAAGCATGCGCTCAAGGCCTGACTCAGCGCGTTGGGTTACACTGCTGGTCAGGCATCTGCCCAGCAGATGTGGTGTACCATATACGGATTTGTCTGAACAAAGTGATACCTCCTTGTATTTGTATTTGTTTGTAGTTGTATTTCTCATTTTCTGCTCTCCCCAGGGAGAGCGCGTCGCTACACTGAGAGCGCCACCCACTGATAAACTAAAACTGTAAATAAAGCAAGAGCTCTCTCACAGAATAAGAACGCATGCATGCAAGTAAATATGCACACATACGCACACACAAACACACATAGTGGAGTGATGGCCTAGAGGTAACGCGTCCGCCTAGGAAGCGAGAGAGAATCTGAGCGCGCTGGTTCGAATCACGGCTCAGCCGCCGATATTTTCTCCCCCTCCACTACACCTTGAGTGGTGGTCTGGACGCTAGTCATTCGGATGAGATGATAAACCGAGGTCCCGTGTGCAGCATGCACTTAGCGCATGTAAAAGAACCCACGGCAACAAAACGGTTGTTCCTGGCAAAATTCTGTAGAAAAATCCACTTCGATAGGAAAAACAAATAAAACTGCACGCAGGAAAAAATACAAAAAAATGGGTGGTGCTGTAGTATAGCGACGCGCTCTCCCTGGGGAGAGCAGCCCGAATTTCACACAGAGAAATCTGTTGTGATAAAAAGAAATACAAATACAAATATACACACATACAAACATGTACACATTCAAAGACGATGGATGAAGAGTGGTCTAGATGAAGTTGCTGCTGGGGTGGGGTGGTCGGGCATTTAGGTTTGGGACTACTTGACAAAGCCGCACTCTCCTAACATATCCTGGTGATAAAAATCGTCAGCCAGGCCAGAGAGATTCACTGATGCCCGCAGTGTGGGCCAGGAAATTTGAGCAACACTCCTAAAGATGCATCCGCGAAGGGGATGACCCTCGACTGTGTGGTCCCAGTCTTCCCATATGAGCCCACAGCATGATTGGAGCTGGCCAACTGGTCCAAAAAAACCCAATCCACCTCTGACAGGATGGAGATCGAACCCATTACCTCCCAGTCATCAGTCCGTGACGGGCGCAACAGCCAAGTGATTAAAGCGTTAAACTTTCACTCTGAGGGTCCCGGGTTTGAATCTTGGATGCGGCGCCTGGTAGGTAAAGGGTGGAGATTTTTTTTGATCTCCAAGGTCAGCATGGATGCAGACCTGCTAGCACCTGAACCCCTTTGTGTGTATACGCAAGCAGAAGATCAAATACGCACGTTAAAGATCCTGTAATCCATGTCAGCGTTTGGTGGGTTATGTAAACAAGAACATATCCAGCATGCACACCCCTGAAAACGGAGTATGGCTGCCTACATGGCGTGGTAAAAACGGTCATACATGTAAAAGGCCACTCATGTTCATACGAGTGAACATGGGAGTTGCAGCCCACGAACAAAGAAGGGGATCAGTCCATGATGCTAACCATTTCACCATGAATTCATTTTGAGTGATGACTTACAAGTTTCCAGGGGCTTCAACTCATTTCAATCATGCTGGCAGCTTTGAAGGTTGTATTGTATTGAATTGAATTGAACTGAATTGTATTGTATTGTATTGTATTACTCTTTTGTCACAACAGATTTCTCTGTATGAAATTTGGGCTGCTCTCCCCAGGGAAAGCGCATCACTACACTGAGAGCGCCACCCCTTTTTTTCTCTGCCTGCAATTTTATCTGTTATCCTATCAAAGTGGATTTTTCTACGGAATTTTGCCAGGGGCAACCCTTTTGTTGCCAAGGGTTCTTTTACGTGCGTTTCGTGCATGCTGCACACGGGACCTCGGTTTATCGTCTCATCCGAATGACTAGCGTCCAGACCACCACTCAAGGTCTAGCAGAAGGGGAGAAAATACTGGCGGCTGTGCGATTCGAACCAGTGCACTCAGATTCTCATCGCTTCCTAGGCAGATACTTTACCACTATGCCAATACTCCGCTGGTTGGCCCCAAAAGCGACAATTATAGTTCAACCATGACTTGTACATCTGATGAGTGAAGACAAAATCCATAAAATATATTAAAAAAAGAAAAAAGAAAAAAAAAAAAAAAAGAGAGCTGTAGAATGATCGTCACCTGGAAGGTGGGGTACACCTCCGAGAGGTAGATGCGTGACGAGATGTAAGAAGAACCGTAGATGGCCGTTTTCAAAGGAACGTACTCCGTCTCCTTGCTGAGGTAACCCAGCAGGTCAAACACGATGTCGTAGCTCAGCTGTCCTACCCTGAAATGACACACACCGCAACTGCCACACTGATGACATGACACACACCGCAACTGCCACGCAGAAATGACACACACCACAGCTGTCACACTGATGACATGACACATACCACAACTGCCACATACCACAACTGCCACACTGATGACATTACACACCACAACTGTCACACTGATGACATGACACACACCACAACTGTCACAGTGATCACACACTGTCACAGTCATCACACACCACAACTGTCACAGTGATGACACATATCACAACTGCCACCGTGATGACATGACACACACCACAACTGTCACAGTGGTGACACACACCACACCACAACTGCCACATTGATGACACACCACAACTGCCACAGTGATGACACACCACAACTGTCACAGTGATGACACACACCACAACTGTCACAGTGATGACACACACCACAACTGCCACGCTGAAATGACACAAACCACAAATGCCACATTGAAATGACGCATCTCACAACTGACACATTGAAATGACACATACCACAACTGACACATACCACAACTGCCACATTGATGACACATACCACAACTGCCACACTGAAATGACACATACCACAACTGCCACACTGATGACACATACCACAACTGCCACACTGAAATGACACATACCACAACTACCACACTGATGACACATACCACACCACAACTGTCACAGTGATGACACACACCACAACTGCCACACTGAAATGACACAAACCAAAACTGCCAAATTGAAATGACACATACCACGATTGCCACGCTGAAATGACACACAGCAAAACTGCCACATTGATATGACGCATCTCACAACTGCCACATTGAAATGACACATACCACAAGTGCCACACTGATGACACATACCAAAGCTGCTACACTGTCTCCTAAGTTTGACTGGAAAATCAAACTGAGCGTCTAGTCTTTCGGATGAGACGATAAACCGAGGTCCCGTGTGCAGCACGCACTTGGCGCACTGAAAAAGAACCCATGGCAACGAGAGTGTTGTCCTCTGGCGAAATTACGTAAAATGAAATCCACTTTCATAGGTACACAAATATGTAAGCATGCACTCAAGGCCTGACTAAGCGCGTTGGGTTATGCTGCTGGTCAGGCATCTGCTCAACAGATGTGGTGTAGCATGTATGGATTTGTCCGAACGCAGTGACGCCTCCTTGAGAAAGTGAAACTGAAACTGAATACACTGCAGACAACGCTGCCCTTTTTTCTTTTTCTTTTTTTCTTTTTTAAATGCCCATGCTACTCATTCCGTACACAGCCACACCGGAGAAAAAAAAAAAGGAGAAAAAGAAAAAAACAGGCACAGAAATGCCAGCATCAACCATATTGTAATGGGAACAGCAGAGGACAGTAATGATGTAAGATTCTTTTTTTTTCTTTTTTTTTTTTACTCAAGTTTATCTATACAGTACCTAATAAAATAAATTTTGCTCCAAGCGGTTAACAGTACAACAGTTCCAATAACAATACGTTAACAATAATGTAATACCATCTGTCAAAACATGCAAGACAGTCCAACTAAGTGAGTAAACATTACACAAACTATGACAAGACAATGCATCAAGAAAACATTACACAAACTATGACAAGACAATGCATCAAGAAAACATCACACAAACTATGACAAGACAAAGCATCAAGAAAACATCACACAAACTATGACAAGACAAAGCATCAAGAAAAAGAAAACATTACACAAACTATGACAAGACAAAGCATCAAGAAAACGTCACACAAACTATGACAAGACAAAGCATCAAGAAAACATTACACAAACTATGACAAGACAATGCATCAAGAAAACATCACACAAACTATGACAAGACAAAGCATCAAGAAAAAATCACACAAACTATGACAAGACAACGCATCAAGAAAACATTACACAAACTATGACAAGACAAAGCATCAAGAAAACATTACACAAACTATGACAAGACAATGCATCAAGAAAACATCACACAAACTATGACATGACAATGCATCAAGAAAACATTACACAAACTATGACAAGACAAAGCATCAAGAAAAAGAAAACATTACACAAACTATGACAAGACAACGCATCAAGAAAACATTACACAAACTATGACATGACAAAGTATCAAGAAAACATTACACAAACTATGACAAGACAAAGCATCAAGAAAAAGAAAACATTACACAAACTATGACAAGACAATGCATCAAGAAAACATCACACAAACTATGACAAGACAAAGCATCAAGAAAACATCACACAAACTATGACATGACAATGCATCAAGAAAACATTACACAAACTATGACATGACAATGCATCAAGAAAACATTACACAAACTATGACAAGACAATGCATCAAGAAAACATCACACAAACTATGACATGACAATGCATCAAGAAAACATTACACAAACTATGACATGACAATGCATCAAGAAAACATTACACAAACTATGACAAGACAATGCATCAAGAAAACATTACACAAACTATGACATGACAATGCATCAAGAAAACATTACACAAACTATGACATGGCAAAGCATCAAGAAAACATCACACAAACTATGACATGACAATGCATCAAGAAAACATTGCACAAACTATGACAAGACAATGCATCAAGAAAACATCACACAAACCATGGCAAGACAATGCATCAAGAAAACATCACACAAACTATGACATGACAATGCATCAAGAAAACATCACACAAACTATGACAAGACAAAGCATCAAGAAAACATCAAACAAACTATGACAAGACAATGCATCAAGAAAACATTACACAAACTATGACAAGACAATGCATCAAAAGTACAAAGTACGCAGTAAACTTTAACACATGTACACAAACAAACATACACATGCACACTTACACACACACACACACGTTGACAGTTAAGTTAATCAAATTACCTGGCCAGGGCAAACGCATCATCCAAAAGTCCCGCTCTGTCACGGACGCTGAAGGTCTGTCACACAGACATGCATGCACGCAGACACACAAGCACACAGACATGCACGCACACAGACACACACACACAAAACAGTGATGATCATGTCGTACTCCAGACAAATGACAAAGGACAAGTTGGAATGCACTGGGTGGAAACTTTTTGGTGCTTTTTGTTTGTTTGTTTGTTTTGCTTTTTTTCCAGAAGACAAGGGGTTTTTGTTTCAACAGAAACTATGAGGAAAAGGCGTGTGTGTGTGTGTGTGTGTGTGTGTGTGTGTGTGTGTGCGCTTCTGTATGTGAACATTATAAACACAAGCACACACACTACCATCATTACTCCCAGCTTTATCCCCAAAACTCTCAAGTCAGGTCAAAGCCGTCCGCATATACCCCCCCACGCCCCCACCCATTAACCTCACCCCTCCCAACACACACCTTTACCCCTCCATACAACCCCCCCCCCCCACTCCTCCTAATTCCCCTGACCCCCACACCTTTACCCCTCCATACCCCCCCCCCACTCCTCCTAATTCCCCTGACCCCCACACACACCTTTACCCCTCCATACAACCCCCCCCACACACACCCCCAGTTCTCCTAATTCCCTTGGCCCCCCCACAAACCTTTACCCCTCCATACAACACCCCCCCCCCCACTCCTAATTCCCCTCACCCGTCCCAACACACACCTTTACCCCTCCATACAACACCCCCCCCCCCCCACTCCTAATTCCCCTCACCCGTCCCAACACACACCTTTACCCTTCCATACAACACCCCCCCCCCACTCCTAATTCCCCTCACCCGTCCCAACACACACCTTTACCCTCCATACAACACCCCCCCCCCACTCCTAATTCCCCTCACCCGTCCCAACACACACCTTTACCCCTCCATACAACCCCCCCCCCCCCACTCCTAATTCCGCTCACCCGTCCCAACACACACCTTTACCCCTCCATACAACACCCCCCCCCCCAGTCCTCCTAATTCCCTTGACCCCACACACACACCCTTACCCCTCCACCCCCCCTCCCTCCCCACTGCTGCCTCCCCCAATCTCCCTAACCCCACCCCCCATCCCCCCAACCCTCCCAACCGCCACACCCCCACACACACTCACACTGATGTTGGTCTTCAGCTGCTGGATGATCAGCCTCCACAGGCTCTCCTCATAGTTGACGCGGTAGAACCCCTTGGTCTCCAGGTTGAACTTGATCCAGTCACCCTCGCCCAGAGTAACCGGCAGGGTCACTAGCAAAAAAACCCCACAAAAAACCCCCGACAACACACATCATGCCGGGTCTCTGTCCCATCATCATCGTCATTTTCATTGTCATCTGACTTGCCTGTCACCTTCACCACCACCATCATCATCATCATCATCGTCAATGATTTTACTGACGTCGTCATCGACTTGTCCGTCCCCGACATTGTCATCGACTCGTCTGTCACCGACATCCGTCATCAACTTGCGTATCACCATCATTGTCGTCAATGATCTGCCTATCACCTCAATCACTATCGTCATCGATTTCACCGACATCGTCATCGACTTGTCTGTCACCAGCACTGTCACTGATTTGCCCATCACCGACATTGCTATCAACCTGTTTATCAACTTCATCATCATCTTCGACATTCCCATCCACCTTGCCCTCGGAAAGTGGCACACAAGGGGCACAACTACCAAGCACTGAGTGTCATCTCTGTTTCAGCTGAATTATCCCCCCTGGTGTCTCTTCCTTTGTTATCTCACCTTTTCCCTCAGCAATAAGTTCAATTGTGGCAGGTCCACTTCCTTTGCGTTAGCTGTGCTTGACCATGTGTGTATACATATGTATGTGTACATAACTACATGCCTGTATATGAATGTGTATTGTGTGTGCGTGTGCGTGTGTTTATGTAAGTTTGTGCCTGCCTATGTGTGCGTATGTGTTAGGGTAGCTGTTAGATACACATGTATGTTAAAATGTATGTATGCAGTGTGTGTGTGTGTGTGTGTGTGTGTGTGTGTGTGTGTGTGTGTGGGTGTGTGTGTGTGTGTGTGTGTATGTAACATAGATATGATGTTTTATGTTAACAAAAGCATTTTTGTAAAGCACTGAGAGCAGATTTCTGGATAGTGTGCTATATAAGTATCCATTATTATTATTATTATTATCTCACTCGCACACACATGCACACACACGCATGCACACACACACACACACACACGCGACCACACACACACACACAGACCACACACACATGCATACACACCACTGAGAAAACCCCGCCCACAAAGCACACCGCATGGGAGACACGTGTCCGACAGACAGGTACATACATACAGGTACAGACAGGCACAGACAGACAGGACAGACAGACAGGTACATACACACAGGTACAGACAGACAGACAGACAGGTACATACACACAGGTACAGACAGACAGGTACAGACAGACAGGTATGGACAGGTACAGACAGACAGGCACAGACAGACAGGTAGACAAACAGGTACAGACAGACAGTACAGACAGACAGGTACAGACAGACAGGTAAACAGGCAGGTACAGAGAGACAGGTACAGACAGGTACAGACAGACAGACAGGTACAGACAGACAGATGGGTACAGACAGACAGACAGGCACAGACAGACAGGTACAGACACAGGTACAGACAGACAGGTACATACAGACAGGTACAGACAGACAGACAGGTACAGACAGACAGATGGGTACAGACAGACAGACAGGTACAGACAGACAGACGGGTACAGACAGACAGGTACAGACAGAGGTTGACAGACATACAGACGGGTACAGACAGACGGGTACAGACAGATGGGTACAGACAGACAGGTACAGACAGACATACAGACGGGTACAGACATACAGATGGGTACAGGCAGACAGACAGGTACAGACAGACGGGTACAGACAGACAGGTACAGACAGATGGGTACAGACAGAGAGACAGGTACAGACAGACGGGTACAGACAGACAGACGGGTACAGACAAACAGACACACAGACAGGTACAGACAGACAAGACAGACAAACAGGACACACGACGGCCAAGCGGAGGCTCACTCACTCTCTTTGTCCTTCAGCCAGACCAGTTTCCTGTCAGGGTTGGTCTTGGTGCAGTAGGTGACCGGTATTTTCCACACATAGCTGGACCCCACACAGAAACAACACTGTCATTGTGTGTGTGTATTTCTCAGTGTGTGTGTGTGTGTGTGTGTGTGTGTGACTCGACTTCATTTATTGTCATAAGGATTAATAGACATAACAAAGAACAAAAGGAACAAAGAAATAAACGGCCATCTACCACGCATGCAATGAAATACATAGTTGGTGAGTGTTTTTTGACAGGCGTCGCAGTTGAATAAATCATGTGTGTGTGCATGTGTGTGTGTGGTGTGTGTTTGTGTGTGTGTGTGTGTGTGTGTGGGTGTATGCATGTGTGTATATGTGCAAGCATGCTTGTGTGTTCATGTGTTCCTGTGTAAACTGTTACTGCTACCGTCTGAAAATTCCTTGTGTCAATACTAGAAACCTATGTTGAGCCTTTCTTTCCTCTTTGCTGCTTCTCATATCTGGAACAACCTTTCACATCATATCCGTTCATCTGACTCTGTCTCTGCCTTTCGCTTTTCACGAAAAAACATCTTTAACTCACTCAGGATGACGGAACGCTATAGCGTTCCTGATGTAAGGTAGCGTTCCAGACGACAGAACGCTATAGTGATTTTGACAATTATAAATTTGTCCACGTTTTCCTCATGGGGAAGCATAAAAATCGCAACTACACCAGGCATTGCGAATGTGTCAAGGTTCGAATGGAAAGTTTCTTCATGAGGTTTCCGTGACGATACACTCGCAGGCCAGCCGTTGACCTTTGCATCCCACATGACAAGCTAATCTGCATACATATCGAAAATGGCGTTGCAGGCGGTACAAGTGGAAATTTTTGGAGCAACCTAACTGAAGGTTTCGACATCGACAAGGATGACGAAGATGTTAAATAAAGTATCTGCAGTGAAGAAAGATACCAGCAAGAAGGTACTGACAGTGATTCAGCTTCTGAGGGCTGTGAAGAGAGAGAGGGGGGTGGGCATACACACAACGTTAGGAGAGGGGTCAGTGGGTCAAGTACAGCGAGTTTCATTCAGTTACTTTGTGTTTTGTATTTTTTGTGATTTTTTTTCTCCTAACCCTAACAAATGGGTCGTCTGCAGGGGAAAGCAAGGGAGAGAACTATTCGTCCAGAGTGGGTTAAGCACTCTCTGTTTCCTGCCTCTCCAACAATGCCCCATGCATGCCTCTCAACTCACTTTGAATGCATGATGAATGAGAGAGAGAGAGAGAGAGAGAGAGAGAGAGAGTGGGGGTGGGGGGGTGGAGGAGGAGGGGTGCGGGTTGAGGGAGAGAGAAAGAGTGGTCATGAATGGTTTGTGTAATTTTTTTGTAACTTTTTTTTTTCTCTCATGTAAAAGCACCCTGTCCTCATAAGAGAAAGGGAGCGAGCCATACAAATCTCCATGATAATAATTATCATTATCATTGATGTCATCATTATCACTGATGTCATCATTATCATTATCAACTATTTTTGTTGTTGTTGTTGTTACTATTATTATCATAATTATCATTGTCGTTGTTGTTACCACTGTTGCTGTTGCTGAACAGAAGACAGACAAAGACAGACATAAACAAGGTACCACAGCCACCCCCCTTCCCCCCGTGCCTCCCAGATTCCCCCCCCCTCCCCCCGACTCCCCCGTCTACCACCACCCACCCACCCACCCACACACACTCTCCCTTCCCCTCAGTCCCCCTCGCCCAAAGGGAGACTTTTAGCGAGCATCACACCCACCCACACACACACCCACACTCCCTTCACCTTCACTTCCCCATCACCCAAAGGGAGACTTGAAGCGAGCGTCACACAGTCACACCCACACACACCCACTCTCCCCTCCCCTCCCCCTCAGCCAAAGGTGGACTTGAATCGAACGTCAACCCCCCCCCACCACACTCTCCCTTCCCCTCAGCCCCCCACACCCCCCCCCACCCAAAGGGAGACTTGAAGCGATCATCACACACACACACACACTCCCACACACACACCCACTCTCTCCCCTCCCCTTCACCCAAAAGGGAGACTTGAAGCAAACATCCTCCTGCCAGGACACACACACACACACACACACACACACAGAACACACACTCCTTTTCCCCTCAGCTCCCCCTCTCCCCCCCAAAGGGGGAGACTTGAAAAGTGAGCGTCCTCCAGCGAGGACATAACCAAGGAACCAAAGCCCCCCCCCACCCACCCACCTACCACCACACAAACATCCAACATCCCACCCACCCATGCACACCCACACCCACCCCCACACTCCCTTCCCCTCAGCCCACCCCCCCTCCCCCAAAGGGGGAGACTTGAAAAGTGAGCGTCCTCCAGCGAGGACATAACCAAGGAACCAAAGCCCCCCCTCCCCACCCACCTTCCCCCTGACTCCCCACCTACCACCACACAAACATCCAACATCCCACCCACCCATGCACACCCACACCCACCCCCACACTCCCTTCCCCTCAGCCCCCCCCCCGACCCCCCTCACCCAAAGGGAGACTTGAAGCGAGCGTCCTCCTGTCCACCCTCACCACCCTGACTGAGGAGGAAGCGGCCCTGTGACAGCAGCAGGTGCTGTGTGCCGGGCTTCCGGGTCACGGTGACCACGGGGAACCCCATCTGCAGGGTCCACGTGTCCATCACGTCCTTCACCGTCATGCTGGGGGGCATGTTGCTGGCCTGGGGGGACAGGGGACATCAGATAAATCAAATCATGTTGCTGGCCTGTACTGTGTTGTATTGTATTGTATTGTACTGTATTGTATTGTATTGTATTGTATTGTATTACTCTTTTTGGTCACAACAGATTTCTCTTACGTGAGATTTGGGCTGCTCTCCCTGGTGTTGCTACAATGACAGCGCCACTTTTTTTCTTTTTTTTTCCTGTCTTCCTGCAATCTTAATTTGTTTGCCTTATTGAAGCAGATTGCTGGGGAGAGAGGGGGAGAGGGGCGCTGGGGGGGGGGATGTTAAACTGACCATCATTGGTGATCATCTGACAGAGAGGGGGAGAGGGGCGCTGGGGGGGGGGATGTTAAACTGACCATCATTGGTGATCTGGACGCTAGTCAATCTGACCATCCGCTGATTAAAGTGAGGTGCAATGTGCAACAGCACGCACTTCGCACACGTGATAGAACCCACAGCAGCTAAAAGGTTTTGATTGGGAAACAAAGACACCTGCACTTTTAGTCATCCTGAAGAAAAGTTGTACCTGTGCTTGATTCTACCTTGCATGTGTGACTTTGTCCTTGTGCCAACACTGGTACTTTTGTACATGTACTGTGGAATCACCATGCTTCTGCTGCAGGTTTTACCTTGTGACCCATCTGCTGTTTGTTTATCAAACAACTCCAACACACACACACACACACACACACACACACCACACCACCACCACCATACACAGACAGACACAGACCAAACACACACACACACACACACACACACACACCACACCACCACCACCATACACAGACAGACACAGACCAAACACACACACACACATACACACACACTTAAACACACACACACACCCATACCCACTCACCCATATACATAAACACACACACACACACACACATGCACACTCACACACATTCACACCACCACCACCATACACAGACAGACACAGACCAAACACACACACACATACACACACACTTAAACACACACACACACCCATACCCACTCACCCATATACATAAACACACACACACACACACACGCACACTCACACACTCACTCACTCACACACATTCACACCAACACACACACACACACCACACACACCCACTCACCCATATACATAAACACACACACACACACAGCACACTCACACACTCACTCACTCACACACATTCACACCAACACACACACACACACCAACACACACACATACACACTAACACACACACCCCCCCAGAAAACAATGACGCAAACAAAAAAACAGACAATCAATTACTTCCTGCAGTGACTGCCAGAGGTCATCAGTACGAGCGTTGCTGTAGCTGTGGGCCGTCAGGTAGTTGTGAAGACCCTCCTTGAACGCCTCCTCTCCGATGAACCCTTGCAGCATGGCGATGATCGACGCTCCCTGCAACCCAAGTGTCAGGTGCCAGAATACTTGTAAGCAGGCATGCCTACCCTCCCCCCAAATTTGCTTTTCAGGAACAACACACATTTAGAATCAGGGACAGGGTATCATTATCAGGAACATCCCCCAGCAAACATACAACAGTTGTCTGAGAGCCAGAAGCAATGGTTGTAAACATGGAAAAAACAAACAAACGTAGGCTTACCCTTATTTACACTATGTACAACACGGTGATGGAAATCGAGCGGACTTTCACAAAATGGCTTCAGTACTGCTCGGACAGTTCTAGCTTTTCACGAAGTGGCTTCGGTAATATTTGGCAGCATTTCCGTAAGTCTTAACGATGTGTCTTCGGCAATGAGTTGGAAAGCGCATCTAAGGGTACCCTCGAACCCATGAAATACTTCGGGAAAAAAATGTTACGGTCCAGTTTAAAAAAAAAAATTTTCCAGGACATGCAGCAAATATCCGCATTTCCGGGACACCCTGTCCGTTTTATCAATTGTCCGGGAC
This sequence comes from Babylonia areolata, assembly GCF_041734735.1. Classification (NCBI taxonomy): domain Eukaryota; kingdom Metazoa; phylum Mollusca; class Gastropoda; order Neogastropoda; family Buccinidae; genus Babylonia; species Babylonia areolata. The sequence goes on along the minus strand of NC_134910.1, from coordinate 13,356,155 downwards.
AAATACAAGCCATCAGTAACAGTAGGCTGTGTAAGCTACCTTGAAAATGCACAGTATCTGGTGACCCCCCCCCCCCTCCCACCCCACCTCACCTTTTGAGTTAAAAATGTAAAATACCTTGTAAACACCAACCCTAGACTTCAAAAAAGTAAGAACAAAAAACAAAAACAAAAACAAACCAGAATGCTACCATTAACTAATATTAAATCAGTTCGATTTTTGTGATCCTGTTCCTTTACTTAGCAGTGCAGATTTAGTTCCAGAGATATATATCAAAAAAAAGAAAAAAAAAGAAAAAAGAATGCCTCCATAACACTATGTCATAATAAATAATAACCAACTAATTTTTTTTTTTTTTATTTTTTTTTTTTATCAAACTGGTGGTCATGTGTTTTTTATGGTTTTTTTGGTTTTTGCGAGTCGTGGGGTAATGAGAGTGACCTACCTTGTCATAGGAGATTTTGTCGAAGATTTCGTTGATCTGTGCGGGGTCGGTGACCTTGACATGGATGGGGTGCGAGTTGAGGTAGGCGTCGGAATACAAAGCGCCCCGCATGGTGTTCAGGAAGAACTGATCGCTCTGAGGGACACACGACCACCATCATCATCATCACCGTACCGCACTGTGCTGTACTGCTCCTTTGTCAAAAACAAAGACTTCTCAGTGAGGGGTTCTCTGCATGAAACCAAGCAATCAATCAATCAAACTTTATTTGTGTGAAACAAGAGTGCAGAAATTTGCCTTCGGGCTTGTCGTAAATAAAATGAACACTTATTTTAAGAGAGAGTCACTTTTAAAACTGAAGACATTCATTCCATCACCAAATTAAATTTGGGCTGCTCTTCCCATAATGAAAGGGTCTCTACAGTAAGAGCACCACTTTTTTTTTTTTCTTTCT
>NC_134910.1:13332756-13352756 GCF_041734735.1 Babylonia areolata | reverse complement strand
CTGCACATATGTTGACCTGGGAGATCGTAAAAATCTCCACCCTTTACCCACCAGGCACCGTCACCGTGATTTGAACCCAGGACCCTCAGATTGACAGTCCAATGCTTTAACCACTCGGCTATTGCGCCCATCACACGCACATTTCAAGAAGGCTTGAATCAAATCAGCCACGCGCCGTGATGTCATTTAAAAAAATCTACAGGAGGGACCCACTTTCATCAAGGAAAATAAGAGTGGAAAACTGTTGCTTGAATCACATCCAGCACCTACAAGTACATATATATATATATATAAGTACAGAAAATTTGTTCTGATTTTTCTTTTTTCTTTTAAAAAATTTTTTTTTTAGATGAAGTTCAGTGTTACCCATAACGCACTACAGCGCATTGTTTATGTACAGATATCTGAAAAGGACCATCACTTCTCAGAACTGTCTGTCCAAAGGACGCACATGATTTTCTGAACAAGTTTTAGTTTCTACACCGCCTACTCTGCAGTAACGTTACCACTGCAGAGCACACGATACCAAGTGTTTGGAGTTGCGTCCCTTGTTTCTTGCGCATGTGTTGGGTGACTTTAAATCTTCCAATTCATCTGAAGTGGCGAAACCAGCATCAAAATGTCTTATAACTTCCAATGTTCCAATTCATTTGAAGTGGCGAAACCAGCATCAAAATATCTTATAACTTTCAATGTTCCAATTCATTTGAAGTGGCGAAACCAGCATCAAAATGTCTTATAACTTTCAATCTTCCAAATTCATCTGAAGTGGCGAAACCAGCATCAAAATGTCTTATAACTTTCAATGTTCCAATTCATTTGAAGTGGCGAAACCAGCATCAAAATGTCTTATAACTTTCAATGCTCCAAATTCATCTGAAGTGGCGAAACCAGCATCAAAATGTCTTATAACTTTCAATCTTCCAATTCATTTGAAGTGGCGAAACCAGCATCAAAATGTCTTATAACTTTCAATCTTCCAAATTCATCTGAAGTGGCGAAACCAGCATCAAAATGTCTTATAACTTTCAATGTTCCAATTCATTTGAAGTGGCGAAACTAGCATCAAAATGTCTTATAACTTTCAATGTTCCAATTCATTTGAAGTGGCGAAACTAGCATCAAAATGTCTTATAACTGTCGATGTTCCAATTCATCTGAAGTGGTGAAACCAGCATCAAAATGTCTTATAACTTTCAATGTTCCAATTCATCCAAAGTGGCGAAACCAGCATCAAAATGTCTTATAACTTTCAATGTTCCAATTCATTTGAAGTGGCGAAACCAGCATCAAAATGTCTTATAACTTTCAATGTTCCAATTCATTTGAAGTGGCGAAACTAGCATCAAAATGTCTTATAACTTTCAATGTTCCAGTTCATTTGAAGTGGCGAAACTAGCATCAAAATGTCTTATAACTTTCAATGTTCCAATTCATCTGAAGTGGCGAAACCAGCATCAAAATGTCTTATAACTTTCAATGTTCCAATTCATTTGAAGTGGCGAAACTAGCATCAAAATGTCTTATAACTTTCAATGTTCCAATTCATTTGAAGTGGCGAAACTAGCATCAAAATGTCTTATAACTGTCGATGTTCCAATTCATCTGAAGTGGTGAAACCAGCATCAAAATGTCTTATAACTTTCAATGTTCCAATTCATTTGAAGTGGCGAAACTAGCATCAAAATGTCTTATAACTTTCAATGTTCCAATTCATCTGAAGTGGCGAAACCAGCATCAAAATGTCTTATAACTTTCAATGTTCCAATTCATTTGAAGTGGCGAAACTAGCATCAAAATGTCTTATAACTTTCAATGTTCCAATTCATTTGAAGTGGCGAAACTAGCATCAAAATGTCTTATAACTGTCGATGTTCCAATTCATCTGAAGTGGTGAAACCAGCATCAAAATGTCTTATAACTTTCAATGTTCCAATTCATCCAAAGTGGCGAAACCAGCATCAAAATGTCTTATAACTTTCAATGTTCCAATTCATTTGAAGTGGCGAAACCAGCATCAAAATGTCTTATAACTTTCAATGTTCCAATTCATTTGAAGTGGCGAAACTAGCATCAAAATGTCTTATAACTTTCAATGTTCCAATTCATTTGAAGTGGCGAAACTAGCATCAAAATGTCTTATAACTTTCAATGTTCCAATTCATCTGAAGTGGCGAAACCAGCATCAAAATGTCTTATAACTTTCAATGTTCCAATTCATTTGAAGTGGCGAAACTAGCATCAAAATGTCTTATAACTTTCAATGTTCCAATTCATTTGAAGTGGCGAAACTAGCATCAAAATGTCTTATAACTGTCGATGTTCCAATTCATTTGAAGTGGCGAAACTAGCATCAAAATGTCTTATAACTTTCAATGTTCCAATTCATCTGAAGTGGCGAAACCAGCATCAAAATGTCTTATAACTTTCAATGTTCCAAATTCATCTGAAGTGGCGAAACCAGCATCAAAATGTCTTATAACTTTCAATGTTCCAATTCATTTGAAGTGGTGAAACCACATCAAAATGTCTTATAACTTTCAATGTTCCAATTCATCTGAAGTGGCGAAACTAGCATCAAAATGTCTTATAACTTTCAATGTTCCAATTCATCCGAAGTGGTGAAACCAGCATCAAAATGTCTTATAACTTTCAATCTTCCAAATTCATTTGAAGCGGCGAAACCAGCATCAAATGGCTTACAGGCCCCCCAAATCTGAACATCTTGAGCAGTAGCTGTTCTTCAAGAAACAAGAAACGTAGATGGAGCGAGCATTCTCTCAGGCAGCGATGGGAGCAAGCAGCAACCAAGAGAAACCAGACACTGCAAGGGTGGAGATTTTTCCCATCTCCCAGCTCAACATAATGTGCAGATCTGCTCGTGCCTGAACCCCCTTCATGTGTACACGCACGCAGAAAATCCAATACGCACGTTAAAGATCCTGTAATCCATGTCAGCGTTTGGTGGGTTATGGAAACAAGAACATACCCAGCATTCACACACCTGAAAACGGAGATGGCAGCCTACACGGCAGGGTTAAAACGGTCATCCATGTAAAATGTTACATGTCTGTCTGAGTGTGTATGTGTTCCAGCCTGAAAAGAAAACTAAATGATCAGTGGCTACACGAGTTTTTGTGGTGCCAGTTAAAGTTAAACCCTTTGAGCCCTGAGTTCCTGAGCAATTTTAACCCTTCTGCCTGAGCTCCTCAGCCAAAATTTGCAAATAATTGGTATTTAACGTGTCATGGCAGATGTAAAAAGAGTGCCCTGACCATCGCTTTACCGGTGGTAGAGAAATATAACATGCCTAGCCACCGGTTAGCGGTGCGTAAACACTTGTGTCGTGTTTTGCTATTGGTTGACTTATATTGAAATTGATCTTTTTTATCCAAAGCACATGCACAAAACACAGTGAAAAGGCACGGCCATGTTGGTACTACGTTCACTGACGTCAAAATATTATGGTTTTTCTCATTGGCTCTTCAATATAAGTCAACCAATAGCAAAACACAACACAACGCACCGCTCAACCGGTGGCTAGGCATTATGTCATTTTTCTCTACCACCGGTAAAGCGGTGGTCAGGGCTCAAAGGGTTAATGGCGATAATGGTCAACTGGTTGACCCTGGGCATCATCCGGAAGAAGAAAGACTAAAATTAAATCATAAAGATGCCTAAAGTGAAGAACTGAACTAAATTTTGCTTTAAATATGACTTTCTTCAGTTAATTACAATCATTTAAGTATCACTTTCGTCAGTCATAGACTGCAGATACCCATTCTGAACAAGTGAAAAGCGCAGAATTTCAGTTATTTTGCTTCAGAGGGTTAAATCTTCTTCTTCTTCGTTCACTCGTATGCACACGAGTGGGCTTTTACGTGTATGACCGTTTTTACCCCGCCATGTAGGCGTTTTCGGGGGTGTGCATACTGGGTATGTTCTTGTTTCCATAAACTACCAAACGCTGACATGGGTTACAGGATCTTTAACGTGCGTATTTGATCTTCTGCTTGCATATACACACGAAGGGGGTTCAGGCACTAGCAGGTCTGCACATATGTTGACCTGGGAGATCGTAAAAATCTCCACCCTTTACCCACCAGGCGCCGTCACCGTGATTCGAACCCGGGACCCTCAGATTGACAGTCCAACGCTTTAACCACTCGGCTATTGCGCCCGTCAGAGGGTTAAATGATTTTTTGCTTATATTATTTCATTTAGCTTGTCATTTTCTCGACAAATCAAAACCAGCAGAAAGGTGGCATGAGTGGAAGCAAGTGACAGTGAAGGTTATGATCCTATTTGAACGACAGAGAGACCAAGCGTGTGTAGATGAGATAAAGTGAGAGTTCACAATGAGATAAAAAAAAAAGATAGTTCATGACTGTGCAGTGGAAACCAAGAAGAGGCTAGGCTAGTTCACAATGAGATAAAAAAAGACAGTTCATGACTGTGCAGTGGAAACCAAGAAGAGGCTAGGCTAGTTCACAATGAGATAAAAAGACAGTTCATGACTGTGCAGTGGAAACCAAGAAGAGGCTAGGCTAGTTCACAATGAGATAAAAAACGATAGTTCATCACTGTGCAGTGGAAACCAAGAAGAGGCTAGGCTGACTGAGTGAGCCAGAAGAGTCTTCAACTTGACAAGGCATTGTCCCGTGTGTGTGTGTGTGTGTGTGTGTGTGTGTGTGTACGTGTGTGTGTGTGTGTGTGTGTGTGTGTGTGTACGTGTGTGTGTGTGTGTGTGTGTGTGTGTGTACGTGTGTGTGTGTGTGTGTGTGTACATGTGTGTGTGTGTGTGTGTGTGTGTGTGTGTACGTGTGTGTGTGTGTGTGTGTGTGTACGTGTGTGTGTGTGTGTGTGTGTGTGTGTGTACGTGTGTGTGTGTGTGTGTACGTGTGTGTGTGTGTGTGTGTGTGTGTGTGTATACGTGTATACGTGTGTGTGTGTGTGTGTGTGTGTGTGTGTACGTGTGTGTGTGTGTGTGTGTGTGTGTGTGTGTGTGTACATGTGTGTGTGTGTACGTGTGTGTGTGTGTGTGTACGTGTGTGTGTGTGTGTACGTGTGTGTGTGTGTGTGTGTGTGTGTGTGTGTGTGTGAGTGAGTGTTGAAGTGGTTATTTGTGTGACAGTTGAAGTGGTTAGTTTTAATTCAAAATACTGGAAGTACCCCCCCCAAAAAAAAAATTTGCACTGAGGGTTCTAAGGGCCCTTACATTTTATCTTTATGGGAAACACTTAAGTTTTTGATGCTTTTAAAACAACAGTTATTCTACAAAAAGTAAATATGTGATGAAAAAAAAACACACACACACACAAACACACACACACACACATTTCAAGAATATGTTCAAATAAGCAATGTGGTGTCCTTATAAAAGAAATTTACTGGGGGACCCATTTTCACCAAGGAAAACATATGTATCCAGCACATACAAATAAATATTTACTATTACAATTTTTTCATAAAATGAAGTTTTATGTTTTTAAAAACAACTACATTTATTCTACAAAAGGCAAATATGTGGTGAAAAAAGCACACACACACACGCGCGCACACAAACACTGACACACACATACACACAAACATACACACACCACATATACACACTCACACAGATTTATACAAACATACATACACACACACACACACACACACACACACAGGCACACATACACACAGACTCACACATACAGACACTCACAGAACACACACACACACACACACACTCAAACCACCTCCAACCACCCTCAAACACACACACACATACACACACAGGCACAAGAACATAAACATAGACACAGACAAAACACACATACCTGGTGAGCCAGCTCGTGAGCTATGGTGAGCGTGATCCACTGTTTGTCCCCAGGGGCCGTTTTCTCGGGGTCGTAGAGGAAGGAGGTCATCCGGAAGGTGATCAGCCCCCAGTTCTCCATGGCGCCCGCCGCAAAGTCCGGAATGGCGATCAGGTCTGTTGTCAACATCATCGTCGTCGTCATCATTGTCATTATCATCGTCATTATTATATCATCACCACTGTCATTATGTCATCATCACTACATCATCTATTATCATTGTCATCATCATCATCAGTCCCCTAAGTCTGGGTTTGGAGATCAGGTCTGTCGTCATCGTCGTCATCATCATTGTCACTGTTATCAGATCACCACTGTCATTATGTCGTCATCACTACATCATCCATTATCACTGTAATCATCATCATCATCAGTCCCCTAAGTCCAGGATGGCGATCAGGTCTGTCGTCATTGTCGTCATCATCATTGTCACTGTTATCATATCACCACTGTCATTATGTCGTCATCACAACATCATCCATTATCACTGTAATCATCGTCATCATCAGTCCCCTATCATCATCATTGTCACTGTTATCATATCACCACTGTCATTATGTCGTCATCACAACATCATCCATTATCACTGTAATCATCGTCATCATCAGTCCCCTAAGTCCCGGATGGCGACCAGGTCTGTTGCTGTCATCATCACTGTTATCATCGTCATTGTTATCATATCACCACTGTCATTTTATCATCATCATTTCATCATCCATCATCATTGTCATCATCATCGTCATCATTCCCCAAGTCCAGGATGGCGATCAGGTCTGTCGTCATTGTCGTCATCATATTGTCATTATTATCATATCATCACTGTAATTATGTCATCATCACAACACCATCCATCATCATTATCGTTGTCATTGTCATCATATCACAACTGTCATTATAACTATCATCATCATTACACCATCCATCATCTTTGTCATCATCATCATCAGTCCCCAAAGCCTGGTATGGCTGTCGTAATCGTCATCATCATCACTGTCATTATTATCATATCACCACTGTCATCGTCATCATCATCATGGTCATTATTATCGTATCACCACTGTCATCGTCATCATCATCATGGTCATTATTATCGTATCACCACTGTCATCGTCATCATCATCATGGTCATTATTATCATATCACCACTGTCATTATATCACCATCATTGGCATCATCATTATCATCAGCCCCCAAAGTCCGGGATGGCGATCAGGTCTGCCGTAATCGTCATCATCATCACTGTCATTATTATCACATCACATCATCATTACATCATCCATCATCATTGTCATCATCATCATCAGTCCTCAACGGCCCCCCCACCCCAAAGCCTGTGATGGCCATCAGGTCTGTCGTCGTCATCATCATCGCCATTACTGTCATAGCATCATCATTACATCATCCATCATCATTGTCATCACTGTCATTACATCATCATCATTACATCATCCATCATTGTTGTCATCACTGTCATTACATCATCATCATTACATCATCATTGTCATCACTGTCATTACATCATCATCATTACATCATCCATCATCGTTGTCATCACTGTCATTACATCATCATCATTATTGTCATCACTGTCATTACATCATCATCATTACATCATCCATCACTGTTGTCATCAACATCATCAGTCCTCGATGGTCCACTGCCCAAAAGTCTGGGATGGCGATCGGGTCAGTCTGTCTGGGATCATGGCAACCAGGTCTGTCATCATCATCACTGTTATCATCATCATTATTATCATATCATCACTGTCAACATATCATCATCATCGTCATCATTATATCATCACTGTCAACATATCATCATCATCGTCATCATCATTATATCATCACTGTCATCAACATTATCAGTTCTCAATGGCATGCCCGTCCCAAAGTCAGGGATGGCCGAGCAGATCTGTCGTCATCATGAACAACACACACACACACACACACACACACACACACACACACATCATCATCATCATCACCATCATCAATCATGATCAACACACACACACACACACACACACACACACACACACACACACATCATCATCATCATCATCAATCATGATCAACACACACACACACACACACACACACACACACATGCTATGGGCACACAACACTCACCCGTAAGCACACACACTCCACTTCATTAGGGGAAAAAACCCCAAAAGACTGGGTGTTCAGAGGGGTAGGGGTGGAGGACAGAGACCAACAGATCACTACACTTCTTCACATCCATAAGCCATGCCGAAAAGTTACCTGAAGTTATTCTGAAAGAGGACAGAGCTGGAAACAGACTACTATCCAGAACAAAAGAATTGCAGACAACAGGAACAGGAAACTGAGAGCAGCAGTGCTCCAAACCATCGGAGCAAGCATGCCGCCGTGTTCAGGTTCTCTTAACCCTGCAATGGGTTCTCTACTCCAATGGGAATTCATTTACAGCTTGGTCTTTTTCGAAGGACCATGACTCTTTAAACAAGGAGGCATGACTGCAATTGCAAAGGCTTTTAGTACCGTAGCCTTGGAGGGGCTAGCTGGTCTTTAAAGACCATCCCCATCGCCGACTGTCCTAAAGCCCTCTTGGCCAAGACAGTGGGAATGTAACAAGGGAAAGACACTCTCCACTCTGATCAAATTCCAGCCAGGACAGTCAGGACAGCGGCTGCCTCTCCCTGCTGTTCTGATGGTCATGGGTTGGACAAGACTGTCTACCAAACACAGTACCTTAGGGTTTGTCCTACAGTCCTCCTGGCCAAGACAGCAAGGATGTAACAAGGGAAATACACTCTCAACACTGACCAAATTCTAGCCAAGACAGGACAGCGGCTGCCTCTCCCTGCTGTTCTGATGGTCATGGGGTTGGACACGACGGTCTACCGTACCACAGTACCTTAAGGCTTGACCTAAAGCCCTCTTGGCAAAGACAGTGGGAATGTAACAAGGGAAATACACTCTCAACACTGACCAAATTCCAGCCAGAGACAGTCCAGACAGCGGTTGCCTCTCCCTACTGTTCTGATGGTCATGGGGTTGGACATGACGGTCTACCGTACCACTGTACTTTAGGGCTTGACCTAAAGCTCTCTTGGCCAAGACAGTAGGAATGTAACAAGGGAAAGACACTCTCCACTCTGATCAAATTCCAGCCAGGACAGTCAGGACAGCGGTTGCCTCCTCTGCTATTCTGATGGTCATGGGGTTAGACACGACTACCATACGTGGTACCTTAGGGCCTGTCCTACAGCCCTCTTGGCCAAGACAGCGGGGATGTAACATGTGAATGACACTCTTCACTCCGATCAAATTCTATCCAAGACAGTCTAGGACAGCGGTTGCCTCTCCCTGCTGTTCTGATGGTCATGGGGTTGGACATGACGGTCTACCGTACCACTGTACCTTAGGGCTTGATCTAAAGCTCTCTTGGCCAAGACAGTGGGAATGTAACAAGGGAAAGACACTCTCCACTCTGATCAAATTCCAGCCAGGACAGTCCAGACAGCGGTTGCCTCTCCCTACTGTTCTGATGGTCATGGGGTTGGACATGACGGTCTACCATACCACTGTACTTTAGGGCTTGACCTAAAGCTCTCTTGGCCAAGACAGTAGGAATGTAACAAGGGAAAGACACTCTCCACTCTGATCAAATTCCAGCCAAGATAATCAGGACAGCGGCTGCCTCCTCTGCTATTCTGATGGTCATAGGGTTAGACACGACTGCCATACACGGTACCTTAGGGCCTGTCCTACAGCCCTCTTGGCCAAGACAGCGGGGATGTAACATGTGAATGACACTCTTCACTCCGATCAAATTCTATCCAAGACAGTCTAGGACAGCGGTTGCCTCTCCCTGCTGTTCTGATGGTCATGGGGTTGGACATGACGGTCTACCGTACCACTGTACCTTAGGGCTTGACCTAAAGCTCTCTTGGCCAAGACAGTAGGAATGTAACAAGGGAAAGACACTCTCCACTCTGATCAAATTCCAGCCAGGACAGTCAGGATAGCGGTTGCCTCCTCTGCTATTCTGATGGTCATGGGGTTAGACACGACTACCATACGTGGTACCTTAGGGCCTGTCCTACAGCCCTCTTGGCCAAGACAGCGGGGATGTAACATGTGAATGACACTCTTCACTCCGATCAAATTCTATCCAAGACAGTCTAGGACAGCGGTTGCCTCTCCCTGCTGTTCTGATGGTCATGGGGTTGGACATGACGGTCTACCGTACCACTGAACCTTTGGGCTTGACCTAAAGCTCTCTTGGCCAAGACAGTGGGAATGTAACAAGGGAAAGACACTCTCCCCTCCGATCAAATTCCAGCCAGGACAGTCTGGATAGCGGTTGCCTCCTCTGCTAATTCTGATGGTCATGGGGTTAGACTTGACTACCATACACGGTACCTTAGGGCCTGTCCTACAGCCCTCTTGGCCAAGACAGCGGGGATGTAACATGTGAATGACACTCTCCACTCTGATCAAATTCTATCCAAGACAGTCTAGGACAGCGGTTGCCTCTCCCTGCTGTTCTGATGGTCATGGGGTTGGACATGACGGTCTACCATACCACTGTACTTTAGGGCTTGACCTAAAGCTCTCTTGGCCAAGACAGTAGGAATGTAACAAGGGAAAGACACTCTCCACTCTGATCAAATTCCAGCCAGGACAGTCAGGACAGCGGCTGCCTCCTCTGCTATTCTGATGGTCATAGGGTTAGACACGACTGCCATACACGGTACCTTAGGGCCTGTCCTACAGCCCTCTTGGCCAAGACAGCGTACATGTGAATGACACTCTCCACTCTGATCAAATTCTATCCAAGACAGTCAGGACAGCGGTTGCCTTTCTTTGCTGTTCTGACAGTCATGGGTTGGACACGATGGTCTTCCCATACACACGGTACCTTGTTTGGGCAAGGGGTAGGGAACTCCGAAGAAGCCGTTGTAATGGTCCAGCACCTTCACTGCCACCTCCAGTCCGTATCTCGCCTGCTCAATCTGATCTTCTGGAGCAAACACCCGCACCTGCCACCAGAAGAAAAAGCAGGTAAAAACAAAGGAGAAGAAAAAGCTACACACACACACACACACTCACACACACACAAAAAAAAGGGAGACAAAAAAAGTATGAAAATGTTAGGAGAAATTTGGAACCTTTTTATTTTTCCTTCAAGGTAATGAAGATAAGTCATGCTGACGAAGTAAAGGAAATTTTCTATCTAAAATTACGTTTAAATAACATACTTACCCTTTCTCTTTTTCCGGCAGGAATGTCAGACCCCTGCCGGAGTCTGCACTAGCTGGGTCACGGTTAAGTATGTGTAATTAAATACCAGTTTTGCTTGCAAGGTAACTTCAACATTTTTAGACTCTTTGTGTCATCACTTTTTTTTCTGGTGGGGAGGGGTTGGGGGGTCGTTTCTTTTAAGGGACACAGAAATGAAATCTGTTCTGACAAAGAGTGATACAATACAGTACAATACAATACTGTACAGTACAATACAATACAATACTGTACAGTACAATACAATACAGTACAATACAATACTGTACAGTACAATACAATACTGTACAGTACAATACAGTACAGTACAATACAATACAATACTGTACAGTACAATACAATACAGTACAGTACAATACAATACTGTACAGTACAATACAATACAGTACAATACAATACAATACAGTACAATACAATACAATACAATACTGTACAGTACAATACAATACAGTACAATACAATACAATACTGTACAGTACAATACAATACAGTACGATACAATACTGTACAGTACAATACAATACTGTACAGTACAATACAATACAATACAATACTGTACAATACAATACAATACTGTACAGTACAATACAATACAGTACAGTACAACACAATACTGTACAGTACAATACAATACTGTACAATGCAATTCAATACAAAATAGTACAATACAACATAATACAATTCAATGCAATAGCATACAATACAGTAAGTACAGCACAGTATGATACAATACAGTACAGCACAGCACAGCACAATATAAATATGATACAATACAATACAATACAGAATAACTTTGTACAACACAACAGAACACAGTACAAAACAACAAACCGCACAACACCAAACTACACCAAACACCACAATACACCACACCACACTACAACACAACACACCACACCATATCACATCACACACCACACGACACCACAAAACACCAGACCACACCACACCAGAACACAACACACCACACCACAATACACACCACACCCCACCTCACCCCACCACACAACACCCAATCACACCACAATACAACACACCACACCACACCAACCCACCTCACACCACACCATACCACAATATACCACACCACACCACACCCCAAACACTGCCCACCCCATCCCTCCCCTGCCCCCCCCGAAACCCCCAACACACCCCATTCCCCCATACCCACCCCCCACCCCCACCCTCCTCACCATGGTGTTCTGCTGGGTGTAGTCCGTCAGGTTGCGGAAGTCGCAGACGATGAAGGCCACCAGGTAGGTGCTCATCCTGACGCTGGCCTCGTACTCGTCCTTCAGAAGGCCCTCGGCATAGGTGGAGGTCTGGCGGAGGGGCGTGTTGAAGAGCGTGATGTGGCGCGCCTCCCGCACCAGGTCCAGGCTGAAGTTGGCCTTCAGGTCCGGCTCATCGAAGCACGGGAAGGCCGCCCGGGCGTCCGTTGGCTCAAATTGTGTGGTGGCGATCTCTCTGGGCATAGAAAGGCATGGACAGGGAAGAAACGATAGCGACAAGATATGATGATTTGGCCACCGTGGGTGACTATAGTCGAACAGACAGTTCACTGGTGACTTTAACAAATCGTAATGAGTGGTAACTCTCTGCATTCACAAGGTACACAAGTTCAAGGCAATCCTGGTCATGCACCCAATTCAGCTAGCACACAGGTAAATAACAGGTACACTGGAACAAACCCAGAAACTTCCTCAAAAAGGAAGCGCCCGGCAACTTTAGTTGACGTAGAGGGGTCATCTTATCAAACAGACCGTTTTCCGATTAGTGACAAAGCTTGACAGCTGCGGCCAACTTTTCAGCGCAATAGGAAACTGACTCTCCTTTCCCCCTTGACGGACTTTGAAGTCAACACAAGTCCTCTCTGTGCTGTTTTGTTACAAACAGAATCGTGTGACTGAGAGTCGTCTGAAATCTTTGGTGCTGGTGAGTGTTTTTCCACACAGAAACAGAGCTACTAGCCCCATAAAACATGGGGAAGTTTCTGAGTTTATTGAACAGTGTGGTGTGGCGCGCCTCCTGCACCAGGTCCAGGCTGAAGTTGGTCTTCAGGTCCGGCTCTTCAAAGCACAGGTAGGCCGCCTGGGCATCCGTCGGGTCAAAGTGCATGGTGGTGATGTCTCTGGGCAAGGAGGAAGGAGGAAGGTGGCAGAATGGTTAAGACGCTCTGCTGCCAACACAGAGAGTCCGTGAGGGTGTGGGTTCAAATCCTGCTCTCGCCCTTTCTCCCAAGACTGACTGGAAAATCGAAGTGAAGGTCTAGTCTTTAGGATGAGACGATAAACCAAGGTCCCATGTGCAGCAGGCACTTGGCGCACTGAAAAAGAACCCATGGCAACAAAAGTGTTGTCCTCTGGCAAAACTATGTTAAAAGAAATCCACTCTGACAGGTACTCAAATACATAAGCATGCGCTCAAAGCCTGACAAGTGCGCTGGGTTATGCTGCTGTCAGGCATCTGCCGAGCAGATGTGGTGTAGCCTATATGGATTTGTCGGAATGCAGTGAAGCCTACTTGAGAAACTGAAAATGGAAACTCTCTGGGCAAAGGCACAGGCAGGGAAGAAACGATGACGATAAGATATGATACCAGGGCAAAGGCATGGGCAGGGTAGAAATGATGACGATAAGATATGATACCAGGGCAAAGGCATGGGCAGGGTAGAAATGATGACGATAAGATATGATACCAGGGCAAAGGCACGGGCAGGGTAGAAATGATGACGATAAGATATGATACCAGGGCAAAGGCACGGGCAGGGTAGAAATGATGACGATAAGATATGACACCAGGGCAAAGGCATGGGCAGGGAAGAAATGATGACGATAAGATATGATACCAGGGCAAAGGCATGGGCAGGGTAGAAATGATGACGATAAGATATGAAGCCAGGGCAAAGGCACTGGCAGGGAAGAAATGATGACGATAAGATATGATACCAGGGCAAAGGCACGGGCAGGGTAGAAATGATGACGATAAGATATGATACCAGGGCAAAGGCATGGGCAGGGAAGAAATGATGACGATAAGATATGACACCAGGGCAAAGGCATGGGCAGGGTAGAAATGATGACGATAAGATATGATACCAGGGCAAAGGCACAGGCAGGGAAGAAATGATGACGATAAGATATGATACCAGGGCAAAGGCATGGGCAGGGTAGAAATGATGACGATAAGATATGACACCAGGGCAAAGGCACTGGCAGGGAAGAAATGATGACGATAAGATATGATACCAGGGCAAAGGCATGGGCAGGGAAGAAATGATGACGATAAGATATGATGCCAGGGCAAAGGCATGGGCAGGGTAGAAATGATGACGATAAGATATGACACCAGGGCAAAGGCATGGGCAGGGTAGAAATGATGACGATAAGATATGATACCAGGGCAAAGGCACAGGCAGGGAAGAAACGATGACGATAAGATATGACACCAGGGCAAAGGCACAGGCAGGGAAGAAATGATGACGATAAGATATGATACCAGGGCAAAGGCATGGGCAGGGAAGAAATGATGACGATAAGATATGACACCAGGGCAAAGGCACAGGCAGGGCAGAAATGATGACGATAAGATATGATACCAGGGCAAAGGCACAGGCAGGGCAGAAATGATGACGATAAGATATGATACCAGGGCAAAGGCACAGGCAGGAAAGAAATGATGACGATAAGATATGACACCAGGGCAAAGGCACAGGCAGGGAAGAAATGATGACGATAAGATATGATACCAGGGCAAAGGCATGGGCAGGGTAGAAATGATGACGATAAGATATGATACCAGGGCAAAGGCACAGGCAGGGCAGAAATGATGACGATAAGATATGATACCAGGGCAAAGGCATGGGCAGGGTAGAAATGATGACGATAAGATATGATACCAGGGCAAAGGCATGGGCAGGGTAGAAATGATGACGATAAGATATGATACCAGGGCAAAGGCACAGGCAGGGTAGAAATGATGACGATAAGATATGATACCAGGGCAAAGGCATGGGCAGGGTAGAAATGATGACGATAAGATATGATACCAGGGCAAAGGCACGGGCAGGGTAGAAATGATGACGATAAGATATGATACCAGGGCAAAGGCACGGGCAGGGTAGAAATGATGACGACAAGATATGACACCAGGGCAAAGGCATGGGCAGGGTAGAAATGATGACGATAAGATATGATACCAGGGCAAAGGCATGGGCAGGGTAGAAATGATGACGATAAGATATGATACCAGGGCAAAGGCATGGGCAGGGTAGAAATGATGACGATAAGATATGATACCAGGGCAAAGGCACGGGCAGGGTAGAAATGATGACGATAAGATATGATACCAGGGCAAAGGCATGGGCAGGGAAGAAATGATGACGATAAGATATGACACCAGGGCAAAGGCATGGGCAGGGTAGAAATGATGACGATAAGATATGATACCAGGGCAAAGGCATGGGCAGGGTAGAAATGATGACGATAAGATATGATACCAGGGCAAAGGCATGGGCAGGGTAGAAATGATGACGATAAGATATGATACCAGGGCAAAGGCAGGGGCAGGGTAGAAATGATGACGATAAGATTTGATACCAGGGCAAAGGCACGGACAGGGTAGAAATGATGACGATAAGATATGATACCAGGGCAAAGGCATGGGCAGGGTAGAAATGATGACGATAAGATATGATACCAGGGCTAAGGCATGGGCAGGGTAGAAATGATGACGATAAGATATGAAGCCAGGGCAAAGGCACGGGCAGGAAAGAAATGATGACGATAAGATATGATACCAGGGCAAAGGCATGGGCAGGGTAGAAATGATGACGATAAGATATGATACCAGGGCAAAGGCACGGGCAGGGCAGAAATGATGACGATAAGATATGATACCAGGGCAAAGGCACAGGCAGGGTAGAAATGATGACGATAAGATATGACACCAGGGCAAAGGCATGGCAGGGCAGAAATGATGACGATAAGATATGATACCAGGGCAAAGGCACGGGCAGGAAAGAAATGATGACGATAAGATATGATACCAGGGCAAAGGCACGGGCAGGAAAGAAATGATGACGACAAGATATGATACCAGGGCAAAGGCATGGGCAGGGCAGAAATGATGACGATAAGATATGATACCAGGGCAAAGGCATGGGCAGGGTAGAAATGATGACGATAAGATATGATACCAGGGCAAAGGCATGGGCAGGGAAGAAATGATGACGATAAGATATGACACCAGGGCAAAGGCACGGGCAGGTAGAAATGATGACGATAAGATATGATACCAGGGCAAAGGCATGGGCAGGGTAGAAATGATGACGATAAGATATGATAATGCTAATGATAAGATATGATAAGCATAACAATAAGAAAGGGTTAGGTAGGCCTAATTGGGAACGATCCACTTGAAGCAACCGGCTCAATGATGTATGTGTTGTACAGATAACAGGTTGTACGACCCGTCAATTGTAGCTTTTCTGGTTTTGATGGCTTTCTCCAATCTTTTTGTTGCACCAGGATTAGTTTGTCTACTCCTTTTCAACATTTTTTTTTTCGATTGTTGAAATAGCACAGGGTGCCTGAGGGTAAATGTATTTGTTTTTCTATCAAAGTGGATTTCTTTCTACAGAAATTTGCCAAGGATGACCCTTTTGTTTCTGATGTTGTTTGTTTTGTTTTGTTTTTACAACAAGCACCAAGTGCTTGCTACACTTGGGACCTTGGTTTATCATTTCATCTGAATGACTAGCACCCATGCCACCACTGGGGATCCAGTGGAAAGGGGAGAAAACAAGAACTCTGAAGAGTGTGGGGATTTGATCCAGTGCGCTCAGATTCTCTCGCTTCCATGTCGGATGTGTTAACACTAGGCCAACACTCAAAAACAACAATAACGAAAAAGCGATTGGATTCGAACTCTGATTCAGTGCGCTCAGATTCTCTCGCTTCCATGTCGGATGTGTTAACACTAGGCCAACACTCAAAAACAACAATAACGAAAAAGCGATTGGATTCGAACTCTGATCCAGTGCGCTCAGATTCTCTCGCTTCCATGTCGGATGTGTTAACACTAGGCCAACACTCAAAAACAACAATAACGAAAAAGCGATTGGATTCGAACTGCGATCCAGTGCGCTCAGATTCTCTCACCTCCATGTCGGATGTGTTAACACTAGGCCAACACTCAAAAACAACAATAACGAAAAAGCGATTGGATTCGAACTCCGATCCAGTGCGCTCAGATTCTCTCGCTTCCATGTCGGATGTGTTAACACTAGGCCAACACTCAAAAAACAAAAAAAAAATGATTGGATTCAAACTCTGATTCAGAGCACTCAGATTCTCTCCCTTCCATGGTGGATGTGTTAATACTAAGCCAACACTTGAAATAAAAAAAAACAGCAACAACAATGAAAAGGAAAAAAAAAAAAAAAAAGATTGGATTCGAACTCCACCCACCTGGTCTCCCCAGACGCCGTGGTGTAGGAACTCTTGTAGAAGCCAGCCAGGCCCTTGACCAGGGCACCGTGGAACTGCACCTACAACACCATGCAAGCATAATACATTTTATCAGTTTGGCTGGAAATTATGTGTGCGTTCAAAAGACTCGTCAAACACACACACCACACAGTCTCTCTGCCCGCAATTGATAAATGTTGAACTTAATAATGAAAAAGAACCCCCCCCCCCCGACCCCCCCACACACCTAAACAACAACCTTACCAAACCCCCACACCACCCACACACACACCTCAACCAACCAACGACATAGTCATAAAAAAAAACCCACAAAAAAAACACACAAAAAACTCTCAACACACACACCTCCACGACGATCTTGCTGCCGGCCGCCAGAGGCTGCCGCAGCTTGACGTAGAACTGCTCGTTGGCCGCGTACTCCATGGTATCCTGCACCTCCACCTCCACCTCCCCCCGCAGCACCCGCACCCCGGTCACATTCAGACGCTTCACGTGGAACAGGAACCAGTCCGTGCCCTCCGTCCCCACGGAAACGTGCATGCGCACGAAGCCGGCGAACGTGGACCGCGAGATGTTGGGGTGCAGGAAGATGTGGTAGGCCTCCGGAACCACCTTCCGGGGAAGCCGGATGTCCTTCCACGGGAACGGTCGCCCGTCCGTGGAAATGTAGTCCTTGGGGGGTGTGGTGGGGGAGGTTGGATGGGTGGTGTCGTCCGACGGGGGTGGTTTCCCTCCCTCCTCAGCTTCAGCGCCGCTGCCGCCGCCGCCGATGGTCTGGCAGAGGTAGGAGGAGGGTCTGGCGAAGGCGGCGATGATGGCGATGAGGAGGACGAAGAGTCCCATGGTCACCAGCACGGCTACGGTCCAGCGCCGGTTGCACACCATCTGGTGGCATCGCTGCGAGGAGGACGGCTCGTACACCGCCTTCTTGTTCAGAATCTTCTCCCCTGTGCCACACACACACACAGGAGACATGACACATGACACACTGAATCAGCGCTTTCATTCTGGTACCCTGACCTTCTTGTTAAGGATCTTTTCTCCTGCCACACACTCACATATAACAGATGACGCACCGAATCAACACTTTCCTTCTTGCACCTGGACCTTCTTGTTCAGGATCTTTTCCCGTCACACACACACACACACACACACACACACACACACACACAGAGGACACATGACGACACATCCAACCAACACTTTCCTTCTTGTACACCACTGCCTTCCTGTTCAGGATCTTCCCCCCAGCGACACACACACACACACACACACACATACACACACACACACACAGAGGACACATGACGACACATCCAAATAACACTTTCCTTCTTGTACACCACTGCCTTCCTGTTCAGGATCTTCCCCCCAGCGACACACACACACACAACACACACACACACAGAGGACACATGACAACACATCCAACCAACACTTTCCTTCTTGTACACCACTGCCTTCCTGTTCAGGATCTTCCCCCCAGCGACACACACACACACACACACACACACACACACACACACACACACACACCACACACACAACACACACACACACAGAGGACACATGACGACACATCCAACCAACACTTTCCTTCTTGTACACCACTGCCTTCCTGTTCAGGATCTTCCCCCCAGCGACACACACACACACAACACACACACACAACACACACACACACACACAGAGGACACATGACGACACATCCAACCAACACTTTCCTTCTTGTACACCACTGCCTTCCTGTTCAGGATCTTCCCCCCAGTGACACACACACACACACACACACACACACACACACACAGAGGACACATGACACATGACACATGATACACTGAATCAACACTTTCTTTCTGTGCAGTACTCTGCCCATCTTATTCAGGATCTTCTCCCCTCACACACACACACACACACACACACACACACAGAGGACATGACGCACTGAATCAACAATTTCCTTCTTGTACACTGCCCTTCATTTTAAGGATCTACTTTCCTGCCACACACAATGACACACTTGATACACAACGACATGACACACCTCTCTCTCTCTCTGTGTCTCTTGGTCCCTCTCTCTCTCTCTTCAGAACTTTCCTTCAAGACATGGAAGGGTGAAGTTATGGCACCCACACCACTTTTGTGTGGCTGAAGGGAAGGGAGGGAGCATGGTGTGTGTGTGTGTGGGGGGGGGGGGGGGGGGGGATGATGGGGGGGGGGGGGGTTAGGCTGAAAACACCACATGGCCAATGGCAACTTTCAGTTTCAGGGAAAAAAATCAAAGTGTCTTCAACGGCAAAAAACTTCAAACAGTATACCCATATGCAAGCAGAATTTCTCTCTTTTTTTTGTGGTTAGAA
>NC_134910.1:13322756-13327756 GCF_041734735.1 Babylonia areolata | reverse complement strand
TTCTTACAGCATAATGTGGATCAATCTGCATGCTTTGACACCTATCTATTTCTTACAGCATAATGTGGATCAATCTGCATGCTTTGACACCTATCTATTTCTTACAGCATAATATGGATCAATCTGCATGCTTTGACACCTATTTCTTACAGCATAATGTGGATCAGTGTATATGCTTTGACACCTATCTATTTCTTACAGCATAATATGGACCAGTCTGCATGCTTTGACACCTATCTATTTCTTACAGCATAATGTGGATCAGTGTATATGCTTTGACACCTATCTATTTCTTACAGCATAATATGGACCAGTCTGCATGCTTTGACACCTATCTATTTCTTACAGCATAATGTGGATCAATCTGCATGCTTTGACACCTATCTATTTCTTACAGCATAATATGGATCAACCTGCATGCTTTGACACCTATCTATTTCTTACAGCATAATATGGACCAGTCTGCATGCTTTGACACCTATCTATTTCTTACAGCATAATATGGATCAACCTGCATGCTTTGACACCTCTGTTGAACTGAAACTGAAACAGGTAAAATTTAGGTATGTATAAAACATCAATCTAAAATGAAACAAAACGTCTGAATAAGATGAACAGATAAGTAAACAGATCAGGGAACTGAGAGCCCACCGTAGGTATAGTATACACTATAAAACATATAGCCTGAAAGGAGATAGAATATAAACAAAACAAACAGATTCTAAAAGTAAACAGATTAATATACAGCAGAAATAAAAGACATAAAAAACAACAACAGACAAAATGATTGATTGATTGATGTGGATACTTATATAGCGCCTATCCTCGGTCAGAGACCAAGCTCTAAGCGCTTTACATACACAGGGACATTTGCACCACAGGCTGCCTACCTGGGTAGAGCCGACTGACGGCTGCCACTGGACGCTCATCATTCGTTTCCTGTGTCATTCAATCAGATTTCAGACGCACACGCATACACACTCAGACAGACATGTAACATTTTACGTGTATGACCGTTTTTATTTACCCCGCCATGTAGACAGTCATGTTCCGTTTTCGGGGGTGTGCATGCTGGGTACATTCTTGTTTCCATAACCCACCGAACGCTGACATGGATTACAGGATCTTTAACGTGCGTATTTGATCTTCTGCGTGCGCATACACATGAAGGATGTTCAGGCACTAGCAGGTCTGCACATATGTTGACCTGGGAGATCGGAAAAATCTCCACCCTTTTACCCACCCGGTGCACCGAGATTCGAACCCGGGACCCTCAGATTGAAAGTCCAGTGCTTTAACCACTCGGCTATTGCACCCGTAAGCAAATCATATCCACACAACCTAGGTATCACACCCCAGCCTCCCACAGAGGATGTTTCAGGTACGCCTGGGATCATTACTGCACAAAACATCGTTTGTCAAAAAACACCACCATACATAACACCACTTTGTCTCCTGCAAGGCAGAATATGGAATGCTTTATAAACCATCTCCAATGACAAAAAACAAAAACAAAAAAAACAAAACAAAAAAACAAGAGAGGCAAGGCCTTCAAGACTCACTTGTGATACACTTAAAAAAATGTAAAAAAATCAAAGCTTTTTATGTACTGAGTATAATTTCAAAATATAATGTTTAAGATAAGAAAGATCAGTTTCAAGCAAATTAAGTCCCCTAGCATTAATTACAGAGTAATTTCCCTTCTTTACTATCTGCACCAAAACGTTTGCAAAATAAATAAAACTTCCATGCTTCGCAAAAGAAGTTCCTGTTTGAACAAAAAATGAAAACAATGACTGCTCTTGTTGTTGGGTCAGAATATCAGATCAAAGTGCCAAGTTTAGAGAATACAAAAAATATAAATATAACAGTAAATGCAGTTTGCATATAATTAGGCTTCATTTTTTTATTTATTTTTTTGTGCCCATCCCAGAGGTGCAATATTGTTTTAAACAAGATGACTGGAAAGAACTGATTTTTTCCTATTTTTATGCTTAATTTGGTGTCAACTGACAAAGTATTTGCAGAGAAAATGTCAATGTTAAAGTTTACCACGGACACACAGACACACACACAGACAACCGAACACCGGGTTAAAACATAGACTCACTTTGTTTACACAAGTGAGTCAAAAAATTCAGTTAAAGTCACAAATCTGATTTCAAACTGCTCAGGGTGATAACAACATTCACCACCCTCATCTCAGGATTATATTATAACATTGAACATAACTTTGGCAGGTTACCACCTGAAAAAAATCCCTGTTAAAAGCAACATCTGATTTGTCTTCCTGGCATGAATTTTTTTCACCCTTAACTCACTCAGTACGGCCAGTCCTCTCTTCTCCTCTACACAGACCCCTCGGATGTCCAGTGGGTGTCTGAATGTCCCAACCTTTAGGTTCCATCGTCAGAATTGTGGTATTCTTTGTCAACATTCACCTCTTCAGTACAAGAGCCTTCCGCTTGCAATATTTTGATGATGGTAATAGGTGTGAAACGCTGTCAGCGTCGTCTCTTTCGCCGTTCGTATGGAGAGAGTTAAAAAAAGAGAGAGAGAGAAGAAGCAGTTGAAAAAAATTAAATAAGAAAAATAAAAGAAAAAGGCTTTGCCTGAAATATTGTGAACAGCATTGTCATTGTGTGTTGACCTCAGTATCAATCTACTGATCAACTGAACATTAATTTTCTTAATAATGCTGACTCATGACTTAAGTTAAAAAAAAAAAATCATTAATTCTGTTGGCTTTACTTTCAGTTAATTCATATACATGTGAGTGAGTTCATGCTTTAATGTGTGTATGTGTGTGTGTGTGTGTGCATGTGTGTGTGTGTGTGTGTGTGTGCGTGTGCATGTGTGTGTGTGTGTGCATGTGCGTGTGCATTTGTGTGTGTGTGTGTGTGTGTTGGAGGAGAGGAGAGTGGGTGGGTGAGAGGGTGGAAGGGATGCCAGGTGTATAACTGCAAACATCACCAAATCAACAATTATTCGTGTGACATTCCAGCCGGGAGTCACTGTGTTCAATGCTAATTCTGTAACTCTCTCCATACGAACGGCGAAAGAGACGACGTTAACAGCGTTTCACCCCAATTATCACCATAAAAATATTGCAAGCGGAAGGCTCTTATACTGAAGAGGTGAATGTTGACAAACAATACCCCAAGTCTGACAACAGAAGCTAAAGGTTGGGTCATTCAGACACCCACTGGACATCCGAGGGGTCTGTGTAGAGGAGAAGAGAGGACTGGCCATACTGAGTGAGTTATGGGGTATGGGGGGGGGGGTGGGGGGGGGGGGAATCCACTTTTTAACCAGGCACCACGACCAAGATTTGAGTTCAGGACCGACGGGCGCAACAGCCGAGTGGCTAAAGCATTGGACATTCAATCTGAGGGTCCTGGGTTCGAATCACGGTGACAGCGCCTGGTGGGTGAAGGGTGGAGATTTTTACGATCTCCCAGGTCAACATATGTGCAGACCTGCTTAGTGCCTGAACCCCCTTCGTGTGTATATGCAAGCAGAAGATCAAATACGCACGTTAAAGATCCTGTAATCCATGTCAGCGTTCGGTGGGTGATGGGAACAAGAACATACCCAGCATGCACACCCCCGAAAACAGAGTATGGCTGCCTACATGGCGGGGTAAATAAAAACGGTCATACATGTAAAAGCCCACTCGTGTGCATACGAGTGAATGTGGGAGTTGCAGCCCACCAACGAAGAAGAAGAAGAAGAACCCAGGACCCTCAGATTGCAAGACCAATGCTGTAGTCTTTGTACAACTCCAATGCTGCAGCCTGTCAACTGGTTGCTCTGGCCTTCATGTCAAGTGTCGGCCTAGCCGTAACGCGTCCGCCTGGGAAGCGTGACAATCTGAACGCGCTGGTTACGGAATCCACAGTCGCCGGTATTTTCTCCCCCCCCCCCCTCCACTAGACCTTGAGTGGTGGTCTGGACGCTAGTCATACGGATGAGATGATAAACCGAGGTCCCGTGTGCAGCATGCACTTAGAGCACAGAGAAGAACACACGACAACAAAAGGGATATCCCCTGGCAAAATTCTGTAGAAAAATCTGCTTCGATTGGTAATAATAATAAAACTGCAGGCAGAAAAAAAAAAAGCACCCCCCACCCCCCAAAAAAAAGGCGGCGCTGTCAGTGTAGCGACGAGTTCTGCCTGGGGAGAGCAGTCAGAATTTAACACAGAGAAATCTGAATTTAACACCGAGAAATCTGTCGTGACAAAAGAGTAATACAATACAATACAATACAATACAGCATACATACAAATAAAGTATACAATACAATACAATGTCTCACTACAATGATGCGCAGCTCCACAGAGGAATCAAGGCAACTCTCTCTCTCTCCCTCTCCCGTCCCCCCCTCCCCCTCCCCCCCGGTCTCCTCTTTCTCTTTCTCACTCTTTCTTCTTCTTCTTCTTCGTTCGTGGGCTGCAACTCCCACGTTCACTCGTATGCACACGAGTGGGCTTTTACGTGTATGACCGTTTTTTACCCCGCCATGTAGGCAGCCATACTCCGTTTTCGGGGGTGTGCATGCTGGGTATGTTCTTGTTTCCATAACCCACCCAACGCTGACATGGATTACAGGATCTTTAACGTGCGTATTTGATCTTCTGCATGCGTATACACACGAAGGGGGTTCAGGCACTAAGCAGGTCTGCACATATGTTGACCTGGGAGATCGTAAAAATCCCCACCCTTCACCCACCAGGCGCCGTCACCGTGATTCGAACCCGGGACCCTCAGATTGACAGTCCAACGCTTTAACCACTCGGCTGTTGCGCCCGTCCTCCTTCTTCCTCTCCCTCTCAACCCTCCCTGCTTGCGCCTGAATGTGCATGTGTGTGTTTGTATGTCTGAGTATGTGTGTGTTAATTTTCCCCCCTCTCATGTATTTTTATTAATAATAATGATAATGATAATAATAATAATAATGATGATGATAACAACAACAACAATAATAATAACAATAA
>NC_134910.1:13295256-13307756 GCF_041734735.1 Babylonia areolata | reverse complement strand
CTCAACTGCTGCGGATGCGCTCTGTGCTGGCGGCCCTCAACTGTTGATGCGCTCAGCTGCTGATGCTCTCGACGCTCGACACTAATGCGCTCAGCTGCTGATGTGCTCAACACCGCTCAGCTGCCGATGCGCTCGACACTTACGTGCTCAACACTGATGTGCTAAAACTGATGATGTGCTCAACACTGATGTGTTCAACTGCTCAATGATGCTCTCAACGCTGATGCGCTCACCTGCTGATGTGCTTAACGCTGGCGCGCTCAACTGCTGATACACTCCACTGATGGCGCGTTCAACTGCTAATGTGCTCAACACTGTTGCGCTCAATACTTTCCAACAACTAACCAAGAAAAATCTCTTTTCCAGACTATTTTACAGTGAATGAAAAAGACTGTGACTGCTGCACAACATTTAACAGTTAAGTCGCTTCCTTCTGTTGGAACAACGTGAGTCTTAGACTGTAGTATTAAGGCATCAACGACACTTGTTTTTTGTTTTTTTTTTTTTTCCCTTGTCAGCTGATTATAAAACCGTCATGGACAGAGTCTTCTTACAGCGAGCGAACAAGTTCTGTCACCACAGAATGACACTAAATATTGCTTCCTTCTATCTGAACAACACATCCTCCTGACTGTTGCAACGCATCGACGAGTCTTTTTTTTCCCCGTGGACAACTCCTGATGATAATACTGCTGCGCTCACTGACAGCGACACTTTCAGATTTGCATTTTGTATTTGTATTTGTATTTCTTTTTATCACAACAGATTTCTCTGTGTGAAATTCGGGCTGCTCTCCCCAGGGAGAGCGCGTCGCTACACTACAGCGCCACCCATTTTTTTTTTTTTTTTGTATTTTTTCCTGCGTGCAGTTTTATTTGTTTTTCCTATCGATGTGGATTTTTCGACAGAATTTTGCCAGGAACAACCCTTTTGTTGCCGTGGGTTCTTTTACGTGCGCTAAGTGCATGCTGGACACGGGACCTCGGTTTATCGTCTCATCCGAATGACTAGCGTCCAGACCACCACTCAAGGTCTAGTGGAGGGGGAGAAAATATCGGCGGCTAAACCGTGATTCGAACCAGCGCGCTCAGATTCTCTCGCTTCCTAGGCGGACGCGTTACCTCTAGGCCATCACTCCACAGATGTCAAACTGATGCTTTTCGTTTCACATGCATTGAAGACGCTTTTTCCCATTGTCAGCTGATGGTATCATACTCACGGCAGGGTCTACAAACAGTGAATGATAGACTGTGTAAACCGCCGCTGAAAAGCACCAAATCCCTCCATCCTCTGATCTTAATACCTCAAGTCCTGGTACTGTTGCAGACGGAAAAAAAAAGAAAAAAATGACGCTTTGTTTTTTTTTGCGGTCAACTGTTGATGACCACAGCCTCACGAACAGTTTTAAGTCTTCTATTTGACAGTTGCAAGGACAAGAGCAACAACACGTTAATGAAAAAAACAACAACAACAAAACAACTACTACTAAGTACAACTTTCTCACCTAAACAAATCTTAAGAGGGGGGGTGTGTGTGGAAAGAGAGAGAGAGAGAGAGAGAGAGAGAGAGAGAGTGTAGTAATCTTTAGGCTTGCTACCCCCACCGGCTCCCAACTCAATCCCACAAGACAGCACTGACTCCAGGCAAAAGAGAAACTCTCCACAGTTTAACAGGGACCCTCTCTTTTGTTTAACAACGTGTCTCTCAAACCCCCTCCCTTCTGCCCCCACCCCCCCACCCGCTCCTCCCTCCCATCCCTCCTACATCCACCCCCCCACCCCCCACAAGCCCTGCAAACCATCTCTCAAACCCCCTACCTCCTCCCTCCCCCCCATCCCTCCTACACCCCCCCCCCCCCACCCACCCTTGCAAACCATCTCTCAAACTGACCCTCTTCTTCCACCCCCCACCCCTAACACACACCCCCACCCCTGCAAACCATCTCTCAAACCCCCTCCCTTCTTCTACCCCCACCCCCCCCCCCGAACTCCCCCTGGAAACCATCTCTCAAACCCCCTCCCTTCTTCTACCCCCCCCCCCCCAACCCCCGAACTCCCCCTGGAAACCATCTCTCAAACCCCCAACCTTCTTTCATCCCCCTCCCTACACCTCCCCCCCCCCCCGCCCCCCCTGCAAATCATCTCTCAAACCCCCTCCCTTCTTCCACCCCTCCTCCTACACACACACACACCAGCAAACCATCTCTGAACCCCCCCACCCCACATCCCCCCTCCCACACACACACACACAAGTCCCCCCCCCCAACCCCCCCCCCCCCCACACACACACACACACAAACTCCCCAGCCAATTTTGTTTCAAGTACAAAATTCCATTATTTACATACAGGATGACAAGACATCCATGGTGTTTTCTGCACAATCAATAAGACTGAGAGCCGACAGCTGGTGTGTCTCGCTATCCTCGGTCTCTTCCAGTGACAGTAATAAGACTAATAATAATAATAATAATAATAATAATATCATTTAATTAAAAAAACAATCACAGTTGTTAGTGCTTGTAGTGGTACTGAGCAATTCTCAGCAAACTACTCTTCACTGTATGACCCATTCATTCTCTACACACAAGTGGTTCACTAGTTTACAACAGATTGTAATAGGTGCTACATAATTCAACGTGTGTGTGTGTGTGTGTGTGTGTGTGTGTGTGTGTGTGTGAGTGTGTGTGTGTGTGTGTGTGTGTGTGTGTGTGTGTGTGTGTGAGGGTGTGTGTGAGTGTGAGTGTGTGTGTGTGTGTGTGTGTGAGTGTGTGTGTGTGTGTGTGTGTGTGTGTGTGTGAGGGTGTGTGAGGGTGTGTGTGTTGGGGGCGTGGGGTGGAAGGGGGGGGGGGGGGGGGAGAGATATTGTTTGAATCATCTGCTTGGAAAAAAAAAGAGGTCTTTAGTTTTGGTTTAAGTGAAATATATAGAGATGATATGTATATATACATTGTTTTTGTTTTGCTGTTGTTGTTGTTGTTGTGTTTTTGTTTTTTGTGGGTTTCTTATTTGCTGCCCCATCATCTGTACCCTCTCAGAGGCATTACTCCTATGCCTCTGCATAAAGCATTTAATTTTTAAATCTAGAGAAATTGCAACCTGGGTAATTTTTAAATGTAGAGAAACTGCAACCTGGGTAATTTTTAAATGTAGAGAAATTGCAACCTGGGTAATTTTTAAATCTAGAGAAATTGCAACCTTGGTAATTTTTAAATCTAGAGAAACTGCAACCTCATAATATGCTGCACTAATGTATCTGTGTTCCATGTGATTTTCTGATTTCTTGTGTTTAATTCACACAAATGTGACGCAACATACTGTTGCTTGTTTACCCCTTCCTAGGGGCTAATGGCCTAATTCACTGAATAAATCATCCGTATCCCTATCCATCATACTATGTGAAGTGATGGCCTAGAGGTAACGCGTCCGCCTAGGAAGCGAGAGAATCTGTGCGTGCTGGTTCGAATCACGGCACAGCCCCCGAAATTTTCTCCCCCTCCACTAGACCTTGAGTGGTGGTCTGGACGCTAGTCATTTGGATGAGATGATTAACCGAGGTCCCGTGTGCAGCATGCACTTAGCGCATGTAAAAGAACCCACGGCAACAAAAGGGTTGTTCCTGGCAAAAATCTGTAGAAAAATCCACTTCGATAGGAAAAACAGATAAAACTGCATGCAGGAAAAAAAAAAAGAAAAAAAAGGTGGCTCTGTAGTGTAGTGACGCGCTCTCCCTGGGGAGAGCAGCCCGAATTTCACACAGAGAAATCTGTTGTGATAAAAAGAAATACAAATACAAATACTCCCATGCCACTCATTCCAAGTTCCCAAAGTCCTTGTTCATCCACAGAAGTCTCAGCTCCGGCAGTCCACAGGGAACTATCCATGTTAGGTCGCCAGGAGGCCACACACAAGAAGAGACCCTGTAACAGTGCTCTTGTTCCCAAACGCCAACCGCTGCCTTCTCCTCTGCTTGCAAATGAGCAGAAAGAAAGGGCCCTCCCTGTCTCTCTACCAAAACACAAGGTTTAATCAAACAAGCAAAAAAGAAAGCTGATCTTTTACACTGCCTTGGGCTTATATTCCTAACTGAAGGAACTAGCATCCAGACCACCACTCAAGGCCTTAAATGAAAATCTTTTTGTCAGCTCAGGTTTAGAAATTTCTGGAACAGACTCGAATTTTGTGTGTGTGTGTGTGTGTGTGTGTGTCAAAAGAAGTTTTACTTACATCCATCACATCACATGAAAGCGCAGACCTATAGAAATCTACAAGGTAGCGTTTGTTGCTAAGCTGAAGTCTCCTACCTTCCTGCTGGTGGGTAAACAAACAAGGTGACACACAGAGCGGTAAATGCATGAACACTGCCGCTACACAAGGCGCGCGCTACACAAGGCGTGCTCAAGTACTAAAAAAAACCCCCAAAAAACGGGAATCATAGCCGACAAGCAAAAACAGGCGTATACAATTCCATGCGCCCCTGTAGTGGTAGAACAATGTGTAGACCCAACAAGGCACCCACTCTTATCTCTGGTCTCCAGTCCTAACCCTCGACTCCCAATTCCTCTGTCATTCTTATCTGGTCATCAATTTCCTATCTTCTCCACCCCCTACTGACCCCCTGCCCCCAGCCCCTCCCTGCACACCCCTCCCCCACCCCCACCCCCTACCCCCTCTCCCCCATAGTGAACCAGATGTCAGCGTTAACAAGGCTATACAGATAATACTTTAATCTGCAATCCCTGAAACAACGATTGATGACCGATTACGATCAGAACTGAGCAGCAGGAAAATGTGTGTGCGCAGCATCTGATTTGACAAAAGGCTGCAGTTTGTTGTACGACAACGACGTAACTCACGAGCAAGTCACAACTGGGCACAGTACCCGCCATGGAGGCATTGTTTATCACCCACTAACAGGAGTAAGATAAGAGATTTTTTTTTTTTTTTAAACAGATCATTTCAGTATCCTTAGTTGCTTCAAGCTTCACACACAGATTCTCTCACAAACACACACACACACATGCACATGTGTGCGCACACACACACACACACACACACACACACACACACACACACACACACGCAACATACATACACACACACACATATATACACATGCACACAAACACACATACCATGGCAGCTAAATCTCTTTTATCCACCCTATCCCTGAATAGTATTCTTTTCCTGGTATTGTCCCTGAATGGTACTGTCTATGGTACTGTCTTTTCCTGTTATTCTTTTCCTGAATGGTACTGTCTAAGTGTCTTTGCCTGGTATTCTATTCCTGAATGGTACTGTCTTTACCTTGTGCTCTATTCCTGAATGGTACTGTCTTTACCTTGTGCTCTCTTCCTGAATGGTACTGTCTTTACCTGGTATTCTGTCCCTGAATGGTACTGTCTTTACCTGGTATTCTGTCCCTGAATGGTACTGTCTTTACCTGGTATTCTGTCCCTGAATGGTACTGTCTTTACCTGGTATTCTGTCCCTGAATGGTACTGTCTTTACCTTGGGCTCTCTTCCTGAATGGTACTGTCTTTACCTGGTATTCTATTCCTGAATGGTACTGTCTGTACCTGGTATTCTGTCCCTGAATGGTACTGTCTTTTCCTGTTATTCTATTCCTGAATGGTACTGTCTTTACCTTGTGCTCTATTCCTGAATGGTATTGTCTTTGCCTGGCATCCTGTCCCTGAATGGCACTGGAACATGGTCTTGTGGACTATAAGCTGGTTTAATTCCAGCAAGGCCATTTGAGCATCACACCTAAAAGACACATACCTGAAACGGATGGCCCTTGACTGTGCGGTCCCAGGTCATTCCACTGGAGCCCAAAGCACACTAGACTCCTGATTAGGAGCTAGCTACGAGACAAGAAACACACACACACACACACACACACACACACACACACAAACACCTCCAAATGGGGGGCTCCAACCTTCACCCTCCACCTAATTTGTCCACGCTGCTAACCACTTCGCCACGGCGGCCGTGCTGTGCTGTGCTTTATCACTAACCGGTTTGTACTGACGGGGTCTGTCACATCAGTCTGTAAAAGCAAAGGCAGGGATGTATGTCCCCTTTCCTCCCCACCCCCTTCACCCCACCACCACCCCATCCCTCCTCTCTCTCTCTCTCTCTCTCACACACACACACACACCTGTCACCCGCCATAAAAGACAGTGGCTGAACAATTAACGCAGAGTGAGAAAAAAAAAAAACAAACACAAAAAAAACCACACACCCTGCA
Organism: Babylonia areolata; assembly: GCF_041734735.1. Lineage (NCBI taxonomy): Eukaryota > Metazoa > Mollusca > Gastropoda > Neogastropoda > Buccinidae > Babylonia > Babylonia areolata. The sequence continues at coordinate 13,301,503 of NC_134910.1, read as the reverse complement.
GCAGGGTGGCAGCTGTGACTCCCAGTAATGGCTTGGCTGGTCCTGTCTCTTCACATTCACCCCACACACTGTCACATACAATACCTACATCTCTCCACATTCACCCCACACACTGTCACATACAATACCTACATCTCTCCACATTCGCCCCACACACTGTCACATACAATACCTACATCTCTCCACATTCACCCCACACACTGTCACATACAATACCTACATCTCTCCACATTCACCCCACACACTGTCACATACAATACCTACATCTCTCCACATTCACCCCACACACTGTCACATACCTACATCTCTCCACATTCACCCCACACACTGTCACATACCTACATCTCTCCACATTCACCCCACACACTGTCACATACAATACCTACATCTCTTCACATTCACCCCACACACTGTCACATACAATACCTACATCTCTCCACATTCACACCACACACTGTCACATACCTACATCTCTCCACATTCACACCACACACTGTCACATACAATACCTACATCTCTCCACATTCACACCACACACTGTCACATACCTACATCTCTCCACATTCACACCACACACTGTCACATACCTACATCTCTCCACATTCACACCACACACTGTCACATACAATACCTACATCTCTTCACATTCACCCCACACACTGTCACATACAATACCTACATCTCTCCACATTCACACCACACACTGTCACATACCTACATCTCTCCACATTCACCCCACTCAGTCACATACCTACATCTCTCCACATTCACCCCACTTACTGTCACATACCTACATCTCTCCACATTCACACCACACACTGTCACATACCTACATCTCTCCACATTCACACCACACACTGTCACATACAATACCTACATCTCTCCACATTCACACCACACACTGTCACATACCTACATCTCTCCACATTCACACCACACACTGTCACATACCTACATCTCTCCACATTCACACCACACACTGTCACATACCTACATCTCTCCACATTCACACCACACACTGTCACATACCTACATCTCTCCACATTCACCCCACTCAGTCACATACCTACATCTCTCCACATTCACCCCACTCAGTCACATACCTACATCTCTCTACATTCACCCCACTCACTGTCACATACCTACATCTCTCCACATTCACCCCACTCACTGTCACATACCTACATCTCTTCACATTCACCCCACTCTCTGTCATCTACATCTCTTCACATTCACCCCCACTCACTGTCACATACATCTCTTCACATTCACCCCACTCACTGTCACATACATCTCTTCACATTCACCCCCACTCTGTCACATACCTACATCTCTTCACATTCACCCCACTCACTGTCACATACATCTCTTCACATTCACCACACTCACTGTCACCTACATCTCTTCACATTCACCACACTCACTGTCACCTACATCTCTTCACATTCACCCCTACACAGTCACCTACATATCTTCACAATTTTCACCTCCAGCCATTTTCATCTACACATCTCACACTTACACACACACACACACACACACACTCCATCCATATTTCCTCAAACACACACACACACACACACACACTCACCCTGTCTCCCTTTCCTCACACACACACACACACACACACATGGACTGCCTTCACCACTACATGTATACACCCCACCTCTACGACTCAGACTCTACGACCAGCATTCAAATCAACGAGCCTCTGCTCTTTTTTCCTGGACCTTTCACTTGGAATGAACTCCCTACATCACTTCGTCACATCTCTGCACTCGGCTCTTTCAAGTCTGGCCTTATCATTCTTATTCTTATCATTATTACTGATACTTATACGGCACCTGTCTATGATCAGAGTCCAAACCCTAAGTCCTTTTATTGACTCACTTGTGTAAACAAAGTGAGTCTATGTTTTAACCCGGTGTTCGGCTGTCTGTGTGTGTGTGTGTGTGTGTGTCCGTGGTAAACTTTTAACATTGACATTTTCTCTGCAAATACTTTGTCAGTTGACACCAAATTAGGCATAAAAATAGGAAAAATTCAGTTCTTTCCAGTCATCTTGTTTAAAACAACATTGCACCTCTGGGATGGACACAAAGAAATAAAAAATGAAGCCTAATTATATGCAAACTGCATTTACTGTTATATTTATATTTTTTGTATTCTCTAAACATGGCACTTTGATCTGATATTCTGACCCAACAACAAGAGCAGTCATTATTATCATTTTTTTTGTTCAAATAGGAACTTCTTTTGCTAAGCATGGAAGTTTTATTTATTTGGCAAACGTTTTGGTGCAGATAGTAAAAAAAGGGAAATTACTCTGTAATTAATGCTAGGGGACTTAATTTGCTTTAAACTGATCTTTCTCATCTTAAACATTACATTTTGAAATTATACTCAATTCATGAAAAGCCTGTGTGTTTTACTCTCAGTCACAAGTGAGTCTTGAAGGCCTTGCCTCTCTTGTTATAGTTATGTGCAAACAAACTACCTACCTGGATAGATCCCACCAACAGCTGCCTTTTGCCACTCATCATATGTTTCCTGCATCATTCCGTCAGGCTTCAGTCATACACACACACACACACACTGACATACATGTATTATATCAGAGTGGCGTTTTCGGCACAGTTTTGCCAGGGACAACCCTTTGGTTGCCAATGGTTCTTTATAACATGCGCTACCTCTTTTCAATTTCAAAACAGCTCTTCCCTCCTCTGGAGGTGGCGTTTCTCGCATCACCCAACAAAAGGAATTATATATCGCGACAAGTATCCTACAGTACTGCAGAAAGGTATACGACTTCAGTAAATGATGTTACAGATTGTTGGAACTCGTATAAAACGTTTCGAGCATCACCTTTACCTGGTGCTCAAACCTATTCTCCCACCAACACATACACACATCTTCCACACCTGTCACACGTGGAAACAGATCCTCTCTCTCTCTCTCTCTTTCTCTCTGTTGCTATATAGGCTATACAGATAGACTGATGTGTATATATATATATATATATATATATATGTAGACATAACAGAGATGTCACACTGATCATAAAGCTATTGCTGAAATAATGGTGTGGTTTTTTTGTCATCCACTTCATCATGTTCATGTGTGTGTGTGTGTGTGTGTGTGTGTGAGAGAGAGAGAGAGAGAGAGAGAGAGAGAGACAGAGACAGAGACAGAGAGAGCAAATGCTTCTGTATGAACATGCAAGTGAAGAAAGACAGAAACCAAGCAACTAAATCATTAACTACATCATTAACGAAATAAACAAGTGAGCAACTAAATGAAATAAACTGGGGGTGGGGTGGGGTGGGGTGGTGGGGGTGGACTTAGACGAGGCTTTGTTGCTTTAGTTTCAATCTGAAATGGAACAGCTGCTTCATCAAGGCGGGGGTGGGGGGGGGGGGGAGACAAAAAGCATACCAGGTATAGCTACCTACTTTCCTAATCCTCCTCCCAATTTATGTATTCATAATTATAATCTATTATATCCTAGCAAAACATTCTGACAAGCCTGTATGTTAAAGAAAAGTAAAAACTAAAAGATGCAACTATGGACATAATATATTTTGTAGCCAGTTTGGCTTCTGCTTATCTTATTTTAGTTGTAGTAGTAGTGTTGTTTGGTTGTTGTTGTTGTTGTTTTTTGTGATGCAACCTTCCTCCTTTGTACTAGCTAATCCCAACAACAGCGGAGAGAACGGCTCCTGAGAAGACAGCATGAAACACTTCTCAACGCATGAAGCCAACAGCTGCTTCACTGTCTACCTGGAAACAAAATGCCCCCACGTCAGTAACAGCTGTGCACAAGACTAAACAGAGAGGAACATATATATATATGTATCTACGAAATGATAAACCCTAGTATCATTTCCATGCTTATCTATTTCAGGCCCACCAAAGGATTAAACCACCACCAATGCAGCAGAGTCCGTAAACACCTCCACAGATCAAAACCTCCATGGATACATTTCCCGGCAAAAAAGAGCTACAGATAAACCACAACAGATACAACATCACTGGTAAAAAGCTGACAGACAAATCACTGTGAATACATCATTAGTAAAGACCTCGACAAATAAACCACGACAAAATACATCATCGGTAAACACCTTCATGGACGAACCAAGACGAATACATCATCAGTTAACACCTCCTCAGTTAAACCATGATGTGTACAACATCACCTGCAAACATCACTGAGAAACCACCACAACTACAACATCATCCGCGAACACCTCCACTGAGAAACCACCACAACTACAACATCATCTGAAAACACCTCCACTGAGAAACCACTACAACTACAACATCATCCACTGAGAAACCACTACAACTACAACATCATCCACTGAGAAACCACCACAACTACAACATCATCCACTGAGAAACCACCACAACTACAACATCATCCACTGAGAAACCACCACAACTACAACATCATCCATAAACACCTCCACTGAGAAACCACCACAACTACAACATCATCCACTGAGAAACCACCACAACTACAACATCATCCACTGAGAAACCACCACAACTACAACATCATCCACTGAGAAACCACCACCACTACATCATCCATAAACACCTCCACTGAGAAACCACTACAACTACAACATCGTCCACTGAGAAACCACTACAACTACAACATCATCCACTGAGAAACCACCACAACTACAACACCGTCCACTGTGAAACCACCACCACTACATCATCCATAACACCTCAACTGAGAAACCACCACCACTACAACATCATCCACTGAGAAACCACCACAACTACAACATCATCCACTGAGAAACCACCACAACTACAACATCATCCACTGAGAAACCACTACAACTACAACATCATCCACTGAGAAACCACTACAACTACAACATCGTCCACTGAGAAACCACCACAACTACAACATCATCCACTGAGAAACCACCACAACTACAACATCATCCACTGAGAAACCACCACAACTACAACATCATCCACTGAGAAACCACCACCACTACATCATCCATAAACACCTCCACTGAGAAACCACCACAACTACAACATCATCCACTGAGAAACCACCACAACTACAACATCATCCATAAACACCTCCACTGAGAAACCACCAGAACTACAACATCATCAACTGAGAAACCACCACAACTACAACATCATCCACTGAGAAACCACCACAGCTACAACATCGTCCACTGAGAAACCACTACAACTACAACATCATCCACTGAGAAACCACTACAACTACAACATCGTCCACTGAGAAACTACTAACTACAACATCAATCCACTGAGAAACCATTACAACTACAACATCAATCCACTGAGAAACCACTACAACTACAACATCGTCCACTGAGAAACCACTACAACTACAACATCGTCCACTGAGAAACTACTAACTACATCAATCCACTGAGAAACCACTACAACTACAACATCATCCACTGAGAAACCACTACGACTACAACATCATCCACTGAGAAACCACTACGACTACAACATCATCCACTGAGAAACCACTACGACTACAACATCATCCACTGAGAAACCACTTCAACTACAACATCATCCACTGAGAAACCACCACCACTACAACATCATCCACTGAGAAACCACCACCACTACATCATCCATAAACACCTCAACTGAGAAACCACCACAGCTACAACATCATCCACTGAGAAACCACTACAACTACAACATCGTCCACTGAGAAATCACCACCACTACATCATCCATAAACACCTCCACTGAGAAACCACCACAGCTACAACATCATCCACTGAGAAACCACCACAGCTCACAGCTACAACATCATCCACTGAGAAACCACCACAACATCATCCACTGAGAAACCACCACAACTACAACATCATCCACTGAGAAACCACCACAACTACAACATCATCCACTGAGAAACCACCACAGCTACAACATCATCCACTGTGAAACCACCACAACTACAACATCATCCACTGAGAAACCACCACAACTACAACATCGTCCACTGTGAAACCACTACAACTACAACACCGTCCACTGTGAAACCACCACAGCTACAACATCATCCACTGAGAAACCACTACAACTACAACATCGTCCACTGAGAAACTACTAACTACAACATCAATCCACTGAGAAACCACTACAACTACAACATCAATCCACTGAGAAACCACTACAACTACAACATCATCCACTGAGAAACCACCACAACTACAACATC
>NC_134910.1:13250256-13290256 GCF_041734735.1 Babylonia areolata | reverse complement strand
GGACAGACAGACAGACAAAAAGACAGGACAGACAGACAGACAAAAAGACAAGACAGACAGACAGACAAAAAGACAGGACAGACAGACAGACAAAAAGACAGGACAGACAGACAAAAAGACAAGACAGACAGACAGACAAAAAGACAGGACAGACAAACAGACAAAAAGACAGGACAGACAGACAGACAAAAAGACAAGACAGACAGACAGACAAAAAGACAGGACAGACAGACAGACAAAAAGACAAGACAGACAGACAGACAAAAAGACAAGACAGACAGACAGACAAAAAGACAGGACAGACAGACAGACAAAAAGACAAGACAGACAGACAGACAAAAAGACAGGACAGACAGACAGACAGACAGACAAAAAGACAGGACAGACAGACAGACAAAAAGACAGGACAGACAGACAAAAAGACAGGACAGACAGACAAAAAGACAGGACAGACAGACAGACAAAAAGACAGGACAGACAGACAGACAAAAAGACAGGACAGACAGACAAAAAGACAGGACAGACACACAGACAAAAAGACAGGACAGACAGACAGACAAAAAGACAGGCAGACAGACAGACAGACAAAAAGACAGGCGGACAGACAGACAGACAGACAAAAAGACAGGACAGACAGACAGACAAAAAGACAAGACAGACAGACAGACAAAAAGACAGGACAGACAGACAGACAAAAAGACAAGACTGACAGACAAAAAGACAGGACAGACAGACAGACAAAAAGACAGGACAGACAGACAGACAAAAAGACAAGACTGACAGACAAAAAGACAGGACAGACAGACAGACAAAAAGACAGGACAGGACAGACAGACAAAAAAACAGGACAGACAGACAGACAAAAAGACAGGACAGACAGACAGACAGACAGACAAGACAGACAGACAGACAAAAAGACAAGACAGACAGACAGACAAAAAGACAGGACAGACAGACAGACAAAAAGACAGGACAGACAGACAAAAAGACAGGACAGACAGACAGACAAAAAGACAGGACAGACAGACAGACAAAAAGACAAGACAGACAGACAGACAAAAAGACAGGACAGACAGACAAAAAGACAGGACAGACAGACAGACAAAAAGACAGGACAGACAGACAGACACAGATTGAGAGAAATGTGGGAGTTAGAGAGAGTGAGAGACAGACAGAGACAAAGAGAGACAGACAGATGCAAACAGACACAGAGAGAGAGAGAGAGGGGGGGAGGAAGAGAGAAGGGATGGACGGGCTGAGGGAGGGAGGGGGGAAGGAAAAGAGAGAGAGAGAGAGAGAGAGAGAGAGGGGGGGGGGGGAGGGAGGGAGGGAGGCAGGGAGATATAGTGGGAGAAGATAGAGAGGGGGAGAGGAGATAGAGGGGAGAGAGAGAGAGTGGGAGAGAGAGAGGGGGAAGAGGAGAGAGAGGGGAAAGGAGAGAGAGGGAGAGAGAGATAGAGAGAGAGGGAGAGAGAGAGACAGACAGACAGAGGGAAGTGGGTGACGACAGTGGGTGACATCAGTCACTCAGTCACAGCAGAAAGGTCAGTTTCCCCACCCAAACCAACCTGGTTAAACCACGGACCGACGGGCGCAATAGCCAAATGGTTAAAGCGTTGGACTTTCAATCTGAGGGTCCCGCGTTCGAATCTCGGTGACGGCGCCTGGTGGGTAAAGGGTGGAGATTTTTCCGATCTCCCAGGTCAACATATGTGCAGACCTGCTAGTGCCTGAACCCCCTTCGTGTGTATACGCAAGCAAAAGATCAAATACGCATGTTAAAGATCTTGTAATCCATGTCAGCGTTCGGTGGGTTATGGAAACAAACACATACCCAGCATGCAGACCCCCGAAAGCGGAGTATGGCTGCCTACATGGTGGGGTAAAAACGGTCATACACGTAAAAGCCCACTTGTGTATATACGAGTGAACGTGGGAATTGCAGCCCACGAACAAAAAAGAAGAAGAAGAAGAAACCACGGACCATTCTTTCGTGATTCAGAGTCTGTGGGCTATGACTCCAGCATTCGTTCACACATGTATAATGATTGAGAGGGCTTTTATGTGTAAGACTGTTTTTACCCCCCACCATGTAGGCAACCATATACCATTTTCAGGGGGTGTGCATAGCCGGGGATGTTCTAGTTTCCTTAACCCACTAAAACGCTGACATGGGATCTCTAATTGATGTGCACACTCAATACATGTTCTGCAAACGCATGCACATGGAAGTGGTTCAGGCACTATCAGACCAGCGCACCTGGGAGATTGGAAAAAAATCTCCACCTTTATCCCACCATGCCTGGCCTATGGCCAGTATTCGAACCCATATGGATAGATAGATAGATATAGATTTTTTTTAGAGGGGGGGGAGGGTTTGGTTGTTTTGGTTTTTTTGGGTTTTTTTTCAAAATGTCAAATATCTATACAGAAATCCACATGTGCATGTATGTGTGGGGTTACTATCACAAAACAATCATTAACATGACCACTGCAACCACGGCATTACCATGATCTTGATCAAGGCACCTCCAACAACAGAACCAGACCGTCTGTTTCTGCAGACACCAAACCCACCCTCCCCATTCCTGCCAGGCCACACAACACGTTCCTCACAGTCATCAAGAAACAGAAAATTAAAAATCATGCAGACTTCATATTGCCCGCTCAACAGAGGAAAAGACCATCTCTTGCAAGGGGGCAGTCTGAGGAAGCCACACGACGAGGAAGACAGAGGAAGATGTAGGAAGACTTCTTCTTCTGCGTTCGTGGGCTGCAACTCCCACGTTCACTCGTATGTACACGAGTGGGCCTTTACGTGTATGACCGTTTTTACCCCACCATGTAGGCAGCCATACTCCGTTTTTGGGGGTGTGCATGCTGGGTATGTTCTTGTTTCCATAACCCACCGAACGCTGACATGGATTACAGGATCTTTAACGTGCGTATTTGATCTTCTGCTTGCATATACACACAAAGGGGGTTCAGGCACTAGCAGGTCTGCACATATGTTGACCTGGGAGATCGTAAAAATCTCCACCCTTCACCCACCAGGCGCCGTCACCGTGATTCGAACCCGGGACCCTCAGACTGACAGTCCAACGCTTTAACCACTCGGCTATCGCGCCCGTCGCTGTAGGAAGACAAAAAGCAAGAATCCAGGACAGGCATGAACCTCGGGCAGAATTCCTGGGAGCTGACGGAGGGAACACAGACAGGTGGAGGAGAGTGGTGGCGGTGTCTTCACTGGCGCCCCAACGACACCGGCAGAAATCAAGGGATAGGAGAGAGAAACAGAGAGAGAGACAGAGACAGAGAGGGAGAGAGAGAGGAGAGAGAGACAGAGAGAGAGACAGAGAGGGAGAGAGAGAGGAGAGAGAGACAGAGAGAGAGACAGAGACAGAGAGGGAGAGAGAGAGGAGAGGGAGACAGAGAGAGAGACAGAGACAGAGAGGGAGAGAGAGAGGAGAGAGAGACAGAGAGAGAGACAGAGACAGAGAGGGAGAGAGAGAGGAGAGAGAAACAGAGAGAGAGAGACAGAGACAGAGAGGGAGAGAGAGAGGAGAGAGAAACAGAGAGAGAGACAGAGACAGAGAGGGAGGGAGAGAGAGACAGAGAGGGAGACAGAGAGGGAGAGAGAGAGGAGAGAGAGAGACAGAGAGCGAGACAGAGAGAGGGAGAGAGAGAGAGAGAGAGGAGAGGGAGACAGAGAGAGAGACAGAGACAGAGAGGGAGAGAGAGAGGAGAGAGAGACAGAGACAGAGAGGGAGAGAGAGAGGAGAGAGAGACAGAGAGAGAGACAGAGACAGAGAGGGAGAGAGAGAGGAGAGAGAGACAGAGACAGAGAGGGAGAGAGAGAGGAGAGAGAGACAGAGACAGAGAGGGAGAGAGAGAGGAGAGAGAGACAGAGAGAGAGACAGAGAGGGAGAGAGAGAGAGAGGAGAGAGAGACAGATCGCTCCACAGCTATTTCCAACTCACCACTTCAAAACAGAAGCACTGGAGTCCACATCATCCCATCCCTTCAGCAGCAGCAGCAGCAACAACAACAAGGTTCACTCAAGAGCCATGGTGCTGCTGCTACTGCTACTGCTACTACTACTGCTATTATGTTCACTTCCGAAATGGTCAGCCATTGTTAACCCTTTCACCACTAGCTGTGCAAATGTGCATTTAACCTGCCAGCACCAGTCTTTTAGTTTTTCACTCACGACTGATTTTTTTTTTTTTTTTTTTTTTACACAGTTATATATTTTTCAAAAGGTAGTACATTCATAGCTATAGACCAAATTTGTTCCCTTTTTTTTCTGAAATAAAGGGGAAATAATTTTGCTTTGCTCCTAATTTATCTTGAGGGTCTGGGTCTTGCCCTTTTCTCCTACGTTTGACAGGAAAATCAAACTGAGCATCTTGCCATCAAACGGAAGAGATGGTAAACTGAGGTCCTGTTTGCAACACCCACTTGGCACACTGAAAACGGAGCCATGGCAATATTATAGTGTTGTCCTCTGCCACAATTCTCAAGTCAACAGCCACTCTGATAAGGTACACAAATACATGCATGCACTCAAGGCCTCACAAGTGTGTTGGCTTATGCTGCCGGCCAGGTCAAAAGCCACTCTGCTAAGGTACACAAATACATGCATGCACTCAAGGCCTGACAAGTGTGTTGGCTTATGCTGCTGGCCAGGTCAAAAGCCACTCTGATAAGGTACACAAATACATGCATGCACTCAAGGCCTCACAAGTGTGTTGGCTTATGCTGCTGGCCAGGTCAAAAGCCACTCTGATAAGGTACACAAATACATGCATGCACTCAAGGCCTGACAAGTGTGTTAGCTTATGCTGCTGGCCAGGTCAAAAGCCACTCTGATAAGGTACACAAATACATGCATGCACTCAAGGCCTGACAAGTGTGTTGGCTTATGCTGCTGGCCAGGTGTCTGCCTGGCAGATGTGGTGAAGAGTATAATAACAACATGGATTTGTACAAACGCAGCAACGCCTCCTTGAGAAACTGAAAGTCAAAACTCCCAAAACAAGCGGCGTGATGAGTGACGTCAACTACCCTTGGTCTGTCGCGTCACAGCAAGACTGGCAGCCTGCCAAGCAAAAAAAGTGATAGAAGGCCATGAAAGGGTTAAACGCCGATGACAGTCTAACCAGCCCGTAAATTGCTGAAAGTTGATTAAGAGTCAAAAAGGGGACAATTACTGACTCGGCGCCTTCACCACCACTCTGGCTGCGATTACTAGCTCCCCTCAGCTCCCTCTGTTCCCAGCGTCACAAAATGCCAGCAGGAGAGCGATTGAGGAAAATGCCAGAGGCGCTTCACTGCTCTGTCAGGGGCGTTTACACAGCATGCGAGATGGAGCATGGAGGGGTAATCCTCATGTACGCCAACTGTCAGTGATAACTGCAAGTCTGAGGTTTAGTACTCTGTCTTTCGATTAGCGGGTGCAAGAGATCAGTGGAAAAGCAGTTTGGCACCGGTTTTGTTCCTATACAGGGTGGCACAACCCACACTCCACACATATATATCATGTATTTATTTGTATCTATAATTTCATATACATATATATATGCATAAACACTAAAAGGCGCGTGCACACGCACACACAAACACACACACACAACCAATATGTGCACTTGCCCATGAATATTAAAATATCATATAATGATATACAACTTATGTGCAATTATATCATTCACAGACAATGACAAACAACCTTTCCTGTTATCAAAAATTCTCTCTCACAAATACACCAACATACATGCAGATAGAACATTAAACACACACACACACACACACACACACACACACTTCTGCCAGAGAGTACTTGTGCGCCCTTTTCCCAGCACACACATTGTTGGAAGAGCGAGCAAAATAAACAATACTACCAATGTATTAAAATACAACAACAACAAAAACAAAAATTTCAAAAACAAGGATATGATACACCATGGAATTTGCATGAAATAACTGAAATAGTTTTATGAAATATTTTTGGCACGCTTCTTGAAACGATATATATATATTAATATATCAAGGTAGGTTTAAGTTTAAGATAATCGGATGAGGGAGATTTCATTTGATCAACCTCATGGTCTGACAACATGTCACTATGACTATGCCTGTTCCTCTTGGGCTGTATTTTTGACTCACTTGTGTAAACAAAGTGAGTCTTTTTTTTAACCCGGTGTTTGGTTGTGTGTGTGTGTGTGTGTGTGTGTGTGTGTGTGTCCGTGGTAAACTTTAACATTGACATTTTCTCTGCAAATACTTTGTCAGTTGACACCACATTAGACACAAAAATAGGAAAAATTCAGTTCTTTCCAGTCATCTTATTTAAAACAATATTGCACCTCTGGGATGGGTACAAAAAAATAAAAAATGAAGCCTAATTATATGCAAACTGCATTTACTGTTATATTTATATTTTTTGTATTCTCTAAACTTGGCACTTTGATCTCATATTCTGACCCAACAACAAGAGCAATCATTATTATAATTTTTTGTTCAAACAGGAACTTCTTTTGCTAAGCATGGAAGTTTTGTTTATTTTGCAAACGTTTTGGTGCAGATAGTAAAAAAAGGAAATTACTCTGTAATTAATGCTAGGGGACTTAATTTGCTTTAAACTGATCTTTCTCATCTTCAACATTACATTTTGAAATTATACTCAATACATAAAAAGCTTGGATTTTTTTTTAAAGTGTATCACAAGTGAGTCTTGAAGGCCTTGCCTCTCTTGTCTTCATGTGTCACACTTTCAATTCAGGTGAAAATCCTAGCATAATGGAAGCAACAACTGAGTGGTTCAAGTGTTGGACTTTCAATCTGAGGGTCCCCGGTACCAATCCTGGTCACGGCGACAGGTGGGTAAAGGGTGGAGATTCTTCTGATCTCCACGGTCATCAGATGTGCAGACCTGCTTGTGCCTGAACCCCCTTCTTGTGTATACACATGCAGGAGATCAAATATGCACGTTAAAGACTCAGTAGTTCATGTCAGCGTTCAGTCGGTTATGGAAACAATAACATACCCGGCTTGTGCCTGAACCCCCTTCTTGTGTGTACACATGCAGGAGATCAAATATGCACGTTAAAGACTCAGTAGTTCATGTCAGCGTTCAGTCGGTTATGGAAACAAGAACATACCCGGCATGCACCCCCCATGCCCCCAAAATGGAGTATGGCTGCCTACATAGCGAGGGTAAATAAACAAAACAGCCATACACATAATACAACTTACATTTGTGTGAGTGCGCGTGTGTGTGTGACTGAAACGTGACTAAAATGACACGGGAAACGAATGATGAGCGCCCAATGGCAGCCGTCAGTCGGCACTACCCTGGTAGGCAGCCTGTTGTGACTTGTGCAAATGACTCTGTGATTTGTAAAGTGCTTAGAGTTTGGTCTCTGACCGAAGACAGGCACTACATAAGTATCCGTATCAAATCAGAATCTTGACACACTGCAAGTAAATTTGCAAAGCTCTGTGTCAGACGACATACATTTAGCACTGCAAGCCACTGTGCTCACACCACCACAACCACCACCACCATCACCAGCACCACCATCACTCTTCTGCCCACAACGCCTCATCAGCATTATGAGCAGTATCTCCACTAACTCGCACAGACACCAATTTAATTAACACACCGAACAGGATAGCAGGCCTGCACACACACACACACACACACACACACACACACACGCACGCACGCACACACACACACACACACACATGTAAACACCAAACAGGATAGCAGGCCTGCACACACACACACACACACACACACACACACACACACACACACACACACACACATGTAAACACCAAACAGGATAGCAGGCCTGCACACACACACACACACACACACACACACACACACACACACACACACACACACACACACACACACACACACATGTAAACACCAAACAGGATAGCAGGCCTGCACACACACACACACACACACACACACACACACACACACACGCACACACACACACGCACGCACGCACACGCACGCACGCACATACCCACGCACGCACGCACGCACACACACACACACACACACACACACACACACACGTACACACCAAACAGGATAGCAGGCCTGCAGACACTGAGACAGATATGACCATGAGACAGGATCTACAGTAGGTAGTACAGACGGATGAGAGACCGCCAGAGTTGAAATTGTCGGATACTGTATTGCACTGTGATAACGCTGTGCTGAGCTGTCCAATGTAATGTGCGTACTCGGTGAGTGCTCTCCGAGAAGGTTGTGTGTGTGTGTGTGTGTGTGTGTGTGTGTGTGTGTGTGTGTGTGTGTGTGTGTGTGTGGTTGTTGTTGCTGTTGTTGTTGTTGTGCTTTGATACTCTGTTGTGCTGAGTTGCACTCATACAATACACATACTTTGTGAGTGCCCTCTGAAAAGGTTGCGTTCGTTCTTGTTATGTAAACATTACGATGTCCTGTATTGAGTACTTTTAACATATATATTACCTTGCAATGTGTGTACTGAGTGAGTGCATATTTGTTGTATATCTGTTGTGTGCGTGCACGCGCGTGTGTGTGTGTGTGTGTGTGCGTGTATGAAAACATTTGTTCACACATTATTTAGTTTTGTTTTTATTTATTCATATATCTGTTCATTTATTTATTTATTCCTTCATCTATTCATGCTTGCTTTGTTTGGGTTTTTTTTGTTTGTTTTTTAAAGTGTTTCACACTGAGTGCATGCTGCACACGGCAGACCTCAGTACGCTAAAAATTGTAATTTTGACAGCATGAAACCCTAAGCTAATCAACCTGATGTGTACATATTCTGACCCACACGAACAGGTATGCACTCACTCACACATGCACACACACACACACACAGACAAAGACTGACTGACGGACAGACGGTTGGAAAGACGGACTGAGCTGGTTATGGATATCATGCACAGGCTGGTGCAGACATTGTGTCACTGTCAACAACAGATGATCATGACAGCACCACCAGCAACAACAGATGTCACCATCCCCCTAACTGGTTCCTGGCATCACAGTAAATAACAAAAAAAAAAAAACCAACTAATAAAATACTGATAACAAACACAGTGATAATAAACCACTCATTTTTCACGTTATGTGAAACTGTCTCTGAAAGTAAAACTATCAGTACCACCAAGCCTCCACACAATAAACAGTCTTGTTTTCAGCCCAGCTTACTCACTGTGCACACAACACTGTTACAGATTAATGATATATAAATAATAAAACCCTTGTGTTTCATGTGAAACCATCTCCAATACTACTACTACCACTACTACTAATGATAATGAAATGGTAACACTGTTTGTTAAGCAGCCTTTCTCTCTAAAAACTCAGGGCGCTTTACATGAAAGAAAAGTTTACTACATAAATCAGTCTCTCTTTTTTTTTTCTTTTTTTTTCTTTTTTGCTGCCTCATCATCTCTACCATTTCAGCAGCTTAACTTCCACACCATTCATTCCAAGTCCCCAATAAACGCCCATACCCAGGTTCATCTGTCACAGTCCCAATCTGGCAGTCAGCAGGGTACCATCGGCTAGGTCGCCAGGAGGCTGAACACCAGAGGAGACCTTGCACTGCTGCCGAGTCACTTTGGTGGTGTTCAGTGGGTGCCACATAAACAACTCTTGACCCCTCTCTGTCTCCCCCCTGACGGGCGCAATAGCCGAGTGGTTAAAGCGTTGGACTGTCAATCTGAGGGTCCCGGGTTCGAATCACGGTGACGGCGCCTGGTGGGTAAAGGGTGGAGATTTTTACGATCTCCCAGGTCAACACATGTGCAGACCTGCTAGTGCCTGAACCCCCTTCGTGTGTATATGCAAGCAGAAGATCAAATACGCACGTTAAAGATCCTGTAATCCATGTCAGCGTTCGGTGGGTTATGGAAACAAGAACATACTCAGCATGCACACCCCCGAAAACGGAGTATGGCTGCCTACATGGCGGGGTAAAAACGGTTATACACGTAGAAGCCCACTCGTGTGCATACGAGTGAACGCAGAAGAAGAAGTCTCCCCCCTAACCCTCCCCCTCCCAACCTCCAAACCCCCCCCCCCCCCCACACACCCCCTCATCACCCCAAGTGTCCCCTTATCACATGCCCCATACATGCAAAGTGAGCTGACAGGCATGGGGTGGTGTTGCAGAAGTAAGAAACCAGGAGTGCTTACAGACAGGTTTTGAGAAGGAAAAAAAGAAAAAAAGGTTTCGGTGAAGAGTGACAGGCAGACAGGGAGTCACATAAATGGATATGATGTGGAAGGTTGTTCTGGATTTGTGAAACAGCAAAGATGAAAGAGCATTCACCACAGGTTCTTGTATTACCTGACACTAGGAATTTCCAAAGGTAACAGAGGAAGAAACACACACACACACACACACACACACACACACGCCATGACACATATAAACACACATGACATGACACTCATACACACACGCCCATGTACCTGCACACACACACACACACACATACACACATGCACACCCACGCACACACACACCACCGATATCTCACCTGGCAGAAATGACACTTCCTCCACCTCTGTTTCCATGTCCGACATGCTGCCAGCTGACCACAGACCTCACTGTCTTCCCAAACCACAGACACTGTCAGTTGTCGGTTCTGGAATCACTGGCCCCTGCCCAGATCAGCAACAACCCAAAGGATGCTGTGGTGCGATGCTCGGCTGTGGAGAGTTCACAGTGACAGTGCTCCAAAGGGTTTTGGACAGCTCAACAGACTGCTGAGTATCATTTGCCTTGTGGTACGTGGTCAAATGATTGTTCTCACCTGAAGACAGTACTGTGCAGATGTTGAACAGAATCTCTCTTCAGTTGTAACAGTATATATATATCTCTCTCTTTCTATCTCTCTCTGTGTCTTTCTTACATAGCAGAAGCTAAGACAATGGACCAGTCTTCCTGAAAATAAAGTAAATAACAGTGATTGTTAGTGATTCTTGTGTGTAAAGTGTGCATCGATTTGATTGCCTTAAAAGTACGCTATTGATAAGCGATCATTGTTCTGGTCTATGAATGAATGATGAAAACGTTGTTGTTTTTCTAAACAAAATCATTTGATCAATCAATCAATTAATTAACAAAGGTGAGAAACGGGACAAAACATCAGGCCTTTAAAACCTTGATTGCTGCTGCCAGACACCAATGTGCTTTAAGTCAGAGGAGGGCTTTCACATCACTGAAATTTAAGACAGACATTACAGGGCAGGAAACAAAGCCACCATTCCTTAAAGATCTGGACTTTATCCTCTTGGGACTGTATAACAATTGGTCAACTGCATCAATCATATGTACACAACTGAAAAGCGCACAAAAAAGTTAGAAATGCAGTGAAAACTGATGCTGCATTGACCTCACTTCACTATTTAAGGTTAGAACTGCACAGGATAATACATGGATGATTACATACCTTGAAAAGTAACACCATGGAGCTCTAACTCTCTCTCTCTCCCTCTTTCTCTCATGCACACACACACACACAACACATCACCACCACCTCTTTTTTTTTGTAGAGCCATTAGAGTCATCTTGGAAGCTAATACAAGGCAAGGCTGGACTACACTTCACAAAATAACTATAGTCAGGTTGAAAAAAACCCTCCCCCCCCTGACCTCCCCCCCCCCAACCCTCCCCCCCTCAACCCCCACCACCGCCCTCCCCGAAAAAACAACAACATATGTATATGTATATATATATATATAAACAATGAATAAATAATAAATAAATAAATGATAATAAAATAGGGACCAGGGTGACCACGAAACCACACTCTCCAGCAGCAGCATCAAAGAAGGAGGCAAGCGTAGTGTCTGCACAAGTATACTTGAGCCTGATAGTATACTACAGAGCCCACAGCTGAAAGCCATAATTTCCAAACACATTTTGAAACAAAAGATAAGATTTACTTAATCAAAACCACCAACCCTATCTTCAAACTTGTGATCACATAAGTTTACCATCATTTTAAAGACAGACAGACAGACAGAGCGAGAGAGAGAGACTATGACAGACTGATTGACTGAATGACTGAATGAATGGACTTTTTCATTGAAGGAAAAATGGAACTCGCACATTCGGCTTATTTCCATCATGTCCTCATTAAAAAGTTACAGAGAGGGTGGAAGGGGGGTGTTGACAATGTATGGGTTGAATTATTAAAATAACAAACGAACAACAACAAAAACCCAATCATATTATCGCTATTCGCCAACATATGTCACCATCGAAAATAAAATAAGGCAGACAACGCACACACACTACTAAATTAAAAAAAAATCTTCACTTGTTTAGCAAACCCAATTAAATCTAGATCTAGATTTTATGCACGGTGTGTCTTTTCACTTTCGTTTCAATTGTTTTTTTTCTTCTCCGTTTCATTTCATAAATCGATGCCACTGGTCGCCGTGTTTGACTCAAACCGGAGCAAAATTAAAACATTCCTAATATTCTTTAATGCTGGGATCCATATACACTGAAAGAGCCATATCTATTGCACAGTTTGCAACCAGACACACATGAAACCGACAACGATCAGAACGAGAACACTTTACCATGCAAAGCAGCTGTTGCTTTCAATTGCTTCTGCAAAATGTCGGCATAACGTAAGGGGAACAACGGCCGTTTCAATCCCGATTCGTTGTGCGAGTTATCGACCTTTGTCTCGTGCATGTGTGTGTGTGTGTGTGTGTGTGTATTCTGCGTGTGTGTGTTTTATTGGGTTAAAAATGCACACTTTGTTCATGATCATTTCGAACATTTCGAACCGCATGCTTAAAACAGCAGCAAAAATTCTGCGAGGAATCTGACACATGAACATGGGTACACTGATATGCACACAGACTCACACAGACACAAACACAGACACACGTATCACACTTTCTTATATTATTGTGAAATTAGAGAACTGACAAACACTACTAGTGTGGATCAGTTATCATTTAGCTGCTAGAACTTCTGATCCAGGGAACTGAAATAAGAGGCCCCATTTAGTATTTTGTGTCCGGATTTTCCTTACTCCACACAGGTGTGAATGGGAACCTGTCTTCGGTCGGGGAAATCTAAAGTGTCTCTCCAGCATTTCCCAGTATTTAAACTAGACAACTCAGTTGACAACCTTTAGTTACTTATTCTGGGGCTGTTTTCCTTCTGTCATAAACAAAAGTCTGGCGCCTGTTTCCTTTCCAAAGCTTCCGGCACCAGCCCACCCGATCCAGCTCTTCTGAAACAGCTGTGCTGGTTTTCAGTCTCAGCGGCGAGCAAAAATGGGTCCGTCACTGGCGTATGGATATATATATATATATATATGTGTGTGTGTGTGTGTGTGTGTGTGTGTGTGTTTATAATTATAGAGATATGTACATACACACAGAGAGAACTGAACTGAACTGAACTGAACTGAACTAAAACCTTTTAATGTCATTAGCATAAATGCCATAATAACACGGGGTTCACAGTTTCATGGGGTATTGTCAAAGAAAAATAAACATCGACAAAAAAACAAAGAAAGATTGTTGACATTGGGTGTTGTTTTGACTCACTTGTTTTCTGTGTCGGGAAAGCCGATTCATTGCTTCACTCCTCGTCTGAGATGTGTGATTGGCCTGCTGGCATCTTTACTGTCTAGCGTGCCAGTAGTTAGGAATGTTTTTTGTCCAGTGGGTGAAGTTGGGTCTGCGTTGCAATTATTTTCATTATTATTATGAGCGATCAGATTTGAGGACATGTCAACAGAGAGAAATGTATGAAAATGTACACCCGAGTCTGTCATGTGCAGCACGGGGTAAACAGGGAACACGTTTTTGTTTTGTTGGTGTTGTGTTTTGTGCACAGCTAAATGGGCTTGTGAACAGATCAATCTTTTCAGTTTTCTGTTTTTTGTTGTTTTCTCCAACACACACACACACACACACACGCACGCACGCACGCACTCACCCCCCATGCACATCCACTCATACCCCCCCCCCACACACACACACACACACACACGCACGCATCCATGCGGGCTCCTTTTTTTTTTTTTTTTTTTTTTTTAAATGACAGGTTGATGTGTTCAGATGATCGGAGGATACAATGCTTTGAGGTGCAGAATGCTGCACTCTGTGGGACCTCCCGACCTCTCCTCACTACATACAAGAGGTGGTTTCACTGAAATGGTCTTTCACTGTACTCTTATTTGGATTTGCATTTCTTTTTATCACATCAGATTTCTCTGTGTGAAATTCGGGCTGCTCTCCCAAGGGAGAGCGCGTCGCTACAATACAGCGCCACCCATTTTTTGTATTTTTTCCTGCGTGTAGTTTTTTTTTTTTTTTTTCCTATCGAAGTGGATTTTTCTACAGAATTTTGCCAAGAACAACCCTTTTGTTGCCGTGGGTTCTTTTACGTGCGCTAAATGCATGCTGCACACGGGACCTCGGTTTATCGTTTCATCCGAATGACTAGCGTCCAGACCACCACTCAAGGTCTAGTGGAGGGGGAGAAAATATCGGCGGCTGAACCGTGATTCGAACCAGCGCGCTGATTCTCTCGCTTCCTAGGCGGACGCGTTACCTCTTGGCCATCACTCCACAATTTGCTGTTTTTGGTACGCGACCTGGGTGCATTGACATTTTCAGAAGTTTGTGTGTGTGTGTGTGTGTGTGTGTGGTTGTGCGGTTTTTGTTTGTTTGTTTGTTTGTTGTTGTTTTTGTGACATATTTGAATCGCCAGATGATGTCTTGATTCCTGTTTGGTTCTTTTTCAGCTCGGATTGTTGGTATTTGGTGGATTTTTTCTGTGTTGACTCAGTCCCCCCCCCTCCCTCCCCCGAAACTTGGGACTTTCTGTATATATATATATATATATATATATATATATTAAAGGGGGGGGGGAAGAAGGGAAGGGGAAAGGGTAAAAAAAAAAGTGCTGGAAGTTTCCTCCCCCTCCCTCCCGTGAGTTTTGCCTGTAGGTCAGTGTCAGAGGCATGTCAACAGTTGGAAATGTGTGAGCCTGTACATCCCAGGTCCGCCATGTGTGGCACGGGATGGGCCGTGAACACGTGTTTTGTGCCCAGCTGGGTGGATTGCGGACAGACTGATGGAACCTGTTTCGGCTTCCTGCACCCCCACACCTACACACACACCCCTCCCCCCCCCCCCTGCCCCCCAAGCCCCCCCCCCCCCCCACACACACACATATACATACACACAAACATTTTGTTATTGTTGTTGTTTTGTAAGCTCCTGTCCATGCTTTAAAAGAATTTTGTTAAAAATTATGGACTGCACTATTTGCTCGACGGAGAGCGAAAGTCCAGATTATCACCCTTTTTGATTTTTTTCTTTCTTTTTTTCCTTTCAGTACTCCGTGTAATGGTGTAATGTTTTGTTTTTGTTTTATATGTATGTGTACTTTCTGTGGATTATTATATACATGGAATAACCATTCTGTTCTTTGTTTATTTTTATCTTTGATTTTGATAAAAACAGACAGGGTTTACCAGATCATATACAGAGGAGCAGATATGAAATCTTTAGACTACCATTAATGTCTAGCCTTTCAATAATTTCAGCTAATTTTCAGGGTCTAGGTGAATTTTAAAAAAGACGTGACGTATTTCACTTTCTCAGACAAAAAAATATGTCAGTGTATTTCTTGCAAGATACCCCACTTTGTAAGTAAACAAGAGAGACAGATAAGAGCTGAATGGGGATATGAATGGGTTTTTTTGCATCATATACATCACAATCAAGAGGTGTAGCAATTCTGTTTAATAATAATTTTGATTTCAAAGTAAAAAATATAATTAAGGATGTTCATGAGAACTTTCTGATCATATCAGTTCAAACTATGGAAAGAGATATCACACTCCTCAGTTTTATGTAGAATTAAGTAATCAGCTTAAAGAACTGGAATCCGAAACAATAGTAATTGGAGGGGAGTGGAACCTAGTTTTGAATCCACCCTTAGATTACAGTAATTACAAACATGTTAATAATCCTCAGGCACAAGCAAAAGTTATTGAATCGGTGTGTGTATCACATGTTCCGAGCTTTAACCCAATGGCAAGGTCACGCTGACATCAGAAAGACAGGGAAAACATTTCTAAAAAAGGTGACACACACTTGATCATTTGTATTGAAAAATGGTTTATAACTCTTGAATGAAAATAAATGACATGTACCTACACGTGTATATACCAGTATATACAGAGACACATTCACACTCTCCCCACTACCTCACGTGCACACGCACACACACACACGCGCGCGTACGCACACGCACACGCACGCACAGAGACAAAAAGACAGAAAGACAGAGCAGCCAGAGGCACAGGCAGAGAGAGAGAGAGAGAGAGAGAGAGAGAGAGGGGGGGGGGGGGGGACCTGGGGGGTGGGCGTAAGGCAGACACACAGACAGGCAGGTGGACAGGAATGTAGGTTGGCAATTACAATCAGGCATATATACATACATACAAAGAGCAGTGGAGGATGAGAGAGAAACACAGACAGAAACCGAAAGAAATAGACGGACAGAGAGGGGAAGAGAGGCAGACAACACACACACACACACACACACACACACACACACACACACGCACAGAGATTCAGATGACTTATTCATCTAAGGCCCTATGAACAGGGGGCGATAACAGAGTTTAACATGCGTCACTACAACTATGTGAACACAATAAGCATAACCAAATACCACAACAATAATATTAGGATACTAGTGTTTCTCTCAGCTGAAGTGCTCGAAATAAATACAAAGCTAGACTGCACATTGTTTCATTATCAGTCGATGACATCAATAAACATAATCTAAACAGACATGGATATGTATAATATTTCTTCGGGATAAATTTAGCTCGAAGGTCTGTTACGGCAGGGCACTTCAAAACAAAATGAACTTCATCCTCTCTGGATTCCTCGCAAAGAGGACATAATAATTCTGAATTATTCACGGTTTTATGACGATATCTGTGTACTTTTATATCAAAAATACCAAATCTAAATCTGGTTAGAGTACATCGCAGGAGAGAGAGAGAGAGAGAGAGAGAGAGAGAGAGAGAGAGAGAGAGAGAGAGAGAGATGAATAAATGTAATCAACTTGAATATCAACAGCAGTGGACATGCTATCTGACATGGGGGTATACTACTTGTCCTCTTTTACGTATGAACTGAAACAAACAAAAAACAAAAAAACTAGACAAAAAAAAAAAAAGAATCCATGAGTGTGTGGATCTGTGTGTGTGTGTGTGTGTGTGCGTGCGTGCGTGCGTGCGTGTGTGTGTGTGAAAGTGTGAGATGTGTATATGAAAATGGCTGGAGGTGAAAATTGTGAAGACATGTAGGTGACAGTATGGAGGGGTGAATTTGAAGATATGTAGGTGACACAGAGAGAGAGAGAGAGAGAGAGAGAGACAGACAGACAGACAGACAGACAGACACAGACAGACTGACAGAGAGACTGACAGAGAGACAGAGACAAGAAAGAGAGATAACGATAACGATATCGACAACGATTTTTTCTTTATTCAAATGAAGGCAAACGCCCCTTACACATTGAAAGAGGACAAAGAAAAATTGGCACGTCACAATATAAAAAAACAAACAAACACGAGAGGCAAGGCCTTCAAGACTCACTTGTGATATACTTAAAAAAAAAAAAAAGGAATTAAATCAATTTAATCGTTAAAGTATATTCTGTATTTGTTATTATAAAGCTTCGGGTGGGAAGAAACTGTCTTACTCACTGCACTATAGCGGATCTATGCGTTCAAAAATTAACAATCAACCATGCCTTTTTTAGGGGCGGTAGATCGATTGCGGTATTCGAAGTGATAACGCTGTTTACATCATATTATTTTGGTGTATTTAAAAATTCTTTAAAGCCAATTAAGAATTCTTTAAAGTCCGCAGTTAAGGAGATGTGGCTATCGCCGCAATCACACTGCAACATGTAGCCGTATTTCTCTGGATCTAGATAGATGTATGTACAAGCTTCGTTACACTCGCCAGGAAAGTACAACACGGTCGATTCAATTTCTCTTTTAGGTTCATTCTAGTTAATTGAGTACAAAAAGATTTATATGCTGTAAACACGTCGATGATGTAATCTGAGTCACTGTATGTGTTCTGTCCAGAATTTGTATTTCTTTCCATTTAATTGCAAACAAGAACATCGAGGTCACGCCGTCTTCTCACAAAGCATTGCCAACGCTACTGCAACTGGGATGCGGTAATATGGTGTTTTCGGAATCCCGGAAATGGCCTCAACGAAATAAACCGTAAATAATACGGGAAACACGGCTTAATTCGTGAAAACTTACAAACTCTTATTGGTATGACTGTGAAGATTTTTTTCCTACGATTTTTAAGCCAAGGTTGGTATTGACGGACAAAGTATTTCCAGAGAAAATGGCAATGTTAAAGTTTACCACGGACACACACACAACCAGTTGCTTAAACAGCACAGCCTCACTTAACTCATTCTACACCACAACTAAATGCCTGCTACAAATCCCCTGGACCAGCACTACATAAGACGACTGCAGAAAAAACAAGAGAGGCAAGGCCTTCAAGACTCACTTGTGATACATTAAAAAAAAAATTTAAAAAAAATCTAATCGTTAAAATGTGTTCTGTATTTGTTATTATAAAGCTTCGCGTTAAAAAAGAAAAGAAAAAAAAAGTCCTAACCAGATTCGAATTAAGTCCCCTAGCATTAATTACAGAGTAATTTCCCTTTTTTACCTCTGCACATAAACGTTTGCAAAATAAATAAAACTTCCATGCTCAGCAAAAAAAAGTTACTGTTTGAAAAAAAGAAGAAGATAATAATGACTGCTCTTGTTGTTGGGTCAGAATATCAGATCAAAGTGCCAAGTTTAGAGAATACAAAAAATATAAATATAACAGTAAATGCAGTTTGCATATAATTAGGCTTCATTTTTTAAAAAATTTTTGTGCCCATCCCAGAGGTGCAATATTGTTTTAAACAAGATGACTGGAAAGAACTGAATTTTTCCTATTTTTATGCCTAATTTGGTGTCAACTGACAAAGTATTTGCAGAGAAAATGTCAATGTTAAAGTTTACCACGGACACACAGACAACCGAACACCGGGTTAAAACATAGACTCACTTTGTTTACACAAGTGAGTCAACCAGGGGTGGTTCACCAAAACGGCTCAGTTTAGAATGCCAACTGTACCAAGTAAGGATGAACGAAATTAGAATAGTGTGTTGGTATGACAATACTCGTATCTGGTCCACAGGGGAAGTAATCAAGGTACGACTTTACATGTACCTGGAGCAGAATGAGTTAAGATACTGTATCTGAAACTATGAGTAGCAACTAGTAATACCAAATCTAAATGTTTGTCAGTGCACTATTTTTAATATATCTGTTCAATCCTAGATCAATATAACTATCGTTAAGCCACATGAGATGCTTCGAAACGTCTAAACTGTGCAAATATATATTTTGTACGTGACTATGCGGCTTGCCATCTACAATCAATTATCCATTGTCTGAAGCACCTTAAACCCATACAGTGCTTGGGGAAAACAGTAGAAAGTGGCGCTTCAAGTCACAAAACAATATGCAATTCAATAAGCATAAAACTGAGAAAATGGTCAGATAAACTGTGTAAATTTTCAGCCTTCCAGAGTTATTTCTTTTCCTCTGATGACATCATCAGTGACGTCACTTTGCACGTACTTAATACGTGCTGTGGCACTCAAGGGGTATCATTTGCGATCCCTTCATTATCACACATAAATGCAAAAACCGTAAGAAATGAAACAGTGACAAACACTCGTTGGCCCCATCTTCCCCGATATCATCAAAAGTTTTGAATGGAAATCTTATTTTTATCCAGTTCAGTCAATTTCAAACAATATTTGATAATTCAATAAGATCAGTTTCGATAAATCATATATCTCCACAATTCATGATAAACAGGATCATTTGGAATTTAGCATCCCTGTTTCCTTTCAAATTAATGTACATTTTTCTGTTGCCACTCTACGTTCCCGTGCCCAGATTCCTGCTCCATTCCTGTTACTGAGCCTTGTTGAAAAATAAATCCCAAGATACTTGTATGCAGTAACAAGAGAGGAAAGGCCTTAAAGACTGACCTGTGATACACACTGAAAGAAATGATGAATAAACAAGAGAGGCAAGGCCTTCAAGACTCACGTCGATCACTTGTGACACACATTTAAAGAAATAACAAATATGAAAAAAAAAATCTTAATATATTCTTTTGGTTAAAATGTGTTCTGTATTTGTTACTTTAAAGCTCTGCATTAAAAAAAGGTTTAAATGCAGATTCGAACGAAGCATGTTCGGGCCGAGAATTGGCTTGGTCTTACACGCATCGCTAACATAGATCTACCAATGACGTTCAAAAATTATCATTCAAGCATGTTCTTTTAGCGAAAAAAATCGATAACGGTAATCGAAGTGATAACACCGTTTAAATCATGTTATTTTGGTATGTCTCGGGCATTTAAGAATTTCTTTAAAGTCTGCGGTAAAAGAGACGTTCCCATCGCCTCAAGCACATGACAATATGTGGTAGTTTTCTCTAGATCTGCAGAGATCCGTGTTCGACAAGCTTCTCTTCACACTCACTGAGAAACTACGACACTGTCCATTCAATTTCTCTTTTCTGTTCATTCTAGTTAATTCAGTATCCACATTAAAATATCCATCAGCGGTAAACACGTTGATGATTATATAAGAAATTCTTTTAAATCGGTGGTAAAGGAGACGTTGCCATCACCTTAGGCACACGGAAACATTAGATGTTTTGTCAAGATCTGCAGTCTAGGCAAGGGTGAACGGAACTCAGTGAAAATGGTCGATTCAACTTTTCTTTTATGTTCATTCTAGCTGATTCTGTGCCTACTTTAGAATATTCACATGCAGTAAACACGTCAATGGTGTAGTTAGTGCCACTGTATGTGTGTTCTGTCCAGAATTTGTATTTCTTTTCTTTTAATTGAGAACAAGAAAAACGAGGTCATGGGTTCTTACCAAACATAGCCAACGTCCCGGCTACTGGGAAGCGGTAATATAGTGTTCTTAGATCCGGATCGAGCATTAACGAAATAAACCCTTAA
This sequence comes from Babylonia areolata, assembly GCF_041734735.1. Lineage (NCBI taxonomy): Eukaryota > Metazoa > Mollusca > Gastropoda > Neogastropoda > Buccinidae > Babylonia > Babylonia areolata. The sequence continues at coordinate 13,269,070 of NC_134910.1, read as the reverse complement.
TGATCCAGAAATTCGGCTAAATTCGGGAGACGCACAACCTATTATTGGTATGACCATTAAGATTTTTTTCCGTACTATGTTTAAGTCAAATTCGGTATTGGCAGACAAAGTATTTCCAGAGAAAATGTCAATGTTAAAGTTTACCACGAACACACACACACACACACACACAGAGAGAACTGAACGCCAGGTTATAACATAGAGAGAGAACGAGGGACAGATAGGCAGACACAGAGAGATAATTATGTTTGTGGCCACACGTGTGTACGTGTGTATGTGCGTGCGCGCGCACACACACACACACACAGAGAACTGAACGCCAGGTTATAACATAGAGAGAGAGAAAGAGAGACAGATAGACAGACACAGAGAGATAATTATGTTTGTGGCCACACGTGTGTACGTGTGTATGTGCGCACACAGGTTACCGCATGTGTGTGTGTGTGCGTGCGTGCGTGCGTGCTTGTGTGTGTGCGCGTATGTGCGTGCATGCGTGTGTGTGTGTGTGTGTGTGTGTGTGTGTGTGTGTGTGTGTGTGCATATCCTTTTCTTTTCTTTAAACTGACTGGTCGAAGGAACATTCTACAACGGTCGACGACGTGGGAGCAGTATGTTGACCGCCGGCTGGTGGTCCATTACGGACTTGGGTTCAAATCTGCGTGTCAGTTTCCGACTGGTAAGTGGAGACTTGGGTTCCAGTCTCCGTCTCGGTTTCCGTAAAGTAAGCGGAGGACTGGGTTCCAGTCTCCGTCTCGGTTTCCGTAAAGTAAGCGGAGGACTGGGTTCCAGTGACCGTCGAGGTTTCAGGCTGGTAAGTGGAGGTGGTCGCCGCCGAGTGTGCCTGACTGCCTGGTACATCACGAACATCAGTGACACTCTGGCTGAGAGTTTCCAGATCCTGCATCACCGCCTTCCTGAAAGGTAAAGGTCTCCAGTCAGTTGCCGCACTGAACGGGGGAGGATGTGTCATATACTCCTCATGTATACCTGTGTTCATGTTCAAGGTCCTCAGGGTCTGTTGTGGCAAGTCTGTTCATGAACAGAGGGACTACAACTGCCTGTGTAATATGACTGTGATTTGAATGTCTTGTGCTTTATATTTTGCTTCTGTCTGCATGCCTGTGGCAAGTGTCTTTGTGAACAGAGGGATTACAACTATCTGTGTAATATGACTGTGATTTGAATGTCTTGTCCTTCATATTGAGCCTTTATATTTGCATGCCTGATGCAAGTGTTTTTGTGAGCAGAGGGACTACAACTGACTGTGATTTGAATGTCTTGTCCTTTTATATCTAGCTTTTATTTTCATGTTTTGGTTCATATGTGGATTCTATGTGCCTTTATTGAATGGATGAACTATTTTGTTTGTTTGTTTTCATTCGTGTGTGTGTGTGTGTGTGTGTGTGTGTGTGTGTGTGTGTGTTTTAACCTTTCCTGTCATATCAATTTCCCTTGCACCTATCTCCACTCACCCAGATCGTGTCCCCTCCCACCAGACCTATCCCCCGGAAAAAAATTATAAATCACGATTAAGTATAGAAATTAAAACGTTTTATATGCTATGTATCTGTATGTCGAACTTTCGCGTGTTTCTGTTTGCATCACACACTGTGATTCCTAACTTCACTGTGATGGTGATTGTGCGACGTCCTTCCTTTCCCTCTTGCAAAGACTGACAAAGGAAGAGACTGACAGAAATGGAGAAACAGATAGAGCCTTACCCTTTCGATATGATCTCCTGACGAGCCGCTGAAAATTGAAGAAAGAGAGAGAGAAAAGAAAGTTAAATCATGAACACATACCATAATCATATCACCCCCCCCCCCTCTCTCTCTCTCTCAGGAAGCAAAAATTATACCTTTATACAAAATAGGAAACAATGCTAATCCATCTAATTATAGACCCATTTCGCTTCTGTTGGTAGCCTCTAAACGACTGGTGTTATGGTCATAACGAACCATCCACTGCCCCGTTCACACACACACACACACACACACACACACACACACACACACACACACACAATTTAATGCCTTTTCTTCTTCTTCCTTCCAGTAAAGGAGGTTATGTTTTTATCTTCCTTTTTGCTGTTGTGTTTTCTTTAAACTGCAAGACAAGGCAAACAGCTGTTGTGCGGTTTTTACTGACATGTTGTGAGGGTGTCAACTATGGGCCGAGGACCAGGTCTTTGTGATCAAGACCATTTACCAAGGAGGACAGAGGGCCATCTAGCTATCTGGAAAAAAAAACAAAAAAACAAAAAAAACACGTGAGGACCACTTTTGACGACTATTTAACATTAGGAGAGAGGGCCATTTAACTATCTGGAAAAAATACAGAATTGGAATTTTTGACGACATTACCATTAGGAGAGAGGGCCATTTAGCTATCTGGAAAAAAAACCCAAACACGTGAGGACCACTTTTGACGACTATTTAACATTAGGAGAGAGGGCCATTTAGCTATCTGGAGTGAGTACTGAATGATAATTTTTGACGACTATCTACCATTGGGAGAGAGGGCCATTTAGCTATCTGGAGAGAATACGGAATGAGAATTGTTGACAACTCATAACCATTAGGAGAGAGGGTCATGTGGTTATCTGGAGAAAACATGGAAGGAGCATTTTTTTGGACGACTCATTACCATTAGGAGAGAGGGCCGGCTATTTAGCTATCTGGAGGAAACATGGAAGCAGCATTTTTTGGACGACTCATTACCATTAGGAGAGAGGGCCGGCCATTTAGCTATCTGGTGGAAACATGGAAGGAGCATTTTTTGGACGACTCATTACCATTAGGAGAGAGGGCCAGCCATTTAGCTATCTGGTGGAAACATGGAAGGAGCATTTTTTGGACGACTCATTACCATTAGGAGAGAGGGCCGGCCATTTAGCTATCTGGAGAAAACATGGAAGGAGCATTTTTTTGGACGACTCATTACCATTAGGAGAGAGGGCCGGCCATTTAGCTATCTGGAGGAAACATGGAAGCAGCATTTTTTGGACGACTCATTACCATTAGGAGAGAGGGCCGGCCATTTAGCTATCTGGAGGAAACATGGAAGCAGCATTTTTTGGACGACTCATTACCATTAGGAGAGAGGGCCGGCCATTTAGCTATCTGGAGGAAACATGGAAGCAGCATTTTTTGGACGACTCATTACCATTAGGAGAGAGGGCCGGCCATTTAGCTATCTGGTGGAAACATGGAAGGAGTATTTTTTGGACGACTCATTACCATTAGGAGAGAGGGCCGGCCACTTAGCTATCTGGAGGAAACACGAAAACATTATGCCCACGACACGTGTGTACAACGACAGACCGTAAGGCAGGGGTGAATACTGACCGTTCAGGTGGCCATCCGTTTCCGGATCCAGTTTGGATGATTTATCTACAGACCTCCCCTGCCCCTCCCTCACACACACACACACACACACACACACACTGAGAAACAAGAGGCATTGCGGGGAATACAGCAGTCTGGACAACCGCTTGGTGTCAGTGGGGTGTGCGTTCTGTAGAGTGCTCTGCTGTTTGTGGTGGTCTGTGTGTCATGACTAGAAGAAGAACATGGCTTTGTTCTTTGATCGGTTAGTTATTCAAATAGTTAACAACAGATTTGTTGTCATCATCGTTGATACTATTTTCGTTATATGTATGAATCAACCAACAACAACAACAACAAAAGTGGCCAGCATGTCTGGAACATGAAAACAACACCAACAACAATAAAACACCCCCAACAACAAAAACGTAACTCATATGTGGAAAACACAGCGCTGACACACACATGACAACCAATACACAATGAACATAACTCATATGTGGAAAACACAGCGCTGACACACACATGACAACCAATGCACAGTGAACACAACTCATGTGCGGAAAACACAGTGCACTGACACACACATGACAACCAATGCACAGTGAACACAACTCATGTGCGGAAAACACAGTGCACTGACACACATGACAACCAATACACAATGAACATAACTCATGTGTGGAAAACACAGTGCACTGACACACATGACAACCAATACACAATGAACATAACTCATGTGTGGAAAACACAGTGCACTGACACACATGACAACCAATACACAATGAACATAACTCATGTGCGGAAAACACAGTGCACTGACACACACATGACAACCAATACACAATGAACATAACTCATGTGTGGAAAACAGTGCACTGACACACACATGACAACCAATACACAATGAACATAACTCATGTGTGGAAAACACAGTGCACTGACACACACACGACAACCAATACACAATGAACATAACTCATATGTGGAAAACACAGCGCTGACACACACATGACAACCAATACACAATGAACATAACTCATGTTAGTGCACACACACACATGACAACCAATACTCAATGAACATAACTCATGTGCGGAAAACACAGTGCACTGACACACACATGACAACCAATGCACAACGAACATAACTCATGTGTGGAAAACACAGTGCACTGACACACACATAACAACCAATGCACAATAAACGCTGGCACTGAGATGAGGGGTCACCTTTCTGGTGTTGATGTCGCCTGTAGGCCAGGAAGCTGATGATGCCAAACAGCAGACAGCCAACAGCGACCCCGATGGCAAGGTAGGCACCTGGTACATAATCCAATCAGTTCAGTTCAGATCAGTTCAGTCTGACACTTGAGCCCAGCCGACACTAAACAGTCAAGCCAAGGACCATTAACACTCACTCACTCACTCACTCATTCCCTTGACCGCTGGGGTCGTTGGGGGGACATGAGGAAGATGTCATAGATCGCCACGCCGTTCTGTTGGCAGCTGTCGTGAGGAGATCTGGCATTGTCATTTTGGTCCATTCCTTGACGTTGTCGGACCAGCTCTTTCTCTGCCGCCCCCGTCTGCGCCCTCCCTCTACAGTCCCTTGCAGGATGGTTTTGGAGAGGGTGTTATGTCGTATGACATGACCAAACCATGCCATCTTCCGTCGTTTGACAGTCGCCAGCAGTGGTTCTTGGGGCCCAACAAGGTTGCTGACCAGGTTCCGCATATAGTCATTGGTCTTGTGTTCCTTGTAGGAGATGTGTAGTAGTCTCCTCAAGCACTTGGTTTCGAATGCTTGGATTCTTCTTTCATTAACACGTCACAAAACAAAACGACACACAGAAAAAAAAACACATTGCTAACACGTGAAACACTGCAGTCACAGCACAGAGAACCTCGATATACTTCCAGAATAGGGCATTCCACCTGCGATTTTTTTTTAAACCAGTATCAGTATCAGTAGCTCAAGGAGGCGTCATTGTGTTCAGCCAAATCCATATACGCTACACCACATCTGCAATGCAGATGCCTGACCAGCAGCGTAACCCAACGCGCTTTGTCAGGCATTGAGAAAAAAAAGAAAAAAAAAAGAAAAACAAATAAATAAATAAAATAAAATAAAAATAATAATAATAAAAATGAATAAATAAATAAAATACATAAACAAAAAATAATAGATAAATACATAAAAATACTACTACTAATAATAATAATATTTATAAGCCGCAAAATCTTGATGAAGTCAACTCTATGCGCACAAAAAAAAAGAAGAAAAAAAAAGAAAATAAAAAAAAGATACAACAATGATGATAAATAAGCAATTAAATGTAAAACATCCAGACACACATTCACACATACATATTTTTTAAGCAGAAGGTGAAAAATCAAAAAGCACACTTTTAAAAATGCATAATAAGCCTACACGTGATCGCTCAAAAGACATTAAAACATATGCCGCCAGGAACTGGTGAATCGGAAACTCATACTGTGTAGGCGTCGTAGAGATGGAAGACTTACCCACACTAACACGAGGCCAGGTATCAACAGTCCGCTGAGAGACCAACCTTGTACTGTAAAATTGCTAAACATGTTTGTGTGTTTGTTAGTCTGTTCTAGCAATGTGGTGTGTAGTGGGTAGCATGAAACTGTTTTGATGGTGACAATGTTCAGGAGAAAATATTTTCAACAATGCAAGAGTTCCAGACTGCAGACATTTCAGCAACAAAACGACTGTTTCTCAATCCGCAGCAAGCAGGTATTGTTGTGGAAAGCAAGCGACGGTGCTTTAACCCCTTCAGCGCTGGAGAAAAAAAAACAGTAGAACGTGTTGTTTCGAGTCATATAACTTTCCGAAAAAATAGGTCTGGAGATATACCACTCCAGATAAACTGTGTGAATTTTCAGCCTTCCGGAGTTATTTCCCTTCATCAGTGACATTACTTTGCACGTTGGTGATACGTGCTGCGGCACTCAAGGGGTTAATTTAAGTTCACCTGGCACATGTTCAACCCAAACCTTCACTCTACTGACCATTCAGCATCAACGAACATGGCTACTGTTTCGACATGTTTTCTCTATAGCCGTGTGGTTCAGCTACTGTTTTGACATGTTTTCTCTACAGCCGTGTGGTTCAGCTACTGTTTCGACATGTTTTCTCTATAGCCGTGTGGTTCAGCTACTGTTTCGACATGTTTTCTCTATAGCTGTGTGGTTTGGCTACTGTTTCAACATGTTTTCTCTATAGCTGTGTGGTTTGGCTACTGTTTTGACATGTTTTCTCTATAGCTATGTGGTTTGGCTACCGTTTTGACATGTTTTCTCTATAGCCGTGTGGTTTGGCTACTGTTTTGACATGTCTTCTCTATAGCTGTGTGGTTTGGTTACCGTTTTGACATGTCTTCTCTATAGCTGTGTGGTTCAGCTACTGTTTTGACATGTTTTCTCTATAGCCGTGTGGTTTGGCTACTGTTTTGACATGTTTTCTCTATAGCCGTGTGGTTTGGCTACTGTTTTGACATGTTTTCTCTATAGCCGTGTGGTTTGGCTACTGTTTTGACATGTCTTCTTTATAGCCGTGTGGTTCGGCTACTGTTTTGACATGTTTTCTTTATAGCTGTGTGGTTCGGCTACTGTTTTGACATGTTTTCTCTATAGCTGTGTGGTTTGGTTACCGTTTTGACATGTTTTCTTTATAGCTGTGTGGTTCGGCTACTGTTTTGACATGTTTTCTCTATAGCTGTGTGGTTTGGTTACCGTTTTGACATGCTTTCTCTATAGCTGTGTGGTTTGGCTACTGTTTAGACATTTCTCTATAGCCGTGTGGTTTGGCTACTGTTTTGACATGTTTTCTCTATAGCTGTGTGGTTTGGCTACTGTTTTGACATGTTTTCTCTATAACTGTGTGGTTTGGCTACTGTTTTGACATGTCTTCTTTATAGCCGTGTGGTTCGGCTACTGTTTTGACATGTTTTCTCTATAGCCGTGTCGTTTGGCTACTGTTTTGACATGTTTTCTCTATAGCTGTGTGGTCTGGCTACTGTTTTGACATGTTTTCTCTATAGCTGTGTGGTTCAGCTACTCTCTTTTTTTTTCTCTTTTTTTTTTTTACATGTGTGTGTTCGCTGGAAGAAAGGAAAATGAAGAAAAACCATGCAAATATTACAGAAAACCTTCAGATCAATATGAGACCTATGTGGAGAGAGAAAGAAAAACTAAGGAACGAGGAGTAAAAGGGCACATAGGCATGAATCTGCTAATCTATTATTATTAATTAAGACATAAACACTTTCTGTGAATGAAGAAGGAGAAGACGAAGAATAAGAAAACGTTGAAGAAGACGAAGGAGAAGGAGGAGGAGGAGAAGAAGAAGAAGGAGCTGAAGAAGGCGAAGGAGAAGACGAACAAAACAAGAAAAAGACCAGGAAGATGAGGAAAGGAGTTATACCACAAGCAAAATCTATAACTTTACCTCCTTTTCCCGCACGTTGTCTTGATTTACCACCAGATACTGTTTATAAGGAAACAAAACAAAAACGAACCAAAAAAAAAAAAAAAAAAAAGAAGAAGAAAATATCAATACCACATCCATTGTATCATATACTGTTTAAGTCTTTTCTTGTGGCTGATCTTCCTTTTCTATGTACTCTTAAACATTTTGTCCTTTGTAACAAAGAAAGGATAGGTAACACCACATAACTCTACAAGTATAACCAAAGAACAAAATTCACACACACACACACACACGTGGTGGAATATTCATTACTTGAAATCATTTTTGGTTTTAAGTCTAAGTTTACCGTATTTGTTGCACAAAACGTGACCCCCTTTATGACGTTTGTGCCAGTGTTTCTTTCAAGTCTAGGGTTACCGTACTTGTTGCACAAAAGGTGCCCCCCCCTCGTGTTCACACATCAGTCATGGCTGAGGACGCTGATCACAGTGAATGTGTGGGCAACGTGTGTGTGCAGTGAAGAGTGTCACCACGTTCTATCTTTCAATGTTTGTGCAGTAAAGAGTGTCACCACGTTCTATCTTTCAATGTTTGTGCAGTGAAGAGTGTCACCACGTTCTATCTTTCAATGTTTGTGCAGTGAAGAGTGTCACCACGTTCTATCTTTCAATGTTTGTGCAGTGAAGAGTGTCACCACGTTCTATCTTTCAATGTTTGTGCAGTGAAGAGTGTCACCACGTTCTATCTTTCAATGTTTGTGCAGTGAAGAGTGTCACCACGTTCTATCTTTCAATGTTTGTGCAGTGAAGAGTGTCACCACGTTCTATCTTTCAATGTTTGTGCAGTGAAGAGCGTCACCACGTTCTATCTTTCAATGTTTGTGCAGTGAAGAGTGTCACCACGTTCTATCTTTCAATGTTTGTGCAGTGAAGAGTGTCACCACGTTCTATCTTTCAATGTTTGTGCAGTGAAGAGTGTCACCACGTTCTATCTTTCAATGTTTGTGCAGTGAAGAGTGTCACCACGTTCTATCTTTCAATGTTTGTGCAGTGAAGAGTGTCGCCACGTTCTATCTTTCAATGTTTGTGCAGTGAAGAGTGTCACCACGTTCTATCTTTCAATGTTTGTGCAGTGAAGAGTGTCACCACGTTCTATCTTTCAATGTTTGTGCAGTGAAGAGTGTCATCACGTTCTATCTTTCAATGTTTGTGCAGTGAAGAGTGTCGCCACGTTCTATCTTTCAATGTTTGTGCAGTGAAGAGTGTCACCACGTTCTATCTTTCAATGTCTGTGCAGGGAAGAGTGTCACCACGTTCTATCTTTCAATGTTTGTGCAGGGAAGAGTGTCACCACGTTCTATCTTTCAATGTTTGTGCAGTGAAGAGTGTCACCACGTTCTATGCTTCCTTAACACGGTGTATGTGTGGGCAATGTTTGTGCAGTGAAGTGTCACCACGTTCTATATTTCCTGTGTCTTCAAAGCACCTTTTTATTTTTATTTAAAAAAAAATTTTTTTTATAGGAAACTTGTCTCAAGTATGGCACGATTCCAAATTCAACATACTTACATATTTATACTTCTATTCATACAAGCATCTTAATAATTGCAGACCAGAAATATTGTGATGATTGTTGTCACTTGTACAATATGGCGCCATTTGTTATACATCGAGAAGTACACTAAATTTTGAATTTTGCGACTGATGAAGAATAGTGTTTACCAATTATCTTTGAAATGGATTTTGACTTTATGGGAAATGATTATTACCCGTTTTGCTTTCTGTGCAGTATGATGATAACAATATAAAGCATTCGTAGTGTTTTTCTTTGTGTATTCAAAACAAAAGTTAGTCCATACTTTGTCACATTGTTTTCATGAACACTGAAAGTTCGTTTCTTTTTGTGTAAAAACCAATGCTCATATTATGACACCGACTCATACATCACTGAATGCTGAAGTGTTAGAAGCAAAGCTGACTTTCAAGCTTTTTTTTCTAATTAAAAAAAAAAAAGAAAAAAAAGGAACGATGTCAAAAGTACCTATCTAGATTATTTTCACAAAAGTTAACATGAAACCAAGGCACGCCCACTTTTCCATGCCCCACCCTCTTTCACACACACACACACACACACACACACACAACAACAACAACAACAACAACAAGAACAACACACACACACACAGATACACACAACAACAACAACAACAACAACAACAACACACACACACACACACACACACACACACACACACACACACACTTCCTTACCACAAGTGAACATCCGATCAGGCTTGTAACCAGTGTCACAGACACAGACGTCTTCAGTACACTTGCTGTGCTCCACCTCACACCCTCCGACCCCAGTGCCACACGGGGCACCGTACCTTCCTGGCACAGGCTCTGTGGTCACAGACACACACGCTGTCTTCTGCTGGACTACACCCTCCACTCACACACACACTTTGTGTTGAACATAATATTCCAAACTATGTACATGGCAACCACGGAGAGCTGAGAGAAAACAAAACATCATTAATCGCAAGGCTGGACTGGTAGTGTAGCTGTGAACGCCAAGAAGAGACATAATAATTGATCACAGAGAGAGAGAGAGAGAGAGAGAGAGAGAGAGAGAGAGAGAGCAGTAATAGTATTAGCAGTACCAGTAGCTTACAACCGCTGGCCGAGGAAAGCTTCAACACCTAATGCTGTGAATTGTGCTGTCTGGCTGGGCAGACGACAGACTTAGCCAGAGGCATCTTAATACTGAGTTAGCTGCGAAATCAGGCCAACACCGCGCAAACCGACAGGCCTGGTTTGCGTCAGTTGGACATGGTACAGTATAGGATACCAAAAGGAGTACTCGAAGTAGCAGAAGCAGCAACAGCAACAGCAACAACAGCGGCAACAGCAGGGACATCAGCAGCAGCAGCAACAACAGCAGCAGCAACAACAACAGCAACAACAGCAGCAGCAGCTGTGATGGCAGGAACGACAGCAGAAGCCAGTGCCAGAGGCAGGAGGATGAGCGTGGCTCAGCACGAACTCCCATAATTATAATGATAATAATAATAATATTGTTTTTCTATGGCGCGATATCCAGCACCAATGCTGCTCAAAGCGCCTTACATCATCCAGTTGACTATAAACATGCCTTAAAAAACACATCAACCGCTATCTGACAATGGAAAACATCCAGTGTGTTCATATGAATGAAAAAGCACACTTAAGAGATGAATCATATTATAAAAGCTATGAAGTAAATAAGGCTTAGATTAAAACAAAATGCATTTCACAGAACACACACACACACACATATGCACATACACGCGCGCGCGCGCGCACACGCACACACACACACACACACGTATATATATAGATGTCCCTCCCTTACAGACACACACACACACTCACACACAGACACACACACGCTGACATTAAATGTCAACTGCATTAAAAACAAAACTGCATAAGCATCAAGATATTTCTTATTTTCTAATATAGAATTCTGTTCGGACATACTAACATGCCTACACACTTACACACGCGTACCAGAGCACTGTACCATCATAAACACATGCACGCACGCACGCACGCACACACACACACACACACACACACACACACACACACACACACACACGCCCTTTAAAAATAACCAGACAGAAAAAATGCCATCACATCTAAGACCAAAACTACATAAAATAACCTGTGCCTTACTGTCTGTTGTGTCCATCGTAGCCCAACTATAAACTGACATTACATGTCTATTAAAGATGGAACCGGCTATGCGCATAACAGAATGTAAGCAGATAAAATCACTGAACTAATGCTGCAATGAAAGAGCTCGGTGAAACTGACACCAGTAATTTGTCGTATTATTCATGTGTACGTGAGCCGTACACACACACCCCACTACATCACACACACACACACACACACACGCACACACACACACACACTGAAATCTAGCGACGAGCGATGAAGGTAAGAGTGACTTTCTTATGAATTGTGCGTTTGTTTCGTACTTAACAACGCCAACCGATTACCATGGCTTTGCAGCAATTTTAGAAAATTTCCGTTCATTATGATGAACAATCACTTGGTTTACCCTGGGTAATGTGGACTGTCAGATTTGAAAACCTGTTGTGTGCACTCCTCGATACTTTCCTCGTGTGTAGGGCTCAAGCATTGGACTTGTAACGCAGGATTGTACAAGAACTGAACATGCATGACTGGTACCACTATCGGGGTCAGCCCGATACTCCCCCCGTGCCGATACTCCCCCCGTGCCGATACTCCCCCGGCTCGTTAATCCCTCTCGAAAAGATCCAAAAATAAGCAATTGTAATTATACAGTTGTGACTGATAATATGTTTTCTGCTTGATCAAAGATGTGTTGTGGAATGATCAATGTGTTATGTGTTCTCCGCTTCTTACAACCGTCCGCCTTCAGAGTTGAGCAGCAGTGCGCGACGTGTGTTGGGGCCCGCTATGTGTGGGCTCGCTACTGCTGTCGTCATGATTCAGTGCATATATGGGTGAACGCTCTCTCTCTCTCTCTCAATAGATGGTTTGAGACAGGTGGATTAACATCTCCTTGTCCAATGTGTGGCGAGAGTAAAGAAGATGAGATACATTTCATGTTCAGTTGCAAAGGATACGAGGAGGTTCGGGAAAACTGTACACTCTTTAAAACAGCTGCAACAAAGAGGAAAGACCTGGTCAGTGTCTTAACATCAAATGACGAAAATATTATCCTATCAAAATACGTCTCAGAGGCAGAAAATACACGGAAAAAGAAAATAAATGATCAAAATGCCCGTTAATTCAAAATATATACAAACATTAATGGTTTCCAAAATGATTTCTTTGAGGGTCAAAATAGAAGCAGATAGAATTAGTATTTGGATGGTCAATCTGATGATGATGATGTTGTTGTTATTTTTTGTGTGCAATTTGTTGGCTGTTGTTTATTGATATAACCTTTGTAACATTAGGTGCGTTAGTTTTTGTTTTTGTTTTGTTTTGTTTTACTTTTTCAAATGATTGGATAAAACGACACTGTAACTTCCCCTGCACCCCCCTGTCACATGGGCTGTTAAGCTAATGACAGTAAAGAGTCAAAGTGTCAAAGTGTCTCTCTCTCTCTCAACAGAAACATCCTGTAGAGTAAGAGCGGGGTACATGGGAAGTTTCACATGGCTGTGAAAAGTATCTATGATTCTGTACTTGTATGTGTTCGTGACAAAGGTACTCATTCAGACTTTTCTCAGTGTGCTAGAGGGGTTAAGCCCACAGCTGTTTTCCTTTTTCATCAATGAACTGGCAGTGGAGTTATCCGGCAAAGAAGGGTAGACATCAGTGGAATACAAATGATACCTGGCGCAACAGAATTGTTCTGAATGCTATTTGCAGATGATGTTGTTCTCTTGTCTGACACACCCATAGGGTTACAAAATCAATTAAATGCCCTTAAGCAAGAAACAGACTACAACTAACAGTAAATCTCGATAAGACCGCAATGGAAGTCATCTTTCGACTAGTAAAAATGGTGCTATGGTGATAGGGAAATAAAAGTAACCAAAACATATAAATATTTGGGAATGTTATTCACAACAAAATTGAGTTTGACGTCTGCGTGGGATGAAGCAAATAGAAAAGGGGAAAAAGGTGTAATCCAAATTATAAAATCACTCAAGAGACTGCCTTCGACTGACGCACAGCTTTTTTGGAAACTTTTCGACACACAAATTGAACCAGCCTTGAGCTATGGAGCGGAAATATGGGGACTCATGCCAAATAACCAAATGGAAAAGGTACATACATTTGCAACGAAGCGCTTTTTTGGTGTCCCATTACACTCATCAAACACTATAATGAATGGCGAAACCGGCAGGTACCCATTGCATATTAGATCAATTGTAAAATGCATAAAATATTGGCTCAAACTAACAAGACTGCCAACATCACGATTGTGTAGACAAGCATACGAGATGCTGCTACTGCAAGAGGAGAAGGGCAAACAGAACTGGGTATTCCACATTAAGAAAACACTAACGGAACATGGATTCGGTCTTGTTTGGATGAGCCAAGGAGTAGGGCACGAGAGCGGCTTTGTATCGGAATTTAAAGACAGACTTATAGCATGTTACAAACAAAACTGGCACGGAGAAATAGAGAGCAATGATAGGTATAAATGGTTTTATTCATTTAAATCAATATTTCAAACAGAGAAGTGTATTAAGATTATAACAAATAAATGGCATAAAATCTGCTCTGCGAAGCTCAGATTGAGAGCACTTGGACTGAATGCCAACAGAAGATGGTTCGATTCAGACGTAGCAACATCTCCTTGCCCAATGTGTGGCGAAAGCCCAGAAGATGAAAATCATTTCATACTTAACTGCAAAACATACGATGAATTACGAAAAAACTGCACCATTTTCAATACAGCTCCAGCGCAGAGAAAAGATTTGTTCGGCATACTAATGACAGAAAATGAAGATATGATACTTTCACTGGCAAAATATGTATCTGAGGCAATAAATATACGGAAAACGTCCATCATCGGTCCAAATACTCATTAGTCAATTAACAATTAGTATAGATTCTATGAGAAAAAAGCATAGGCAAAAAAAGGAAGGACTACATTTGGATGGTCAATGTCGACATTGTAATTATTTGATGTGTTCGTATTGATATGATGTGTATCGATGTTACATGCTTAAATATTTATTATATGATTTATCTGTACTTTGTTTTATGTGTACTGTCCAAACCTTGGAGACGAACGACCGAAAAAAAAGCAAATTACTTCCTGTCACATTTACGATTAAGCTAATGACAATGAGCCAAAGTGTCGCAAATCTCTTATTAGTTTATGTTGTTTCTATTCTGGTTTTGTTTTTTGGGGTGGTTTTTTTCTGTTCCATTTCATCTGTTTGCACTATTTTGTTCTTATTTGTACCTACTATGTCACCAGAGCTTTTCAGCTAATGACATTATACACTTCAGTGTTCAGTGTTCTCTCTCTCTCTCTCTCTCTCTCTCACACACACACACACACAGATTTACTCATTTCTTGGGGTCTTCTTCATACCTTTTCTTTAGACATGTTTCCCTTTCGAGGGCTGGAGAAAGCAACTGTTTGCTTACTCTAATGCTATCGGAAATAAAATTCCTTCCTTTCTTCATTCATTCATTTATTCCATCCTTCCTTCCTTCATTCTCTCTCTCTCTCTCTCTCACTCACTCACTCTCTCTCTCATTACTTTATTCACATACATTATTGTCATGAATGCAGGTATCATGATTATGTACTTGTAAATGCTTACTGTGCAACTGAGTGTATTTGAATGTCACGTATGTTTTTCTATAACCTTTTGTTATCTTGTGAACAATTTGATTTCATTTCTCTTTGCCCTGAGGGCTGGATGTAAAAAAGCATATACATGCTTATTCCACTTCCCTCATTAAAAAGATTTGTTCGTTTGTTCTCTCTCTCTGTCTGTCTCTCTCTCAGATTCTCTCTCTCTGTCTCTCAGATTCTCTCTCTGTCCCTCTGTCTCTCAGATTATCTCTCTCTCTCTCTGTGTCTCTGTCTCTCTCCCTCCTCTGTCAGATTCTCTATCTCTCTCTCTCTCTCTCTCTCTCTCATAGTCTCTCTCATTTTCCATTGTTTTGTTTTTTCCCCTATCCAGTTTTTGTGTTTCATTGTTTTCACCATTATTGTTCTGATTTGTACCCCCATGTCATCTAGTATAGCCAATGATATTAGATATTTCAATATTCACCGACGGGCGCAATAGCCGAGTGGTTAAAGCGTTGGACTGTCAATCTGAGGGTCCCTGGTTCGAATCACGGTGACGGCGCCTGGTGGGTGAAGGGTGGAGATTTTTACGATCTCCCAGGTCAACGTATGTGCAGACCTGCTAGTGCCTGAACCCCCTTCGTGTGTATATGCAAGCAGAAGATCAAATACGCACGTTAAAGATCCCGTAATCCATGTCAGCGTTCGGTGGGTTATGGTTATGGGTTATGCATGCACACCCCCGAAAACGGAGTATGGCTGCCTACATGGCGGGGTAAAAACGGTCATACACGTAAAAGCCCACTCGTGTGCATTCGAGTGAACGTGGGAGTTGCAGCCCACGAACGCAGAAGAAGAAGAAGAAGTATTCACCTCTGTCTGTCTGTCTGTCTGTCTCTCTCTCGTATATTAGTGTGTGTGTTAGTGTGTGTGGCCAGGGACACGAACCGGCTGTTGGACAGCTGGGTGTTATTCTGTTATTAGCGTTATTAGCTCGGACTTCGCCTCGAGTCGTGCTGTTCACTTTGATTTTCTTGTGATGTCTGTGTTGATGTCCACCTACCACTCTGAGCGTTTTCAATGCCGCTGAATCAGTGAACAAAAGATTTTTTCCCCTTCCTGAAAAAAAAAAATACCTTCATTCAAATAATTTTCATTAAATTCATCCGTTCAGTGTATCTCTCATCCACTCCTTTCGAGTCTCTCTTAATACAATATTCAACAAGCCACCTCTCTGTGTCTCTTTCTATGTCTTTCCGCATGTGCGTGTTTGTGTTCGATCGGGCCATATTTATTAATTCCGTGCATACACACGCTGACACACACATACGCACACACACACACACAGTCTCTCTCTCTCTCCCTCTCCCTCTCTCTCTCTCGCTCTTTCCATTGCACGTGCACGAGCACACACAGAGACAGATATGCACACACTCACTCACTAACTCTCTCTCTCTATCGTACACCCACCTACTCTCAAACACACACGAACTCATACACGAGGCCACAACCACACACACACACACACACACACACACACACACACACACACACACACACACACCTGGTTTTAGTGACTCCAAACATTAGCAACATCTGGCATCGATACGCAGCACTACACAGGTGCCAGACTGTTGGACGTAAGGCCTGATGCACCAAATGGCCAGCTGTTTGGGATGGGAAGCACGTGCTACCTGTCGTCAGTGCATCTCTCCAGTCCTGCTTTCTCTCTGTCACTCCTCTCTCTGTATCTCTCTCTCTAAGTATCTCTGTGTGTGTGTGTGTGTGTGTGTGTGTGTGTGTGTGTGTGTGTGTGTGTGTGTGTGTGTGTGTGCACGTGCGCGTGTGATGGTATGTGTGTGTATACGTGTGAGTGTGTGTGTACACGTGCGTGTGCGTGAGAGGTTTTTGACAGCGAGTGCATGTTTTTACCTCAGTTAATTAAAAATAAAAAAAATTTTTAAAAATGTCACGGAGTGATCTGAAAAAATCTAAATCTGCATCTGTCAAATTTGTATCAAAATGTCGGGAAACTGACAAGGGGGTGTGGGGGTGGGGTGGGGAAGAGGGAGTGTGTGTGTGTGTGTACAGAGAGAGAGGATGAGGGAAGAATGGAGAGAGATATCTATGTACTTTTTTTGTCTCTCTCTCTGTCTATATATATGTGTGTGTGTGTATTTTTAAGTCACTGATTATATACTCAATCCAGCTTCACTTCTGTAGTGCCACTGAGTTATTTCCGTCCCTCCCCTGTCTCTCTGTCTAATTCTTCATGAAGATCAAAATCTCTGTTCAGTCTTCAGGATATCGTGCACGAAATATGATATCTCTAATAAATAGTGGGTTAAAAAGACACACACATGAGCAAAATAAACATAAATCTATCTACATCACTCCCTCAGCATTCTCTAGGACTACCTGTCCTACTCTCCCTACCACCATCCCCCCCCCCCTGTCCTGCTCTCCCTACCACCATCTCCCCACTGTCCTACCCTCCCTATGTCCCCCCTTGTCCTATTTGCTCTTCCCCCTTTTTCTACTCTCTCCCCCCACTGCCCTGCATCTCCACCACCCCAACCGTTGTTCCCCTAGGTCCTATTCCACCCCCCATTCTACTCTCCTGTCTGATCTGGCACACACTTTCCACAAAAAAAAAAAAAAAAAACGGAAGAAAGACCACACATTTTCCTCCAAAGAACAGAGGAGTAGAGTTATTGGGTGTGATCCCCGCAGAGATCGCCTAACTCAAAGCTAGTTTTTGCAGACATTTTCCCGCTACAATGCCAACCAAACTAAAATGCCCATAATGTCCTGGTGTATCCACTTTAGCAATTTTTAGCGTATTTCATATTTCAATTCTTTTCATTTCCCGAGATTTTACTGCCTTACCAATGATACTAAAGCCCTATATTCATTTCATACAATCTTCTTGCATAATTTGATATGGCATGATAACCATATTTTCTTGGTTTATTGGTTTTTTACCCTTTTACAAAAGCAAATCTTACATGATTATCTTGCAAACACAAGACGTTGCATGACAAAAAGATAAGGTGTGATACATCACTAAAATTACTCCGCTGCTCTCAGCGTGTATACTCATTAGCAAACAATGCTTTACCATCGTGTCAAACTGCATGTGAAGCGGAGAAATCAAATGATTGTTGTTTGGGTAAAAAAGCCAATGGGTTTAGTTGGAAATTACTGCCCTTTGATTAACAGAGGGAACGTCCACCTTCATCAAGAATTTATAAAATTATATGAGACGTTACATGACAAAAAGATAAGGTGTGATGCATCAGTAAAGTTACTCAATTGCTCTCAGCGTGTATACTGATTAGCAAACAATGCTTTTGATTTGTGTTAAACTGCATGTAAAGCGGAGAAATCAAAGGATTATGTCGTTATGGGGAAAAAAAACTCAACTAATTATTTGGTCGGAAATTACTGCCCTTTGCCTAACAGAGGGAACATCCACCTTCACTCCCCTTACTGCCAATATTCGACAACTGACTGAGTTATTTCTGTCCCTCTCCCCGCCACCCTCCTGTCTCTGTCTAATTCTTCATCATGATCAAAGTGTAATCTGTTCAGTCTTAAGGATAAAGTCCTGTCATGCACTGGATTGAATAATAAGTGACTTCCACACACACACACACACACACACACGTGCGCGCACCTGCGTGCACCAAATAAATACCTCCCTCTCCCTCGGC
>NC_134910.1:13070256-13245256 GCF_041734735.1 Babylonia areolata | reverse complement strand
CCTCAAAGTCTGTGACATAGACATCGCTTCCTGGGAAACTGATGCCCTTGATCGCTCTCGCTGGAGGATGCTGTGCTCTAGTGGCATAAAGACGTTTGAAAACAAAAGAACGCTGCTCATTAAGGAGAAGCGTGAGCGAAGGAAGCAGGGCTCAACTTCTGGAGACGTTTTCCCTTGCAACAACTGTGGGAAATGCTGCGCATCCAGAATCGGCCTTTTCTCCCATATGAGGACACACACCGACAGATAAACCTGCCTGCCTGCTCATCCGTCGGTCCGACGGGAGACTCCATCGAGTGAGTGAGTGAGTGTCTATGTGTAAATGATCTGTAAGTTTAAGTGACAATAACCGGTACTCACTGCACTGTTCCAGCCAGTCACAGAATGTACCACTCCTGCAGAAGGCGAAGTTGGCACCACTGCAGTTTCCCTTCAGACCCAGCTCTGAAACATCACGTACAGGCCACACAGTGCCAGAGGACAGGACAGGACAGGGCAGGGCAGGACAGGACAGGGCATGACAGGACAGAGCATGACAGGACATGGCAGGGCAGGGCAGGGCAGGGCAGAGCAGGACAGGGCAGGGCAGGGCAGGGCAGGGCAGGACAGGACATGACAGGGCAGGACAGAGCAGGGCAGGACAAGACAGGGCAGGGCAGGGCAGGGCAGGGCAGGGCAGGACAAGACGGGACAGGGCAGGAGAGGACAGGGCAGGGCAGGACAGGGCATGACTGGACAGGACAGGGCAGGTAGGAGCACAGACAGCGGAGAGGAAAGCAGAAGAGTGGAGGAAAGACAGTGCGAGTTTTTCATGGGCAGTTTGTCACGGTACTGTATGACACCAAAATGAGGTTTTCAGGTTTAAAGCCGGCTTGGTAATTATCATGCAGGGAGTCATAATTCAACCATTGATTCAATGCCAGTTACGGGAATCTGTGCGATGTGTGATACGTTTAAAACTTGCTGAGCACTCACTCACACACACACACACACACACACACACACACACACACACACACTTACTGCACACGGAATCGAAGTCACAGACAGTTCCAGTCATGCAGTAATCCTTGGTCTTCCGATCACACAGCTGTCCCAGTTGTATCTCTGCAACAAGGAATCTCTTCTTCATGTCTCTGCAACACACACTGGCTGTTCTCTGCAACAAGGAATCTCTTCTTCATGTCTCTGCAACACACACTGGCTGTTCTCTGCAACACACACTGGCTGTTCTCTGCAACACACACTGGCTGTTCTCTGCAACAAGGAATCTCTGCTTCATGTCTCTGCAACACACACTGGCTGTTCTTTGCAACACACACTGGCTGTTCTCTGCAACAAGGAATCTCTTCTTCATGTCTCTGCAACACACACTGGCTGTTCTCTGCAACAAGGAATCTCTTCTTCATGTCTCTGCAACACACACTGGCTGTTCTCTGCAACAAGGAATCTCTTCTTCATGTCTCTGCAACACACACTGGCTGTTCTCTGCAACACACACTGGCTGTTCTCTGCAACAATGAATCTCTTCTTCATGTCTCTGCAACACACACTGGCTGTTCTCTGCAACACACACTGGCTGTTCCCTGCAACACACACTGGCTGTTCTCTGCAACACACACTGGCTGTTCTCTGCAACACACACTGGCTGTTCTCTGCAACAAGGAATCTCTTTTTCATTTCTCTGCAACACACACTGGCTGTTCTCTGCAACAAGGAATCTCTTTTTCATTTCTCTGCAGCACACACTGGCTGTTCTCTGCAACAAGGAATCTCTCCTTCATGTCTCTGCAACACACACTGGCTGTTCTCTGCAACATGGAATCTCAAGATCACTTCTCTCCAATGCACACTGGCTGCTCTTTCCAAGGGGTTGAACGACACTTGGCAGTCACTCCTGATGGTGTCTCACCGCAGATGTGCAACATGTGGCTAAACCTTCACGGAGCAAGTAAAGAAAGAACGAAGATGGACTGGCATATACGTGGACACATACATATGTAACTGAGGAAAGAAGGGAATAACCCAAACAGACTATTTGTATTTGTATTTCTTTTTTATCACAACAGATTTCTCTGTGTGAAATTCGGGCTGCTCTCCCCAGGGAGAGCGCGTCGCTACACAACAGCGCCACCCATTTTTTTGTATTTTTTTCTTGCGTGCAGTTTTATTTGTTTTCCTATTGAAGTGGATTTCTCTACAGAATTTTGCCAGGAACAACCCTTTTGTTGCCGTGGGTTCTTTTACGTGCGCTAAGTGCATGCTGCACACGGGACCTCGGTTAATCGTCTCGTCCAAATGACTAGCGTCCAGACCACCACTCAAGGTCTAGTGGAGGGGGAGAAAATATCGGCGGCTGAGCCGTGATTCGAACCAGCGCGCTCAGATTCTCTCGCTTCCTATGCGGACGCGTTACCTCTAGGCCATCACTCCACGCCTGTTCTGTCCATTCATAATGTGAACATAACACTCATTGACTGTTTGCTTTATGTGGAATGTAAATGCGTTTATATAAATGACATTACTACACACATTTACACAAATATAACTCAGTCATTTAAAAACACTGACATACCATCACAAACGCTGAAAACTGAGTACGGTAAGAAAATGTCCATCATATAGACGTCAGACAGATACTAGGAGACCTCCGTCAATGCAATAGAATTAACGCTTCCTGAGTTATTTAAAAAAAAAAACACCCAAAAAAACCAACAAAAAACAAAAAACAACAACAACAACAACAAAACACCAAACAAAAACAACAACAAAAAACGAACAGCCAAAACAAAAAAACAACAACAAAACAACCCCCCCCACCCCCCACCCCCCCAAAAAAAAAACCACCCAAAAAACCCAACAAAACAAAACAATAGCAACAACCAAAGAAAAGGAAGAAGGAAAATACAGACAAAATTATGAAAAAGAAAGACAGAAAGACAAGACAGAGAAGAAAAGTCAAAGAAAATGGAAAGACTGACCAAGTCTCCTCACGTCCATTCAACAATGAAACAAAATCAACATTATATCCATAAAGTTCCCAAACCCGTCGCAAATCTCGGCGTAAAATGTTACCAGTTTCCGGTTTTACGTTTTGCAAGCAGCTTCCTCCTCAATATCCGGACCTTTTTTTTTCTTTTTTTTTTTTTTTTTTTTTGTCAGTCCATAGCAGTCTGGTGTAAACGATTGACGTACCGCAATCACACCTTCTTCATAAGAACTGACTGACGAAACGTTCGACTGGCAGACAGACACACTGTGACATGGTCACTACCTCAGAAGCAGTTTGCTCTCACTATCTCAGAAAAGGAAGGAATAGTGTGCTGTGTGTTTGGTTCCAATCGGCGAGTCACCGAAAAAAAAAAAGTCCACTGTTTTTCCAAGTGTTGTTTGACGCACGTAGCTAATTTCGTATTCTTTGACAATTTAGTCTTGCAAATATGGTGTGACACAGCCGGGTGACAGATGAGTGGTGACAGTCGGGCACGGCACGTACAACAAGACCGCAGTGCGAATGTGTGCACAGAGAGAGAGAGGGGGGTCGGGGAGAGGGCGGAGGGGGGCCAGGGGGGCTGGGAGGGTTCGGGGGGAGAGGAGGGGCGGGGAGGGAATAGAGCGGTGGAGTGATGGCCTAGAGGTAACGCGTCCGCCTAGGAAGCGAGAGAATCTGAGGGCGCTGGTTCGAATCACGGCTCAGCCGCCGATATTTTCTCCCCCTCCATTAGACCTTGAGTGGTGGTCTGGACGCTAGTCATTCGGATGAGACGATAAACCGAGGTCCCGTGTGCAGCATGCACTTAGCGCACGTAAAAGAACCCACGGCAACAAAAGGGTTGTTCCTGGCAAAATTCTGTAGAAAAATCCACTTCAATAGGAAAACAAATAAAACTGCACGCAGGAAAAAATACAAAAAAAAATGGGTGGCGCTGTAGTGTAGCGACGCGCTTTCCCTGGGGAGAGCAGCCCGAATTTCACACAGAGAAATCTGTTGTGATAAAAAGGAATACAAATACAAATACAAAATCTGGGAGGGTGTGGTGGATCGGAGGTTGGGGTGGTGGGGGGTTAGGGGTATGGACAAGCAAGATAGACGAGAAGAGAGAAACAGAGATCACTCACTGCATTGACTTGATGCAGGATCACAGATCATCCCAGTTGTGCACTCAGAATCCGCACTGCACTGCTCATCGGCCACTTTTGCTGCACACACACACACACACACACACAGACACACACACACACACACATTTACCTGCTGAAAAACGTACATAACTGTGTGAGAACACACATGCACAACTGTGCATGCATGCATAATCAATCTACACAAACTAAGAAAACTGATTCAGTCTAAAACTCACTCACGACACATCAATACCTAAAATGAAGGTGGATTCAGATTCAAATCAAAGTGCACATATTGATACACAATCCCAAGACATGCTAAGGGTCTAATTTTTTCTACACATTCATATTATAATGAAGGTAGATCATAGTTAGCCTACAGCTCAATATCAAGACACCCATTATGGATTTAGGTTTCCGATCAATCTGTTCGCATCCATGCTTAAACCTTTAGTGAAGAAAGATTTCAACAGAGCCGTACAAACCCATGACTAAAGTACATACAGATACCAATATAATGAAGTTTGATTAAATTTTCCACACGAGGTTTTCAAATCCGTGCATATAATAATGAAGTTTGATTAAATTTCGCGCATGAGTTTTTCATATCCGTGCTTAAAACTTGATAAAGAACGTCACCAATACCCTTCATATTTTTTATTTCTATTACAACCTGCAGAAAGCTTCATGGAAATCTGTATACGGTTTCTCCAGATATCGCACTAACTGGGACTTTTGGCCAAGAGAGAACTTTTTTTTTCACAACTCTCAAGATCTAGACACTGATTGGGATTATCACCAAAACT
Source organism: Babylonia areolata (assembly GCF_041734735.1). Lineage (NCBI taxonomy): Eukaryota > Metazoa > Mollusca > Gastropoda > Neogastropoda > Buccinidae > Babylonia > Babylonia areolata. Next base: position 13,240,328 of record NC_134910.1, on the reverse strand, counting down.
GAATCCCTCTTTGGCCCATGGCTGACACTTCTAGTATATATTTTTTTCCCCTCTCACAATGTAACCCTGCTCAAATAGACAACGACACAAAGTCTTCTATTTCCGGGGCACTGTCGTTGGAGGGACGTGGTGGTGGCGGCCTCCGCAGCTGGGAGACGCTCAATCAGTCTGCCTATGTGACCAGTTGTCAGTAGAGGCCTTAATTCTGGTGGTTTGCGTCCGATGAATAAAAACAGGCACTAACTGAACACCACCAAAGCGTAAAAGGTGGTGGTTTGCGTCCGTTGAATCAGAACAGGCACTAATTGAACACCACCAGAGTGTAACAGGTGGTGGTTTGTGTCCGTTGAATCAGAACAGGCACTAACTGAACACCACCAGAGTGTAACAGGTGGTGGTTTGTGTCCGTTGAATCAGAACAGGCACTAACTGAACACCACCAAAGTGTAACAGGTGGTGGTTTGCGTCCGTTGAATCAAAACAGGCACTAACTGAACACCACCAGAGTGTAACAGGTGGTGGTTTGTGTCCGTTGAATCAGAACAGGCACTAACTGAACACCACCAAAGTGTAACAGGTGGTGGTTTGCGTCCGTTGAATCAGAACAGGCACTAACTGAACACCACCAGAGTGTAACAGGTGGTGGTTTGCGTCCGTTGAATCAGAACAGGCACTAACTGAACACCACCAAAGTGATTCAGCAGCACAACAGGGGCTGTTTGGTGTCAGTCAGCAGAGATCTGTCTTTCAGCAACATTACGTCCGCGTCGCTTATCATATCTGTGACCCACATGGCCACACCCCGGTTCATCTGCCACAGTTCTGGTGTCAGGAACCACAGTGTAAGCCGTAATGTTACTGACACGGTTGACTGGTCAGCAAAAGTTAAATAAAAAAAAAAATCAACAAACCATTAATTAAACAATAGATACATAAATAAACAAACGAAGAAATAAATGAATAAACAAATACGTAAATAAATAGATACACAATGGAGCCAAAAGGTGAAAGCAGATTTCAGGCCGTGGACGTGTATGTAAAGTGAAGGCAGGTGAGGGGTTTCCACTCACAGCATGACAGGGTTAGCCACTCACAGCATGACAGGGTCAGGGGTTTCCACTCACAGCATGACAGGGTTAGGGGTTTCCACTCACAGCATGACAGGGTTAGGGGTTTCCACTCACAGCATGACAGGGTCAGGGGTTTCAGCATGACAGGGTCAGGGGTTTCCACTCACAGCATGACAGGGTTAGCCACTCACAGCATGACAGGGTTAGGGGTTTCCACTCAGCATGACAGGGTTAGGGGTTTCCACTCACAGCATGACAGGGTTAGGGGTTTCCACTCACAGCATGACAGGGTTAGGGGTTTGCACTCAGCATGACAGGGTTAGGGGTTTGCACTCACAGCATGACAGGGTCAGGGGTTTCCACTCACAGCATGACAGGGTTAGCCACTCACAGCATGACAGGGTTAGGGGTTTCCACTCACAGCATGACAGGGTTAGGGGTTTCCACTCAGCATGACAGGGTTAGGGGTTTCCACTCACAGCATGACAGGGTTAGGGGTTTCCACTCAGCATGACAGGGTTAGCCACTCACAGTATGACAGGGTTAGGGGTTTTCCACTCACAGCATGACAGGGTCAGGGGTTTCCACTCACAGCATGACAGGGTTAGGGGTTTCCACTCACAGCATGACAGGGTCAGGGGTTTCCACTCACAGCATGACAGGGTTAGCCACTCACAGCATGACAGGGTTAGGGGTTTCCACTCACAGCATGACAGGGTCAGGGGTTTCCACTCACAGCATGACAGGGTCAGGGGTTTCCACTCACAGCATGACAGGGTTAGCCACTCACAGCATGACAGGGTTAGGGGTTTCCACTCACAGCATGACAGGGTCAGGGGTTTCCACTCACAGCATGACAGGGTTAGCCACTCACAGCATGACAGGGTCAGGGGTTTCCACTCACAGCATGACAGGGTCAGGGGTTTCCACTCACAGCATGACAGGGTCAGGGGTTTCCACTCACAGCATGACAGATGTCTGGCGTCAGGGGCGTACTCAGGATGACACTGACACACGCCGTCTGCGTTGCACTGAGAACGTGTGTCCTCACACACACCAGCCTCCGTGCATTTAGCGCCCGGAAGGCCTTCGTTCAGCTCTGTGTAGTGAGACACGTCAGGTAATGTTCTTTTCTGTGAGCTGGTCTCTCTCTCACACACACACACAACAAGCACACACACACAAAGACATCATGGCCTGGCTTCGCTGACGAAGATCTAGGAAGGGCGTTGTCCACGTCTGATGCAGGCACGCTCATGGCTGACAAGGCCAATGCGGGAAAAGCAGAGTCGGCCGCAGCGGTTGCAAGGGAAAGTCTGGTCTGGGTTCGCGGCTGCAGCGTCGTGGTTCTTCCTCCTTCTGCGTTTGTCCTCAAGGCTGGCCCTGCGGTTGTTTTCGAAGGAGGAGACAGCTTGGTGGATGGTGCGTCGCCAGGTCTCTCGATCAGCGGCTACTGCGGACCACTGGCGATGGTCAATGTGACAGGCACCGAGAGCTTTCTTCAAGGAGTCTTTGTATCTCTTCTTGGGTGCTCCTCTGTCACGGTGGCCAGTGGACAGTTCGCCATACAGCGCGATCTTGGGCAGGCGGTGGTCCTCCATCCTGGACACGTGCCCTGCCCAACGTAGCTGGGTCTTTAGCAGCACTGCCTCGATGCTGATAGTCTTTGCCTGCTCCAAGACCTCGACATTTGTGATGTAGTCACTCCAGTGGATGCTGAGGATGGTGCGAAGGCAGCGCTGGTGGAAGCGATCAAGCAGTCGTATGTGGTGCCGGTAGGTGACCCAGGTTTCGGAGCCATACAACAGGGTGGGCAGTACAACAGCTCTGTACACGCTGATCTTTGTGTCTTTCTTCAGGTGTTTGTTGTTCCACACTCTCTTGTACAGCCTGCCGAATGCGCTGTTTGCCTTTGCAAGTCTGTTGTCGATCTCCTTGTCGATCTTGGCGTCAGACGAGATGGTGCAGCCTAGGTAGCTGAACTGGTGGACCGACTTCAGCTCTGTCTCACCGATGTTGATGTGAGGAGCGTGGAATTCTTCCTGTGGGGCAGGCTGGTGGAGAACTTCCGTCTTTTTCAGACTGACTTCTAGGCCGAAGAGCTGCGCAGCCTCTGCGAAGCAGGACGTTATACGCTGCAGGGCCGCTTCTGTATGGGCGACGAGGGCAGCATCGTCGGCAAACAGAAGCTCTCTGATGAGTTGCTCCAGTGTCTTGGTGTGGGCCTGTAGCCGCCTCAGGTTGAATAGGCTGCCATCAGTGCGGTATCTGATGAAGATACCGTCGTCGTCGCCAAGATCTTCAGTGGCCTGTTGGAGCATCATGCTGAAGAAGATCGTGAAGAGGGTCGGCGCGAGGACACAACCTTGTTTCACTCCATTTCCAATTGGGAAGGGCTCTGAAAGGTCGTTGCTGTGTCTGACCTGTCCACGCTGTTCCTCATGTAGTTGGATGACCATGCTGAGGAATTTTGGGGGGCATCCTAGACGTTTCATGATCTCCCACAGACCTTTTCTGCTCACGGTGTCGAAAGCTTTCGTGAGATCGACGAATGTCGCATACAGTCCTTTGTTCTGTTCCCGACATTTTTCTTGTAGCTGTCTGAGAACGAAGACCATGTCAGTGGTGCCTCTGTTGGCTCTAAAGCCACACTGACTCTCTGGGAGATGTTCTTCGGCGATAGTAGGCACCAGCCGATTTAGGAGGACTCTGGCGAGGATCTTGCCTGCGATGGAGAGCAGAGTTATCCCCCTGTAGTTGGAGCAGTCCGACTTTTCTCCCTTGTTTTTATACAGGGTGATGATGACTGCGTCACGGAGGTCCTGTGGTAGTTTGCCTTGCTCCCAGCAGCAGACAAAGAGGTTGTGGAGTTTGGAGTGTAGTGCTGGGCCTCCATTCTTCCACACCTCCGGCGGAATTCCGTCAACCCCTGCTGCCTTGCCACATTTCAGCTGTTCAATGGCCTTGACAGTCTCTTCTAGGGTTGGTAGCTCGTCCAGTTGTAATTTCACTGGCTGTTGTGGGATGCGGAGAATTGCCGAGTCTTGAACCGTGCGGTTGGCGCTGAAGAGGGCCTGGAAATGTTCCGACCACCTGTTCAGGATCGACGTCTTGTCTGTGAAGAGCGCCTGGCCGTCTGCGCTGCGCAAAGGACTCTGGACCTGGTATGAGGGACCGTACACCGCCTTCAAGGCTTCGTATAGGCCCCGGTAGTCACCAGTGTCTGCACAAAGCTGAGCCCTCTCTGCCAGGTTGGTCCACCACCCATTTTGAATCTCACGAAGCTTGCGCTGGAGGTTGCTGCATATGAGCCGGAAGGTTGCTTTCTTCACCGGACAAGACGGTTGTGCAAGGTGAGCCTGGTGGGCTGATCTCTTCTTCGCCAGCAATTCTTGGATCTCCTGGTTGTTTTCGTCAAACCAGTCCTTGTTCTTTTTCGACGAGAACCCTAGGACTTCTTCAGAGGACTGCAGGATGGCTGATTTCAGCTGTGCCCATAGTGCTTCTGGAGAGGGGTCTGTGGGGCAACTGGGGTCTTCAAGTTTGTCCTGAAGCTTCGCCTGGAATTCAGCTTTCACTTCAGCTGACTGAAAGTTGCCGACCTGGAATTTCTTCCTAGGAGCTCCTCCTTTCTTTGGTTTGGGCTTGAAGTGGAGCCTGAGCTTGCTGCGGACGAGGCGGTGGTCAGTATGACACTCCGCGCTGGGCATCACTCGGGTGTGTAGGACGTCTCGTACGTCTCTCTGGCGCATCAGGATGTAATCAATGAGGTGCCAATGTTTGGACCGAGGATGCATCCACGTTGTCTTCAGGCTGTCCTTCTGCTGGAAAATGGTGTTGGTGATGGTAAACTGCTGCTCTGCACAGAACTCGAGAAGAAGGCGCCCATTGTCGTTGCAATTACCAACGCCATGCTTGCCAAGGACTCCTTTCCAGGCTTCTGAATCTTGGCCAACTCTGGCATTGAAGTCGCCAAGGATGATGACCTTGTCGTCAGCAGGGGTGTTCTGAACGAGGTTGCGCAGATCAGTGTAAAACTTGACCTTTTCTGTGGGGTCCGCTTGGAGGGTTGGAGCGTACACGCTGAACAGAGTGGCATGCTGTTTGTTCCGTAGTGGGAGGCGCATGGACATAATTCGGTCTGAGTGTCCTGTTGGCAGGTTTTCAAGCTTGGAGGCAATGGTGCTCCTGACCATAAAGCCTACGCCATAAAGGCGTCTCTCGGTCTCTGGCTTGCCTGACCAGTAGAGGGTGTACCCAGCGCCGTGTTCCTGGAGGCTGCCTTTCCCTGCAAAGCGGACTTCGCTGACGGCAGCAATGTCAATGTTCAGTCTCTGAAGTTCGTGTGCGACTAGAGCGGAACGCCTTTCTGGGTGGTTGCTGTCTGCAGAGTCACGCATGGTTCGGATGCTCCAGCATGCTACCTTTAGTCCTTTTGCACCTAATTGTGAGGCAGGTGCCGGCCTTTTCTTCTCTATTGTTGTTCGACCGCGTTTGGAGATGCCCGTTGACCGCGGCTAGCCAACTGGGGGGTATGGAGATGAGCATTTGTTTGGACCACCTTTTCTAGGCCCCTCTCCGTGTGGAGCAAGCAGTGCTGTCCCTAGAAAAGGCTGCTTGGTCATTCAGGGTGCTGCCGAGTGATGCTGTCACCTCCGGGTCAACAATCAGGCGACCAATATCCTGAACCGCCTGCATGCAGGATTGGAACTGCGGCTTCCAGTGACATCTTCCACCTGCCGTTTTCGCCCCTTTCCCATCGCTACAGGGCTTGGAATAGTTGGTGGCGCGGACGTGGACGTGTCCTTCAAGCCTGCGCAATGGAATTTTTAGGTGGAGTGCAGTGTGCGCAGTACTGGCCCCACCCTTTACACCCGTGGTTCATCTGCCATAGCCTAGCAAGCTGGGACGGTGACAGTGAGGTCCTCAGGTCGTAGGTTTAATATCAGACTGTCCTTGTCCTAGCCTCTGGCTCAAAAACCTTCCTCGGAGGCACGGGGGCGCGGCTACTGAAAGTCGGGACATGGCCATGGACCCAGGGTCAATGCATGTCGAGACTGTCCTGCATGCAGGACACAAAGACAGATACACCACAGACACACATACACACGAACACACATGCGAGAGCGCACCTCAGCATTCAAACATGTATACATACACAAATATACAGGTACACATACAAAAATACACACACGTACGCGAGCATTCACACACACACACACACACACACACACACACACACACACACACACAGTGCTCACCACAGCTGCCCTCTTTCAGTGTACTGACTGTCTCAGTGCAGACACAGGTACCGTTGTCACATTTACCACACACACACACACACACACACACACACACACACAGCGCTCACCACAGGTGCCCTCTTCCAGTGTACTGACTGTCTCAGTGCAGACACAGGTACCGTTGTCACATTTACCACACACACAGACACACACACACACACACACACACACACACACACATAGCGCTCACCACAGGTACCCTCTTTCAGTGTACTGACTGTCTCAGTGCAGACACAGGTACCGTTGTCACAGTTACCACACACACACACACACACATAGCGCTCACCACAGGTGCCCTCTTTCAGTGTACTGACTGTCTCAGTGCAGACACAGGTACCGTTGTCACAGTTACCACACACACACACACACACACACACACACACACACACACACATAGTGCTCACCACAGGTGCCCTCTTTCAGTGTACTGACTGTCTCAGTGCAGACACAGGTACCGTTGTCACAGTTACCACACACACACACACACACACACACACACACACACAGTGCTCACCACAGGTGCCCTCTTTCAGTGTACTGACTGTCTCAGTGCAGACACAGGTACCGTTGTCACAGTTACCACACACACACACACACACACACACACACACACACACACACACACACAGTGTTCACCACAGGTGCCCTCTTTCAGTGTACTGTCTCAGTGCAGACACAGGTACCGTTGTCACAGTTACCACACACACACACACACACACACACACACACACACACACACACACAGTGTTCACCACAGGTGCCCTCTTTCAGTGTACTGACTGTCTCAGTGCAGACACAGGTACCGTTGTCACAGTTACCACACACACACACACACACACACACACAGAGTGCTCACCACAGATGCCCTCTTTCAGTGTACTGACTGTCTCAGTGCAGACACAGGTACCGTTGTCACAGTGTGCCCCGGCCATGCATTCCTCGTCACTTCTACACGAGTTTCCTGGTTTGAGTTCTGGTGACATTATCATTGGAAGGATATCATGTCTGACGCTAATGTGTGGACAACAGCTGGTTTTGTACAGGGTGGAGGGCGGGGGATGGGGGGGTGCGGGGGGAGAAGGGGGGTTGTGTGAGAGACAGACAGAAAAAGACAGAGACACACAGACAGAATTAGACAGACAGAGACAGAATATGTCAACTAATTCTGTCGGGAATGTACAATTGACCAGATTAGGGGACTCAGTATTCTTCTCCCTGTTTGGTTTAAGAAACTTACTGAGACTCGAACTGGAATACTGAAAATCCTTTATGGAAAAGAAAAACCAACAAAAACCCCCAATGATATCCGCGCACATAATCTCAGCAGAATGTAAAATCTGCATGAAATAAATAAGTTGGATACCATTTTGCCCTTCCTTTATATCATTTATTGTGTAATAAATTTGCATTACTTAACACTGTCAGAAGAAGACGGCAGTCCATTTTACTGACATACAGCCAGATAGACTTGTTTCACTTTATAATATTCGTACACATAATTTCAGCAGAATGTAAAATCTGCGTGAAATATGAGTTCAGTTGGATTTCACTTTGCCCAATCTTAATATAATTTATTTTGCCATTTTATCAATAAACGCAGGCAGAGAAACAGGGCAGACCATTTACTGAAACACACGAAACACGTATAGTCAGCCAGAGAGACTTCTTTCACCTTGTTTTCCCCAAACCAAACACTCCTCAAATAAAATCTGAATGATGGCACACAGTCCCCTGAAATCATTGTGGTCCTTATCTCTCTCTCTCTCTCTCTCTCTCTCTCTTTGTGAGTATCTATCAAGTTATCTGTACAAAGCGTTTAAGCTTCGATCCAATCTTTACGTTGTAAAGTAACCTGTCAATCTTGTGCCACTTCTGATGCCACGTGTATAACTTTACAGAGTGTAGTTAAATAAACAAGTGTTATCTATCTGTACTGTGTACGACTTGCTGCCACGTGCATAACTTTACTGAGTGTGGTTAAATATGCAAATGTTATTTATTTGTACTGTGTACTACTAAGCTGAGGGTATATCGCTGGACTTCTTCTGCGTTCACTCGTATGCACACGAGTGGGCTTTTACGTGTATGACCGTTTTTACCCCGCCATGTAGGCAGCCATACTCCGTTTTCGGGGGTGTGCATGCTGGGTATGTTCTTGTTTCCATAACCCACCGAACGCTGACATGGATTACAGGATCTTTAACGTGCGTATTTGATCTTCTGCTTGCATATACACACGAAGGGGGTTCAGGCACTAGCAGGTCTGCACATATGTTGACCTGGGAGATCGTAAAAATCTCCACCCTTTACCCACCAGGCGCCGTCACCGTGATTCGAACCCGGGACCCTCAGATTGACAGTCCAACGCTTTAACCACTCGGCTATTGCGCCCGTCAATCGCTGGACAAAGTAAGATATTTGACTTGTCTATTTTCATCTTTTTTTTTTCTTCTCAAATGTGGTCTTTTCTGGCACCCTTTCATGAGGGGCAATGGCCTGTGTGAATAAACCATTCATTCATTCATTCATTCTCTCTGTCTGTCTGTCTGTCTGTCTATCTGTCTCTCTCCATCTGACACACGTGGTGTTCTTTATCTCCCCATTCTATTCCTGTCCATCAGCACTGATGTCAGTAAATGCCATCACTTTCCCTAACAACATCATCATCATCAGCTTGCCAAGTCCAAGTATTTCTGGACAGCACACCCTTTCCCCTTATTGAAGCATAGCTGTTGTACAAGAAAGATGTCATCCGTGTACTCACTGCATCTTTTCAATGAATCACAGATGATGTCCAGTCTACAGTTGGACTCCTCGCCTGAACAGTTCTGATGAAGGTTCAGACCTGCAATTGGAAAAAAAACAACCAACAAAAAAACCAGTCGTTGTTATCTTTGCATTAACATTAACGCACTGCTGTGAATGCACATACACACTGACAGACACAGATAGGTCGACAGACCAAGAAAGAGAGAGAGAGACAGAGACAGAGAAAGACAAAGACAGAGAGACAGAGAAAGACAAAGACAGGGAGGCAGTCAGACGACAAATTCAGGAAAAGAGAGAAAGACAGCCTTACTTAGAGGTCTAAAAAAAAAAAAACACCTGAAGTTGTTTTGTTTTTTGGGGTTTTTTTGATGATGATGAAGACGATGATGATAATGATGATGATGATTACTTACGACAGACTCCATCGATATCACAAACAGTGCCGACCTGACAATAGCCTCTTCCTTCTCCAAAACATTCCGTCCCAGCTTTGAGAACTGCAATGAGATTGAACATAACACAGAAGAACATGAAACTTGGAACAACTTGGAATGATTGTGTGGGCATACTTTTATGTTTAACGATGACTGAAGTACAAAGAGAGGGGGGTAGAGACGGTGGTATGACAGGGTGTAGAATGGAATGGTAGTGACAGGGGGTATGACAGAGTGTAGAATGGAATGGTAGTCACAGGAGGTATGACAGGGTGTAGAATGGAATGGTAGTCACAGGGGGTATGACAGGGTGTAGAATGGAATGGTAGTCACAGGGGGTATGACAGGGTGTAGAATGGAATGGTAGTCACAGGGGGTATGACAGCGTGTAGAATGGAATGGTAGTCACAGGGGGTATGACAGGGTGTAGAATGGAATGGTAGTCACAGTGGGTACGACAGGGTGTAGAATGGAATGGTAGACACAGGGGGTATGAAAGGGTGTAGAATGGTAGTCACAGGGGGTATGACAGGGTGCAGAATGGTGGTCACAAGGGGTATGATAGGGTGTAGAATGATAGTCAAAAGGGGTATAATGGGGTGTAGAATGGTAGTCACAGGGGGTAAATAGGGTGCAGAATGGAATGGTAGTAACAGAGAGTATGAGAGGGTATGAAATGGTAGTCAGAGGGGGTATGACAGGGTGAAGAATGGAATGGTAGTCACAGGGCGTATGATAGGGTGAAGAATGGTAATCACAGGGGGTATGATAGGGTGAAGAATGGTAGTCACAGGGGGTATGATAGGGTGTAGAATGGTAGTCACGGGGGTATGATAGGGTGTAGAATGGTAATCACAGGGGGTATGATAGGGTGAATAAAGGTAATCACAGGGGTATGATAGGGTGTAGAATGGTAGTCACGGGGGTATGATAGGGTGTAGAATGGTAGTCACAGGGGGTATGATAGGGTGAAGAATGGTAGTCACAGGGGGTATGATAGGGTGAAGAATGGTAATCACAGGGGGTATGACAGGGTGTAGAATGGTAGTCACAGGGCGTATGATAGGCTGTAGAATGGTAGTCACAGGGGGTATGATAGGATGTAGAATGGTAGTGACATGGGGTATGACAGGGTGTAGAATGGTAGTCACATGGGTTATGATATGGTGTAGAATGGTACTCACATGGGGTATGATATGGTGTAGAATGGTAGTCACATGGAGTATGATAGGGTGTAGAATGGTAGTCACATGGGTTATGATAGGGTGTAGAATGGTAGTCACAGGGGGTATGACAGGGTGTAGAATGGTAGTCACAGGGCGTATGATAGGCTGTAGAATGGTAGTCACAGGGGGTATGATAGGGTGTAGAATGGTAGTCACAGGGGGTATGACAGGGTGTAGAATGGTAGTCAAATGGGTTATGACAGGGTGTAGAATGATAGTCACAGGGGTGTATGATAGGGTGTAGAATGGTAGTCACGGAGGGTATGATTAGGAGAAGAATGATAGTCATAGGAGGTACGACAGGGTGTAGAATGATGGTCAGAGGGGGTATGACAGGGTGTGGAATGGTACTCACAGAGGGTATGACAGGGTGTAGAAAGGTAGTCTCAAGGGGGTATGATAGGGTTTAGAATGGTAGTCATAGTGGTTTTAATAGAGTATAGAATGGTAGTCACAACGGGGTATGATACGGTATAGAATGGTAGTCACAGGGGTATGATACGGTGGTAGTCACATGGGGTATGATATGGTGTAGAATAGTAATCAGAGGGTGTATGACAGGGTGTAGAATGGTAGTCACAGGGGATATGATAGGGTGTAGAATGGTAGTCACCGTGGTATGACAGGATGTAGAATGGTAGTCGCGGGGGGTATGATAGGGTGTAGAATGGTATTCACTGGGGGTATGATAGGGTGTAGAATGGTAGTCACAATGAGTATAACAGGGTGTAGAATAGTAGTCACAATGTGTATGGCAGGGTGTAGAATGGTAGTCATAGGGGAAATGATAGAGTGTAGAATGGTAGTCATAGAGGGTATTTCAGGGTGTAGAATGGTAGTCAAGGGTGGTATGATAGGGTGTAGAATGGTAGTTCCTGGGGGTAAGATAGGGTGTAGAATGGTAGTCAAAATTGGTATAACAGGGTGTAAAATTATAGTCACAAATGATAGGTTTTAAAATGGTGGTCACGGGGGGTATGATAGGGTGTAGAATGGTAGTCACAAGGGGTATGATAGGATGTATAATGGTAGTCACAGGTGTAGAATTGTAGTCAGAACGGGTATGATATGGTGCAGAATGGTAGTCACATGGGGTATGATAGGGTGTAGAATGGTAGTGACAGGGGGTATGATAGGGTGTAGAATGGTAGTGACAGGGGGTATGATAGGGTGTAGAATGGTAGTCACATGCGGTATGACAGGATGTAGAATGGTAGTCACAGGGGGGTATGATAGTGTGTAAAACGGTAGTCACAGGGGGTATGATAGAGTGTAGAATGGTAGTCACATGCGGTATGACAGGATGTAGAATGGTAGTCACAGGGGGGTATGATAGAGTGTAGAATGGTAGTCACAGGGGGTATGATAGGGTGTAGAACGGTAGTCACAGGGGGTATGATAGGGTGTAGAATGGTAGTCACAGCGGATATGACAGAGTGTAGGATGGTCGTCACGGGGGGTATGATAGTGTGCAGAATGGTAGTCACGGAGGGTATGATTGAGAGTAGAATGGTAGTCATAGGGGGTACAACAGGGTGTAAAATGGTGGTCAGAGGGGGTATGATAGGGTGTAGAATTGTAGTCATAGTGGGTATGATAGGGTGTGGAATGGTACTGACAGGGGGTATGACAGGGTGTAGAAAGGTAGTCACAGGGGGGTATGACAGGATTTAAAATGGCAGTCATGGGTTATGATAGGGTGTAGAATGGTAGTCACTGGGTATATGATGGGGTATAGAATGGTAGTCACAGGGGGTATGATGGTTTGTAGAATGGTAGTCTCAAGGGTTATGACAGGGTGTAGAATAGTAGTTACGGGGGGTATGATAGGTTGCAGAATGGCAGTCATAGGGGTTATGATAGGGTGTAGAATGGTAGTCACAGGGGTATGATAGGGTGTAGAATGGTAGTCACGGGGGTCATGATATGGTGTAGAATGGTAGTTACAATGGGTATGACAGGGTGTAGAGTGGTTAGTCGCAGGGGTTATGACAGTGTGTAGAATGGTAGTCAGAGGGAGTATGATAGGGTGTAGCATGGTAGTCGCAGGGGGTATGATAGGGTGTAGAATGGGAGTCAGAGCGGGTATGATATGGTGCAGAATGGTAGTCACATGGGGTATGATAGGGTGCAGAACGGTAGTCACGGGGGTTATGATTGGGTGTAGAATGGTAGTCGCAGGGGTATGACAGACTGTAGAATTTGTAGTCAGAGGGGGTATGATAGGGTGTAGAATGGTAGTCACATGGGGTATGACAGGGTGTAGAGTGGTAGTTGCAGGGGTATGACAGACTCTAGAATTTGTAGTCAGAGGGGGTATGATAGGGTGTAGAATTTGTAGTCAGAGGGGGTATGATAGGGTGTAGAATGGTAGTCACATGGGGTATGACAGGGTGTAGAGTGGTAGTCGCAGGAGTATGACAGACTGTAGAATTTGTAGTCAGAGGGGGTATGATATGGTGTAGAATTTGTAGTCAGAGGGGGTATGATAGGGTGTAGAATGGTAGTCACATGGGGTATGACAGGGTGTAGAATGGTAGTCATAGGGGGTATGACAGGGTGTAGAATGGTAGTCACAGGGGGTATGACAGGGTGTAGAATGGTAGTCAGAGGGGGTATGACATGGTGTAGAATAGCAGGCACAGGGGGTATGACAGGGTGTAGAATGGTAGTCACAGGGGGTATGACAGGGTGTAGAATGGAAGTCATAGGGGGTATGACAGGATGTAGAATGGTGTTTACAACATAGGGTTGGACACTCTCACTCTCCTTGTACCACAGTGTTATACTCTCTGGTTGAATTTAACTTCCATGTCGAGCTCGTGCAAACTAGGCCTACCAGTTCCCTCTGCTGACCAAATTTTGTGGCTTTTTCACTACTTACAATCCTTTGCCATGTCATGTATTATACTTATTGTCTTTACAGCAATGAGCGTTAACCACATGTAGATACAGATCCACTCACCACAAGTACCATCAGTACAGGCCGCTCTAGAGATACATGGATGGCTGCCAAGGGTTTTGTCCAGTGAGCAAGGAAAACCAGTTTTGGTACCTTCAGAAAGAAAAGAACACAGACTACGTCAGAAAAGTATGCAGGAATCACAACTGCCCCCCACCTCCAGCCTCCACCCCACCCCTCTCTCTCAAACACTCTCTTCAATTGCGCCGAGAACGAAAACATTTATTGTTCACCATTCGAGAATGGAACAGGATACGAACTTTACTTTTTTCTTTCATTGTACTGTTTACGAAGACAGGAAGCTTTCAGAGTGTCTTTGAAGCGCTTCTTTTGGCCTCCATGGGAGCGCTTGCCATGTTTGAGTTCGCCGTACAGCAGTTTCTTGGGGAGCTGGTGGTCTGGCATGCGAACTACATGGCCTGCCCAGCGCAGCTGGGCCTGCACCAAGATTGGTGCAGATGCTGGGCAAGTTTGCACGAGTGAGCACCTCTGTGTCAGGGATCTTCTCTTGCCACTTTATGCCGAGAAGTTTTCTGAGGCTGGTGGTGTGGAAGTGGTTCAGCTTTTTGGCGTGGCGTTTGTAGGCCGTCCATGATTCACATCCATAGAGCAGTGTGGTGAGAACTATAGCCTTGTATACTTTGAGCTTCGTCTCCAGGGTGATGCCTCTCCTGTTCCAAACGTTCTTATGGAGTCTGCCGAAGTCAGCGCTGGCTTTGGCAAGTCTGGCATTCACCTCGTCGTCGATGACAACTATGCGAGAGAGTCTACTGCCCAGGTATGTGAACTTGTCCACCGCGTTCAGTCGTTGCCCGTTGATGAAGATGTTTGGCTCAACGTAAGGCTTTCCTGGAGCTGGCTGGTGCATCACCTCAGTCTTCTTTGTGCTGATTGTGAGGCCAAAGTTGTCACAGGCAGCTGAGAACTTGTTGACGCTGTTTTGCATGTCAGCTTCGGAGGCAGCGTTGAGAGCGCAGTCATCAGCAAACAGGAAGTCGTTGACGGTGTCTGTCCTCACCTTGGTTTTTGCTTGAAGCCTCCTGAGGTTGAAGAGTGAGCCATCCGTGCAGTACCTGATGCCAATGCCTACATCAGCGTCTCTGAAGGCATCTGTCAGCATGGCTGAAAAATGAGACTGAACAGGGTGGGGGCAAGAACACACCCTTGCTTGACTCCGTTGGAGACAGGGAATGGTTCTGAAGCCTCTCCGTTGTCTTGGACTCGGGCCAGCATCCCATCGTGTAGTTACCGTGATGGTGATGAACTTTCTGGGACATCCGTACTTCGCCATAATTCTCCTTTGGCCATCTCTGCTAACAGTATCGAAGGCCTTGGTCAGATCGACATAGGTGGAGTAAAGGTCGGCGTTCTGTTCCTGACACTTCTCCTGGAGCTGCCTGGCAGCAAACACCATGTCGATAGTCCCGCGTTCTTTCCGGAAGCCACACTGGCTCTCTGGTAGGAGACCTTGCTCAAGGTGCGCTATGAGACGGTTGAGTAGCACTCTGGCCAGAGTCTTGCCTGCGACGGACAGCAGGGATATTCCACGATGGTTGTTACAGGCCTGACGATTTCCTTTGCGCTTGTACAGGTGTATGATGGAAGCGTCTTTGAAGTCCTGTGGAACTGCCTCATGCTGCCAGATGAGCTGGAACAGCTGATGAAGCTTCTCAGTCAGCGCCATACCACCTTCTTTGTAGACCTCAGTTGGAATGGAGTCTGAACCAGGGGCTTTGCCAATGGATAGCAGACAGATAGCTTTCTGGGTCTCCTCCAAAGTTGGAATGGCATCCAACGACTCACTGACTGGCACCTGGTGGAGTCGGTCGATGGCTTCATCATTGATGGTGGAAGGGCGGTTCAGCACGCTGTCAAAGTGTTCAGCCCATCTCTCAAGGATCCCGTCCTTGTCAGTGATTAGGGTAGAACCATCAGCACTGAGGAGTGGAGCAGATCCGGAGGTGGTGGGACCGTAGACTTCTTTCAGGCCGTTATAGAAGTTCTTCATGTCGTTCCTGTCTGCAAAGCCCTGGATCTCATCAGCTTTGTTGCTCAACCAGGAATCCTGCATCTGCCACAGCTTCAACTGGATGGTGCTGCGTGCACTCTTCAGTATGTCTTTCTTTGACTGTGACTTGGGATCTTCAATGTGGGCTCTGTAGGCTTGGCGTCTGTCTTCCAGCAGCTGCTTGATCTCAGTGCAGTTCTCATTAAACCAGTCTTTGTGCTTCCTGGCAGAAGGCCCCAGGCACTCCATGGCAGAGTTGTACACCGTCTCATTCAGTGCACCCCATGCTGCCTCCACATTCTGGTTGTCCAGCACAGTGGACTCAAGGCGTTCCTCCAGGGTGTCAGCAAAGCTCTACTTGATGTTGCCTAGCTCCAGCTTGTTGACATTCAGGCGTTTGGGTGCTTTCATGCCCTGAGACCGTCTCTTGGGCCGGATGCTGAGGTTGAGTTTGGGGACAATAAGGCAGTGGTCTGTCCAGCACTCGGCGCCGCACATGGCCCTCGTGACTCGTACATCCTGCCTGTCCCTCTTGCTAACGATGACAAAGTCGATGAGATGCCAATGCCCAGAGCGAGGATGCATCCATGACGTCCTGTTACGGGTAGGGAGCCAGAAGACGGTGTTTGTGATAAGAAGGTCGTGCTCGGCACATGTCTGGAGAAGTAGTTGACCATTGCTGTTACAGTTACCAACCCCATGCTTCCCAATCACGCCTTCCCAGGAGGTGCTGTCACAGCCAACTCTCACGTTAAAGTCACCAAGAATGATGAGCTTGTCTGCGTTGGGAACAGTGGTGATGACAGCGTTCAGGTCCTCGTAGAACTTGTCCTTGATCTCATCCGGGTTGGTCATGGTGGGCGCGTAACGCTGACAATGGTGGTAAACCTCTTCCCGTTGCATAAAAGGAGTTTCATCGTCATCAGGCGATCGTTCACTCCTTTCGAGGGGCCAGCCAGCTTGCCAACGAGGGTTGTCTTCACTGCAAAGCCAACTCCAGCCTCACGTCTCTCTTCAGGTCCGCGACCACTCCAAAAGAAGGTGTAGCCTGCGCCTCACTCACACAGTTCGCCTTCTTCTGCCAGTCTGGTCTCACTTAAGGCAGCGATGTTGATGTTGTACCTGGCTAGTTCACTTGCAATGAGTGCTGTGTGTCTTTGTGGTCTGTTTGAGTCGCCTCTGTCCAGAAGCGTACGCACGTTCCATGTGGCAATGGTCAATGGGGTGCTCCTTGTTTTCTTCTTTCTTTCCTTTGTGTATCGACCGCTTGAGTAGGGTCCCCGTCAGCCGCGGTATGCTGACTAGGGTGGTGTGGAGCAGACAATGTTTAGGACACCTTTTCTAGCCCCTTCCTCATGCCATGGAGGTGAGCAGTGCTATCCTGAAGAGGGCTGCTCAGTCGCTCAGGGGGCTGCCGATCTCCACCGCTGCTCCAGTCGGTGAAAAACGACCCTATGGCCTGAGCCGCCTGTGTGCAGGTCCGCGGCTAAGACTGCCAGTGTACCCACACCTGTCGCTTCGTCGCTCGCCTGTCGCCACAGGGCTTGGGGAAAATGATGGTATGGGATGAAGGATGACTGATGACTTGCGTGATGACTTTGTTTATAGTGAGGAGGAGTTGCGCACCGTCGACCTCACTCTCTTGTCCGAGACCGTCTGCATCCAGTGGCAAGACGAGGTCAAGACGACTGGAGATGGAAACGGATGCAGTGGATGACCAGGATGTCCTATGTGCCTCATCCTGCCCTCAGCACTCCACAGTGCTCTGCTGCAACCGCCTTCCTCTCCGTTGAACCATGAAGTTTTCTTCCACAGAGTCCGCCGGATTCAGTCTTCACATGTTTGGGTAGACAAGCCCTAACTCACCGAGGGTTTGAGACCCGTCGGCTACCCTCACCTAGTTTAGCCAGCCTGTCAAAGCCGTTGCCCGGGGGTTGGGCGCTGCCGCATGCTAGCAGCTTCTAGGACCCATAGGTAAGAGCTGTGTGCCAGTGGGGACCAATAGAGGACGAACCACTCCCGGAAGAGCGTGACAACCCCCCCCCCCCCCCCCTTTAGAGGTACTACCCCTCCCGTGCACCCCCTAACCCCCTTCATGTACAAATAAAGATCTTTTAGAGACATGAATAGGATTCCTTGCAAAAACAAAGCAAATAAGAAAAAAAAGGTAAATGGAAATTACAAAAAGGACTCAGCTCGGAATCACTTTTTTTTTTTTTTACCCCATCAGGGCCCCAGAAACACGGAACAGTACAAATATATCAGAAAAGTTTCAGCAGTTTTGCACAAAATCAATCACTGAGGTCACTTAAGGCAGTAAAAACTGAAAGTCTCAAATAAACCCGTTCACATCAGGACTGACTGGATAAATCAAAGTACCAAACTACACTTCTATTTTAGAATGTCTTAGTTTCTCAGGATCCAGGCATGCAATACAGCAGGCATACACGCAGACACATGGAATCACATACACCAGTGAAAAGGGTGTGAGTGAGACGCACAAGCATATTTACCAATATAATACTCACACTAGAGCACGAAAAACGCAGACAGTGTAACAATTGTAAAACATTTAACACAGAGAAAAAACAACAACAACAACAAAAAACAACAACACGTGTACATCGGTATGAAAACACTCAGAGGACTGTCGGAGAAAGGTTATGAATGTGAGAGAGTCGACAGGAGACAAAAATCTCACACTCAGACTAGTCTTCTATGTCAGTTGTGTCTCTTTATTTTGAGTGTCATTGACCGAAAGAAAAAACAAAAAACAAAAAAAACCCGTTCCCGTCCAGAATAACAGTTCTTATAAGTGGCACAGAAAATTACAAAACACACATTCAAAGATACGCCATTGAAAACAGATTCAAGTCCATTTATTTACAGTTGTTTTTTCTAGAGCACATTTTGCTGTTTCACAGTGAGCCAGGGTGCTTTGTTACTTACGGCACGTCAGGTCCGTTGGCTCCACGTCAAAGCTGTCTGTACAACGACACTTATAGTCTGCCCCACACAACGCGGCAACCTCTTTACATGGCTCACTTCCGCTCTTCTCAATGCACGCTCCACCCACCAGTGAAGGCTTGGGATCTGCACAACAAGGGTACACATGATCGACACCTGTTTCGTCTTTAGGTCTGTTGGAGAGTGTGTGATGTATGTGAGTGAGTGTGTGTGTGTGTGTGTGGGGGGGGGGGGTATTGGTGGTTGAGTTGTAGGAAGGGGCGAGAGAGAGGGGCGCGCGCGCATGGTGTGTGTGTGTGTGTGTGTGTTCAAGCAAGGGACTGGGTCCTTTAGTAGGGAAAGGAGGGTGAGAGTAAGGCTGAATTGTCGATTCTCTCAATGAATTCTCGGCTGCTCATTTCTTAATATTTTTTTTATGGATTTAGTTTTCTGTGTTTAAACACAGATACATGGACCATCGTTTCTCTTAGGAGACTGACATAATATACAAACACAACTACAACTTATTTACCACTACAGAGTAGGATCCTTCCGTGTTTCACGCGTGAATCTGATTAATTCATTTACATAACTTACTCATTACTGAAGGGACAAAAAAAAAAAAAAAACCGTTCTGGAGAAAACACCGTTAATTGGGGAACTTTTCCTTTTCGTTGCATTTTAACTCACTCAGTACGGCCAGTCCTCTCTTCTCCTCTACACAGACCCCTCGGATGTCCAGTGGGTGTCTCAATGACCCAACCTTTAGCTTCCGTCGTCAGAATTGTGATATTCTTTGTCAACATTCACCTCTTCAGTATAAGAGCCTTCCGCTTGCAGTATTTTGATGGTGGTAATTGGGGTGAAACGCTGTTAACGTCTTCTCTTTCGCCGTTCGTATGGAGAGAGTTAATGAAGACATTTCAATTCAATTCAATTCAATTTTCAATTCAAAATACTTTATTATCTGCTTCAACCAAAAACAGAAAATTTTCTTTAGGCTCACTTAAAATAAAATGGCCGTCAAAAACAAACAAAAAAAACAACACAAAAAACAATTTTATAAAGAATATCAAAAGTTACTATGGTTACACGTAAAAGATGAAATGTGAATTTTTTTTTTTTTTTTTTTATATCTCTCATTCTGTACGTTTTTTGTGTGTTTTTTTTCAACTCTCCCTCTCTGTCTGTGTTGCACAGACTGACACACACACACATACATACACATGCAAGCACGCACAAACACACACACACACACACACACGGCTGTTTGCATGCAGGCACACATACATACCACATTTTTCAGACTCAGCATTCGTCACCTTCTGGATACACTGACATTTGCCGCCAGTACACAGAGCGCCAATTAAACACAGTCCTGGATGCTTCTGACAGTTGTCGTTTTTGCCGATCACTTTGTGAGAAAGCAATGTGAAACGTCATCAGTCCAAGACCATAGAGCTTTCTGTTTTCTGTCCGAGGACAGAAAATGAAAAAATAAAAACAACAACAAAGAAAGTAACAATCTTAGGGAGGGGGGAGGTACGTGCGTGCGTGCGTGTGTGTGTGTGTGTGTGTGTGTGTGTGTGTGTGTGTGTGAGAGAGAGAGAGAGAGAGAGAGAGAGAGAAAGAAACAGATCTTGGTAGATGTATGCATCAATACACAAAGAATAACAAATGACTGATTTGGCTAAAATGACAAAATGACTTATTAATCAATGTGTCAATTTATAAGATGAAAGTGCAGAATTCAAGTGAAAAACAAGCATGTAGCATTCAAATGATCTTACTACTGCTTCTTTTGTCCTTCCTGGTTGCACAATGTTATAATTTGAATGTGTGAAAAAAAAAAAATTTTTTTCTATCTTAAAGAAAATTTTGTGTCTACATACAAAATGTGTGTAGATAAAAATGAATTCGCTACGGTTACTCCCCCCACACACCCCATGAGCATTTGAAATAGAGTTATATATTCACGTGAGCAAACAAAATGATAGATAAGTCGATTTTTGAGGATATAAACATACATATGTACCATTGGAAAGAAGACGAAAAGACCTTTCCAATGATGTATAAAACATGTTCCCTGGTTAAAAAATTTAGACGTTATCGAGTTCAAAATGTGTTAGTAGTCCGGTAGCCATTCTGAGAAAAACAGCTTTAAAGTTTCGCAACTGACTCTTGAGATTTTTCCCTAGTAACGGGGGTTTGTTTTAGCTGTATGCCTGCGGAAGTTAGGCAGAAAATCAAAGTAGTGTCTGTACATGCTTTGGGCTGTGATGTTCACACTTGATGATAATACTTATATAATTTTGAATGGTTGATTTGGGGTGTAAAAGAGTTTTTTCCTCTTGATCTCTCAACAAAACTTCTTTTGTTTTCTTTTTTTTTTACATTAAAATCAGAATGATGCACATCTGAATTTTGATTTTGTTAAGAATTGAAATGAACTTGTGATTTTTTTTTTTTTTTTTAATATGCCAGTGTGTACAAGTGTGAGTGGGTGCGCAAGGGTTCGCTCAGTGTGGCCCATATTTGTTCATTCTTAATTTCAGTGATTTGCCCTCTAAGTATCTTCCATTTCCACTTTATTATGTTTTTATGTATTTACCTACATGTTTATTTTTTGTATTTCTTTTTCTTTGATGCTAATGTATTCTTTTAAGATATCGAATAGATATTAATGTAAAGTATGCTGTGTTTCGGGATAATTGCTCCGCAATATCGGCACATAGGTGCGGAAATTAACTAAAATTTTCAAATTTATAGTTTGAATTCGGCAAAAAACAGCGAGATATGTTGTAATCTAAAGGTTGAACTATGCACTGGTGCAAAAAAAACAAACCACAACTTGATTTACCCCAGATGCACCCTCAGCACTGTTTTTGCCTGTAACGCAATTGAATGCAGCGCGAATTTTCTATCATTTCGTGGGAAATGGTCACCAATAATAACAAAAAAGAAAAAAAAAGGAGAAAGCAAGACAGGAAACGCAAATGACGACTTACTGCACCGTTTCTGATTGTCACAAATGGTTCCATCGACACAGTCCTCGTCATTTCTGCAACCTCCTTCTCCGATTGGCTTTCCTGCAGTGTAGATTGGGTGCACATTTCTTAAACCAGCTGGGTAGACGTGTACAGCATCGAACGATTTGACTTTATAATGTCTGATTAATAAATCTGATACTGTGCTTGATCCGTCCGTCCGTCTGTCTGTCTGTCTGTCTGTCTTTCTCAACAACACACGACGACAGTCATTTCCGCGTGAAGCAGTGTCGTACTGCATCACCTTGGTAAATCCAGAACAGCGAGGAGTATTTTCTTTGAGGGCGACTGGGAACGTTTGGGGAAAAGTCTGATTTTTTTTTGTGGTGATGGATGGACGATGCTGTTGCTGTGAAGATACATCTGGTCTTGAGACCATGCGATAGGACTTAACCGTCTATTTCATTTATTTATCTTTTATTTTATTTATTTGTGTATTTATATATATATTCTTTTCTTTTTTTTATAATTCAGGCATCAACCAAGCTCGAGAGACAAAGAGACATCTGACATACGCTGGTCAGAAAATTGGAGCAACACCACTCATCTGTGAAGCAGATGGAACATGTAACCTGTGGTTCCAGTCTTCCAAACCTGAAGCCCACTCCGCTTAGGGAAGTGCAGCAAGTCCAACAACAGTCACGCCTGTGATGGTGTTTGAACCACACGTCCCCCATGTTGGCAGTCCGTGACGCCAACCACTTGGCCTCGCCAGCGAGTAAAGGAAAACTGTGACTTGATTTAGCTAGCCATACGATAACAAAAAATAAATGGCAAGTTGCGAAAACTGTACTCAAAGAATTGTACTGGTGTGTCTATAAACTTCAGTGGAATGTAGCTGTTGGGGCATGGTGTTGGTGTTGTTTCCATCGGGTACTGACTCGAGTCTAGCTTCACGAAGAAGCCGTTATTGTCGTCACATGAAGGAGGATTAGCAGGTGGTGTCCAGTCATGCTGAATCAGAACAGCCGCCACTGAACACAATGGAAAAAAAAACAACCCAGCACCAGTGCAGGGTCTCCTCTGGTGTGTTGCCTAATGGCCACCTGAGAACGTTAATTCCCAGAGGACCGTGGAAGACAAACTTCGATGTGCCTGTGAAGGGGGGACTCAGTATGGACGGCATGAGACAGACGATGGGGCAGAAAAAAAATCACGTATGTTGTTTGTATTGTACACATTAGCTTGCATTGTGCGAATGTCATCGGTTTGCTCAACCATTCCCATCCCCAACTCAATGGAACAGATCCCCAGTCAGTCCTTTCCCGCCTTCTTTCACTCTCCTTCACTCTCTACTGTCATCTCCAGTCCTGTCCTGTTCTGTCTTGTCAAGCATTGTCTTCTCTTAGCTCTCCAACACTAACTGCATTTGTTATCCGAGGAGTAGGTTCGTGTCTTCTCTTAGATCTCCAACACTAACTGCATTTCTTATCAGAGGAGTAGGTTCGTGTCTTCTCTTTGCTCTCCAACACTCACACCATTTCTTATCAGAGGGGTGAGATCATATCTTCTCTTAGCTCTCCAACACTAACTGCATTTCTTATCAGAGGAGTGAGATCATATCTTCTCTTAGCTCTCCAACACTAACTGCATTTGTTATCCGATTAAGATCATGTTTTCTCTACGCTTTCCAATACTCACTGCATTTCTTATCAGAGGAACCCTGTCTTGCAATACACGTTGTGCCAGACTGACACACTGAAGTGTCACTGCATGGCTGTCTAAGATCTATTTCTGCACACACACACACACACACACACACACACACACACACACATACACACGCACACTCATTCATATCGTTTTCACAGTGTAAATAAAAGTGATTTTACATATGTGTTTTTTAAATAGAATTTGAAATTACTCATTCTTGCTTTTGCAAAATTTAATTTTACAAATCAAAACTAGAATCTATACGGCTTAACTGATCTATCTTCTCTTGTTTTAGACAGGAAATATACAGATATGCTGACGCCAATACGTCATTATACATGTCTATCAAATATGAAGCCATTTTTGGGTCACTTTCGTTATGTGTCAATGTCAATGACTTACCCCATTTTGTTAAATGTCACTGGTAAATGCATGCAGATGACACAGCAATTTATTCAACCGACGCATGTAATGGTAATCTAAACAATAAACATTAAGATAACAGTCAGAGATTCAATAACTGAACAACCAACAGTGTTTCTTTATATACACGGAAAATCAAATAAGGGCGGTATTACCAATCGCAATAACATTGCCTTTATTAAGTGCATTGATTTATCCTAAAGCACTTTCAACTGCAAAACGTTATCTAAAAGCTCTTCACAAAATCAGCAGCACGGAGAGAGAGAGATTTCTTTCTAAAAGAGGAAAATGACGGATTCTGCTAGTGATGAGATTAAGATACTGAGTTCCAGGTAGGAGGTACAGGGACAAAGCGATAACACAGCATTATCTAAACTGGTTGAAACACAGTTCATCACTATGAAATATGTATGTGTGTTCAAACCCAAAAGCGGGCTTGAGCGATTCATCATGCTACAGTTCAATTCACTCAGAGAGAGATAGAGAGAGAGACTAGAGAGAGACAGAGAGAGAGAGAGAGAGAGACTCACTGCAGACTTGAAGGTTTTCACATGAGGTTCCATTACGACACTGTTTGTGTGATGTGCAGTTCTGTCCTTCATTAAGCTCTGTCTCACAAAACAAAATACGATGAAGCAAAATTACACTAGAACAGTATGAAACAAGAGACAAAGCCTGGTTACAGCACAACAGTATGAAACAGGAGACAAAGTCTGGTTACAGCACAACAGTATGAAACAGGAGACAAAGTCTGGTTACAGCACAGCAGTATGAAACAGGAGACAAAGTCTGGTTACAGCACAACAGTATGAATCAGGAGACAAAGCCTGGTTACAGCACAGCAGTATGAAACAGGAGACAAAGTCTGGTTACAGCACAACAGTATGAATCAGGAGACAAAGTCTGGTTACAGCACAACAGTATGAAACAAGAGACAAAGTCTGGTTACAGCACAACAGTATGAAACAAGAGACAAAGCCTGGTTACAGCACAGCAGTATGAAACAGGAGACAAAGTCTGGTTACAGCACAACAGTATGAAACAGGAGACAAAGTCTGGTAACAGCACAGCAGTATGAAACAAGAGACAAAGCCTGGTTACAGCACAGCAGTATGAAACAGGAGACAAAGTCTGGTTACAGCACAACAGTATGAATCAGGAGACAAAGTCTGGTTACAGCACAACAGTATGAATCAGGAGACAAAGTCTGGTTACAGCACAACAGTATGAATCAGGAGACAAAGTCTGGTTACAGCACAACAGTATGAATCAGGAGACAAAGTCTGGTTACAGCACAACAGTATGAAACAGGAGACAAAGTCTGGTTACAGCACAACAGTATGAATCAGGAGACAAAGTCTGGTTACAGCACAACAGTATGAATCAGGAGACAAAGTCTGGTTACAGCACAACAGTATGAAACAGGAGACAAAGTCTGGTTACAGCACAGCAGTATGAATCAGGAGACAAAGTCTGATTGCAGCACAACAGTATGAAACAGGAGACAAAGTCTGGTTACAGCACAACAGTATGAAACAGGAGACAAAGTCTGGTTACAGCACAGCAGTATGAATCAGGAGACAAAGTCTGATTACAGCACAACAGTATGAATCAGGAGACAAAGTCTGGTTACAGCACAACAGTATGAATCAGGAGACAAAGTCTGATTACAGCACAACAGTATGAAACAGGAGACAAAGTCTGGTTACAGCACAGCAGTATGAATCAGGAGACAAAGTCTGGTTACAGCACAACAGTATGAAACAGGAGACAAAGTCTGGTAACAGGAGACAAAGTCTGGTTACAGCACAACAGTATGAATCAGGAGACAAAGTCTGGTTACAGCACAACAGTATGAATCAGGAGACAAAGTCTGGTTACAGCACAACAGTATGAATCAGGAGACAAAGTCTGGTTACAGCACAACAGTATGAAACTGGAGACAAAGTCTGGTTACAGTACAACAGTATGAAACAGAAGACAATGTCTGGTTACAGCACAACAGTATGAATCAGGAGACAAAGTCTGGTTACAGCACAGCAGTATGAAACAGGAGACAAAGTCTGGTTACAGCACAGCAGTATGAAACAGGAGACAAAGTATGGTTACAGCACACTGAGTTTTGATACGTGTGAAACTGTTATCGTGATTCATGCTGGAAAACGGGAAGAACAGAACCTTGTTTTCAAGGGTGAAAAACAGAGAGGCAAGGTCGTCATGGCTCACGTGTGGTTACTGCTGAACAACAACAACAAAACCGAAAATGGCGTGGGGTCAGAGGGAGTTTGGTGAAGGGAGGGCCTATAAGGGAGAGGGTGGAGGGGGGATAGGGAATGTTACCATTATTTACATATGTAGAACCAAATCATGCTTCTGCTCATCATCAGTAGTTAGTCTTTGTCAAACCAAAATTGTGTGCTGGAAATGGAACAATTCCTTATTCAGCAGTTCACATCAATCAGCATTTCATTGGTTTACAATCACAATGTTGATTTGTCAAAATTTCAAACTTTCTTTGTCTGAAATGGAACGATTCCATGATAAGCAGTTCAAATCTATTAGCATTTCATTGGTTTACAATCACAATGTAGATATATTAAAATTTCAAACTTTCCTTGTCTTCATTACGACTTTCTGGCTTCGACAAATCGTCACAAAATCGCCAAACGCATTTTCTTGGGCGCAGTACACACGATAATCATTCGAATGCGTTCTTCCACTCCAAACATTTTGATCATGATGTCGTCTTCTGTGGGACTCAAGTGAGGGTGACCAAAGGCTGTTCACTCTTCTAAAATCAATGACTAATATCAAAGCATGCTCGAACCTATTTCAGCAATATTTATCTTCGGAATGAACACCCCCCAAATTGGCTTTTTACTGACAGAACCCGTGAAAAGCATGTTCGTCTTCGAAAACTGCAAACAATTGCAGAAGTTTACCTCTCACTGATCCAATCAGAAACTGGAAACAACAACAACAACAACAAATAGATTTCAGTTGTAAAAGTAAAAACTTAACAATTTACTTGCAGCATCTGTCTGTCTGTCCGTCTGTCTGTCTGTCTATCCATCCATCTAATTGTCTATCTATACGGATAGTAGTTTAAATTCTTCTCAGAGAGAGAAACAGGGGGAAGACAGAGACAAGACAAGACAAGACAAGACATGACAAGACAAAACACTAGTTTATTTGTTAGGCCTCCGGCCCATAGCAAAGGAGAGGGCCACTTACAAAAATATTACATAATGAATCAAATAGTGCGAATAATATATCAATGCGCATGTGACTTGCAAGCTCTCTCTCTCTCTCTCTCTCTCTCATTATCTCTCTCTCTCCTCTCCCTTCCCTCAAACACATGCACGCGCGCATATACACACCCACATACACGCTCGCGCGCTAAACACACAGATCCAGCGATCTGGATTAAGTGAAATGCTGACAAGCTAAACAAAAATTAATTACAAATTGCAAGAATCGGAAAAAAGGGGGCACAGGGAGGTGGGGGGGGGGGGGGGGAGGGGTGATGTATACGCCACAGGGTAACAAAATGCATACCTATATTCATCCACTCGTGTCCAAGTACAAAAGCTCCGCTCTCACGCCAAAAGCCTTGCATACGAAAAACGACAACTTCGCAACTAAGGATTCCGACACACAGGACATCAAAGCGGCAAATTTGAACAAGGCTGGATTTCTGTGATATTTGGCAGGTAAATGTTCTTCTCTTAGAGTCTAATAAACTGGACAAACCAAAAGAAAGTGATATTCTGTTTCAAGGGCTGTGTGACAAAAACTACACATTCTCTTATCACAAGGAACAGGATTATACTGTAAAAAGCGACAATTCAAATCTGACATACCCATTCGAAATCGTGAAAATAGACGGCGTACAAAAAAGTTTTTCACGACCAGTAAGTACGGAGATGTTGTAAGTGATCGGTTGTAAACAGAATACACTCGATAGAATTCATGTAACAGCAGTGAGGAATGCCAACTTTGCTTTGCACAATCAATTAACCGTTGCTTAAAACAACGAATAAACACACATTCATTACCAACACCTTGTGCCTCCCACACATAACCAAAGCCGTACATGTACAAAACATTTCTAATACTACAAGCCGATGTGATATAATTTTGTGTTTGCAGATGTAGTAACATATTGTATGCTTTCTTGGGGAATCGATCACTGCTTAATTTTAGTAGAAGTAACCAAAACTTAAAACATTTAACATAAGTCATCACATAGAGTGGAAATCTACCAGTTTCACCATAAACCAAATGTCTAGGAGCCTAAAAACTTTTTTAAAGCGAAAAGATGTACACCTTCGATTAATTCAAGATTTTTTGTAACTCCCCATATTTCAGCTCCATATGTCAACACTGGTTGTATCTGACAGTCAAACATTTTAAAAAAAAGATACCAGGGGAATGTTCTCCAATCGCCCAAAGTGTTCTAATGATAGCAACGACTCCTTTTCTGGCACGACTTGCAAGATCTTCGAATGTTGCTGTAAAACTAAGGCGGGTTGACAAAAAGATACCTAAGTACTTATATACATTCACAATTATGTTGCTGTAAAACTAATGCGGGTTGACAAAAAGATACCCAAGTACTTATAAACATTCACAATTTTCAAAAGTTCATTTCCATAGAACCATCTCTCGTTCGCACCAAGGTAGCCACCATTTCTAAACACCACCACATTAGATTTTTCTAAATTGACAATTAAATCAAGTCGCTTTGCTGTGTCATACAATATATTCAGCTGAGTTTGAAGACCTATCGGGGTATCAGATAGTAGAGCTACATCATCAGCAAAATGTAAGATCAAGAGCTGGAGAAAATCAGGAGAAAGCTGGATGCCATGCATGCCACCCGCAAGCACATCTGAGGTCAATTCGTTAATAAATAAAGAAAAAAGTAATGGAGAACATACTTCACCTTGTTTGAGCCACGAGGGCACATAAAACTGTCTGTGAAATCACCACCAACTCGTACTTTTGCTTTAACTATTTCGTACATACTTTTCAGAGCCTGCAGTATTTTACCATTTAAACCATTCTTTTTTTTAAATTACCCATAATTTACTCCTGGAAACACTATCAAAAGCTTTTTTAAAATCAATAAACGCGACATATAATTTTCTGTGTCTAAGTAACTGCTTTTGTACCATGGCATATAATGTGAACACGTGGTCAGTTGTACTGTGTTCTGCTCTAAGACCCGCCTGCTCTTCCCCAATCAGACCATGCACATCAATCCAATTACTGATACGCTTATTCAGAACAAAACTGTATATCTTGCTATATATATTCAAAAGTGAAATGCCTCAAAAATTATCTGGATTATTTGCGTCGCCTTTTTTGTGTAGGGGCTGCATGACTGCAAGAGACAATTTTTGAGGAAACAAACCATTGTCAAATATGTGATTGAAGTATTTAACCAGAAAAGGCATAATGCAGTCCATACTGTTTTTGTAAAATTCGCCCATGATGCTATCAGGACCTGCCGCTTTATTGCTTTTCAGAGCTCTGATCGGAATCCGTATTTCAGACTCGGAGATACTACAGTTCAGTAAATTATCAGATGGTGTGCTAACATGCATCACAGCGGGTTCAGCAATGGATTCATTCACATCAGTGGAGTCAGAACACAGCTTTAAAATGGTTAAACCACTGCTCTTTTGAAATACTGGTCTGGCAAGACGAGCGCGGTCTGACTGAACGAATAGTGTTCCAAAATTTCTTTGAGTCATTTAAATTATTTTGTAAATCATGAATAAAATTGACTTTATAATTCCGTTTCTTTCGTCTTAGTAACTCCTTATATTCACGTCTTTTTTGTATGTAATTCTGTCCGACTCCTTCTCTGTTTGATCTCAAATGTTGTCTTAATACCGTTCTACTTTGCCTGCATTCCAAGTCAAACCAAACTCGTCTCTCCTCAGCGCCAATAAAAAGTTTTCAACATACATTCACCCGCAACTTCAAAACATTCATTAATTTTTTTCAAGAGCAAGATCAATATCACATTCAATCAAGTGTGAAGCTTCATCAATAAGAGCAGAGATATGGTCTGAACACATGACATCACAATATGAATCACTTTTCTAAGGGTCCCATTTATATTTGGAAAACGAAAAAGATGACTGATTGTCAGAAGCAGCATCAGTCTAAAACTGAGCACATGAAAGTGACAACTCGACAGCTGCGTGCTTGGATTCAACCATAGGTAAAATCTTGAACTGCCTACATTTACTCAGCAAACAATAAGAAATGACGAAAACATCGATCAGACAACAACCATTCGGGGACACATATGTAAAATCACTCGAAAAATTGAATTGTTTAAGGCCATTGACAATGGATAAGCGGAATTCATCATACACATTCAGCAGGTATCTTCCAAATGGATTAATTACGTCATACTTTGATGATCTCGCATTGTAACCAGCGTCGTCATCAACACATTCTCATTGGTTTTGTCCATGACATATATGCCATCAATGGGATCACTGGATATACATGGATTCCTGGAAGCGGTTCTTGAATTAAGGTCGCCACACACAATAATGGGTATCTCACCATAACGACTATTAATATCCAGCATGCAGTCTTCAAGCATCGTTACACCATTATAGATATAAGTATCTTCGTAATATTTTGACTTCTCAGGTGGCAAGTACACACCAATAAATACACAGTCCTTGTCCAGACAAAACAATGTGCTTGAAATTTTTAGAGCAATAATGTTGTCTAACTCTAAAGGGACTTGCTCTACGTATTTACTCAATTCTTTTCTGACCGGAACTACTGTGCCACCACACAGACGACCATGCATACTGTCTGAGACTTTCACTCCGGGACAAACAAAAATATCATGGGTGGGGAACAGAGTTTTGGGGAAGACAGAGAGAGAGAATGAGAGAGAGAGCGCGCAGACTATCACACCAGTCTATCAACCATCAGCAGTCTGCATAACTAGCCCTCAACACTGACTGCATTTGTTGCCGTCCTCAGAGCTACAAATTCCGATGACGCAGTCGTCCTTGGCATTCTTACAGTCTTCCCCAAGCTCGATCTCTGCACACAGAACACATTTGTTTCATTTTCTCTCTCTCTCTCTCTCTCTCTCTCTCTCTCTCTCTCTCTCTCTCTCAAGATAAAACAGCAAGTGATTTTTTTTCACACTGTATGAATAATCAAATCTCCCATTGATACTCGTTCTGAACTTTCTGACAGGCATCAACTTATTCACTGGCAAATGATGTAATCCGTAATGGTAAACATGGTGTGACGTTAACCCCAGATTTGGTTGAAATTTTGATATTGTTGTTTGCTGATGATGCTCTGCTGCTGTCTTTTTCTGTTCTTGGTTTGCAGCGACAGCTAGATATTTTTTAGAGAGGCCTCCAGCTGGCTGAATCTATTGGTTAATTTAGAAAAAAAAACAACTAAAGTAGTTGTGTTTACATAAAAAAATAAAAATAAAAAAACAAGAGAGGCAAGGCCTTCAAGACTCACTTGTGATACACTTTTTTAAAAATCTAATCGTTAAAATGTGTGCTGTATTTGTATAAAGCTTCGGGTTAAAAAAAAAAAGAAAAAAAAAAGTCCTAACCAGATTCGAACCCCACGTGTTCGGGTGAAAAGAAACTGTCTTACCCATTACACTATCATGGCTCCTTAAATGACGTTCTAAAATTTAATATTTGAACATACTTTTTTAAAGGGCGATAAATCAATTGCGGTATTCGCAGTGAGAACGCTGTTTAAATCATATTATTCGGGTGTATCTTGGGCATTCAAAAAATCTTTATGGGCAATAAAAAAAATTCTTTTTAAGTAGACGGTAAAGGAGACGTGGCTATCGCCGCAATCACACTGCAACATTTAGCCGTTTTCTCTAGATCTAGACAGATGTACAAGTTTAGTTACACCCGCCGGGAATGTAGTACGACACAGTCGATTCAATTTCTCTTTTATGTTCATTCTAGTTTTATAGTTTTAAAGTTGATATGAAAATTTAGTATTTTGTTAAACTAATAACATGTAGAGCCAAGTACAAGTACTTCTAAACGTCGTATGAAGTGAAAAGGACTTCATTTTGAGAAAAGTCAAGACAGAAATTTTTTCGTTTCATCAATTCAAGGGTATTAACTCGCATGGTTTACAATTTTTAACTGTGAATTCCGACTGATTCTGTGGATATTTTTATGGCAGTTTGGGGCATAATCCAGTAAGTGATGAGGCGTTCACAAATCTTTCTATGAATAAATATTTAACGGTCTCCTTCTCCAACTTTCCATCACATGTTATCGTGTATTGTGCATTGAATATTGGATTGAACGGGCAGGTCAACAACTTGAAACAAAATGGTGTCGTTCGCGTTCGCAAAGAATATGAGCACGCGCTTTAAATGTGTATAAATATGTGTACGCAATTGATTTTTGCCCATGACCTTCAGGGCTCAGCCAATAGATCTATAAAGTCCACTCGTCGTATTGCTTTTAGTATTTTCCGAAAAAGACCACTTGGGCGAATGAACATAGTGAAAGCCCTGTGCACTGAGAATAAAACACACAAGCTTTTACGTATTGAGTATAATTTCAAAATGTAATGTTTAAGATGAGAAAGATCAGTTTAAAGCAAATTAAGTCCCCTAGCATTAATTACAGAGTAATTTCCCTTTTTTACTAGCTGTACCAAAACGTTTGCAAAGTAAATAAAACTTCCATGCTTAGCAAAAGAAGTTCCTGTTTGAACAAAAAATGATAATAATGACTGCTCTTGTTGTGTCAGAATAGCAGATCAAAGTGCCAAGTTTAGAGAATAAAAAAATATAAATATAACAGTAAATGCATATATATATATATATAGATATAACAATAAATTCAGTTTGCATATAATTTGGCTTCTTTTTTTTTATTCTTTTGTGCCCATCCCAGAGGGGCAATATTGATTTAAACAAGATGACTGCAAAGAACTGATTTTTTCCTATTCTTATGCCTAATTTGGTGTCAACTGACAAAGTATTTGCAGAGAAAATGTCAATGTTAAAGTTTACCACCACCACACACACACAGACAACCGAACACCGGTGTAACAGGCCAGATCTTACCCTGGCCAGATCTTGTTTGTCATGAGGGTTAGGGTTGTGGTTACAGTTAGTCTAGGGTTGACATGAGGGTTAGGGTTGTGGTTACAGTTAGTCTAGGGTTGACAGGAGGGTTAGGGCTGTGGTTACAGTTAGTCTAGGGTTGACATGAGGGTTAGGGTTGTGGTTACAGTTAGTCTAGGGTTGACAGGAGGGTTAGGGCTGTGGTTACAGTTAGTCTAGGGTTGACAGGAGGGTTAGGGCTGTGGTTACAGTTAGTCTAGGGTTGACAGGAGGGTTAGGGCTGTGGTTACAGTTAGTCTAGGGTTGACAGGAGGGTTAGGGCTGTGGTTACAGTTAGTCTAGGGTTGACAGGAGGGTTAGGGCTGTGGTTACAGTTAGTCTAGGGTTGACAGGAGGGTTAGGGCTGTGGTTACAGTTAGTCTAGGGTTGACAGGAGGGTTAGGGTTGTGGTTACAGTTAGTCTAGGGTTGACAGGAGGGTTAGGGCTGTGGTTACAGGTAGTCTAGGGTTGTCATGAGGGTAAGGGCTGTGGTTACAGTTAATCTATGGTTGACATGAGGTTTAGAATTTGGGTAGGGGTATGATTACAGTTAGTCATGTGCTGTCATGAGGGTTAAGGCTGGGGTTAGGGTTGTGATTAAAGTTAGTTTAGGGTTGTCATGGGGTAACAAGGCTGGGTTTTTGGTTGTGGTTACAGTGAGTCTATAGCAACATTTCGTAAAAAAAAATATATTGTATAGCTAGGTCTTTCACCAGCCACACACATTTCCAGGAAATGTTTTTTTTTCGCCATGGGCGCATTGACATGTTTCCCAGCAACAACAGACAAACCACACTTACTGCAGGTTCCGTCATCACATATACTTCCAGACAAACACAGGTCTTCGTGGTTTGCACAACTGTCTCCAGTCTTCACTTCTGTCAACAAACGATGAGAAACAAAGCCTTTAATTACATTTCATGTGTGACAACTGAATTCACCATCAATGCAGTTACTAGAACTGAAAGTGTAGGGTCACAAAACTAAGCAAAAGAAAAATCAAAAGAGGCTACGCCTTCGTGGTTCACATGTGATTAAAACGTAATAAAAATTTTTAAAAAATCAAAATCAAACAAACAAAATCAACGAACACTAACAGCAACGATATGGAAAACGTGGGGGAGGGGAGGGGAGAGTAGGAGATGGGAAGGAGCT
This sequence comes from Babylonia areolata, assembly GCF_041734735.1. Classification (NCBI taxonomy): domain Eukaryota; kingdom Metazoa; phylum Mollusca; class Gastropoda; order Neogastropoda; family Buccinidae; genus Babylonia; species Babylonia areolata. The sequence continues at coordinate 13,206,165 of NC_134910.1, read as the reverse complement.
AACAGAACTGACATATATCGACTCGAATGATAATTTTGCTCACCGTCAGAGACGAGTGACTGTCGAACCGAAAGTTGGGTACTGCAAAGAGAACGATTCTACCTAAAACAGCCCACATGGATAGGCATTCTATCGTTTTTTACGATCATAATATAAATCTGTCTATCAAAATTTCAAAGTTTCCATGTCTTCATCACAATTTTCCAGCTTGGGCACATAATAACTCTAACAGGAAACTGATACATAGATAAATAATTGACACACACACACACACACACACACACATATATATATATATATATATATATGGACAGACAGATAGGCAGATAGACAGATAGACATACAGACAGATAGACAGATAGTCATTCGGATAAGAAAACCGCGGTTCCATGAGTAGCACGCAAAAGAAACCATGGCAACAAAATGGTAAATTTCTGCAAGAAAATCCACAGTAATATGAAACAAATACACTTGCTGGCTGAACAAAAAAAAAAAAGAATGTTGAAGCTAGATTGCAATGACGCGCTTTCCTTGGGGAGAGGGCAGCCCGAATTTCAAATAAAGAAATCATTTATAACAAACAGAAATACGAAACATTACAATACAATACCGTACCACACAACACAATAAAATTTAATATAACGACAGATGAGTATACAGATAGATGGATATACATATAGGTAGATAGCTAGATACACAATACATACATACACATTGGGATAGACACACAGAAACAAACTCATACTTACTGCATGTACCAGACTCACACGTGGTTCCTGATGTGCAGGACTGACTATTACCATAGCAGTTGCCTCCCAACTGAAATTCTGGTTAAAAAAAAAAAAAAAAAAATGTGGAATTCGAATACAATAAAAAAGAAAAGAAAAAAGAAAAGAGTACCATGTGTCTTGGAAGATGTGTGTTAACAACAGCAGCAACAACAACAAAGTCAACTGCTACTGCTATTACAGCTACTACTACTACTATAGCCATCATCATAACGAAAGAGGAAAAGTGTGATTCCCACTGATTAAGAACAAACAAACAAACAAACAACAAAAAGAAACAAATGAGACAGCTGATGGACGGAGGTGGTTACTAGTACTGAGGAAGGTGGGGTTTTTTTGTTTGTGTGTGTGTTCGTTTGTTTGTTTGTTGGTTTTTTGTTTTGTTTTTTGTCGTCTTGTGTGTTTATTTAATAATAGAAATCATACATATAAAACAGTAACCCAGCGAACTGATCATTACCAAATGACACAGTCTTAATCAGCTGACAGAGCCACTGACTGGTACTTATCAACAAAGGACACATTGCCCACATGCCAACAATACTATGACGTTTACAAGCAACTCACTGCATTGGCCCTTTTCACATTTCATCCCTGCGTTGCAGTCACTATCCCCACTACATGATGATCCTGCTTTCAGTTCTGCAAAAGATAATTCTGAATTATCGTATTCGAATTTCACATTTTTGTATATTTCTCTTGGTATTAGTTGGGTTTCACTGGTTCAAGTATATTCTGCACACAAAAAAAGAAGCAATTCAAAGATAAATATTCATTCATTTTAGATAATCATTCATGTTTGTTGAGTCCGTAGGTCACAAGGTCTTATTTTTGCATATGGTTGAACTGATAAAGAAAATCAACAATGTCAACGAAGTAGAGACATACTTTGGGAGCTCGGAATGTTACAAAGGCAACCAGTTTGGGCACATGGGGCACACAAGTGGAGGCAGTGGTTTGGAAACAGACACATGTGTGAAGGGGGCGTGGGGGGAAGGGGTGGAGACATAAGAGAGACTGAGAGTGTTCCTTTTTGAATGTCACTTCGATGCGTGTCATAGACTAACCACTGAATGTTGACAAAGAGGGAATATCACATTTCTTACAGGCTATTCTTCAAGGAAAGAAGTTTTCCTGTACTTGCTTCGTAGTTTATACATACATGCTTTTTGTCTTTTTCCTTGTTTTGGTTAATCTTCTTCTTCTTCTTCTTCTTCTCCCTTCATTTTCTTGTTAATTTTTCATCACGAAAGCAGGGCACAAAAGGTCACAGAATTTGGGACTCTTTTTCTTTCTTTTTTTTTTTCTTCTTATTGATGATAAATGTGGAGGACGCTGATGATGATGACAAAGATGACGGTGTTGCTACAGGTGTTCGTTCAGTGTTGGGACTACCTGACAAGCTGTACTTTACGCTTCCGGTTTTAGTTACTGTTTCTCAAGGAGGCGTCACTGTGTTCGGACAAATCCATAAACGCTACCTTATCTGCAAAGCAGTTACCTGACCAGCAGCATAACCCAACGCACTTACTCAGGCCTTGAGTACAAGCATATATATTTGTGTACCTATCAGAGTGGATTTCCTTTTCAGAACTTTGCCAGAGGACAACACTCTCGTTGCCATGGGTTCTTTTTCAGTGCACCAAGTGCGTGCTGCACACGGGACCTCGGTTTATCATCTCATCCGGAGGACTATTCGCTCAATTTGATTTTCCAGTCTAACTTGGGAGAAAGAACGAGACGGGATTCAAACCCAGACCCACACAGATTCTCTGTATTGGCATATGAACGTCGTAACAATTCTGCCACCTTCCTTCTTCAACTACGCTTCCTTTCAGGATGATGATATTCCGGTGTTAACCAGGCCCGAGAGACACAGACACTTGCTGTTTTGGTCAGGAAATTTGAGTAACACACCCAAACAAGTATCCATGAAGTGAATGACACTCGACCGCATGGTCCCAGTCTTTCCATTTATGCCAGTAGCACATTCAGCTCTGGGCAGAAGCCAGCAGCTGGCTGAAAAATCCCACCTCCGCTGAGAATCGAACCCGCGTCCTCTCAGCCATCAGTCTACGATGCTAACCACTTCGCCACAGCGACCGGTACCTCGTCAGGTGTCTTGATAATGACAGCAATCCGTCCCCCATGGCATTACAATGTTCGAAAAACATCACTGAAGTTGTCACTTTGTTGTCTTCTACAAGTAAAAATTCCGAGAAAATTGATGGAATGGGAAATAGACACACACACAGATCCATGGGTAGACAAATGCAAAGAAATAGACTTAAGATTGAAAGTGTCTTCCACATCTTCCACAAGTAAAAGTTCCGAGAAAATTGATGGCATGCAGGGTAAATAAACAGACACGTACATAGACCCATGGGAAGACACACACACACACACACACACACACACACACACACACACACACAAAACAGACACACAGATTCCAAAAGACACAGACAAAAGAAAAGAGATGGGGCTGGGCAAGGGGAGCTGCTTACTACAGGAGAAATCCTCAGCAAAAGTAGAGGACTCTGCAGGGCAGGCACACTTCCCTTCCTGACACTGTCCGATCTGACAGTCAGATCCCGTGCAGCTAGCTCCGATACGTCCTGCTGCTGGCTCTGTGAACACACAGCATGGCTGGTTGGACAGGAGGGAGTCAGAGGACAACAGACAACACACAGCATGGCTGGTTGGACAGGAGGGAGGGGGTCAGAGGACAACCAACAGACAACACACAGCATGGCTGGTTGGACAGGAGGGAGTCAGAGGACAACAAACAGACAACACACAGCTTGGCTTGTTGGACAGGAGGGAGTCAGAGGACAACCAACAGACAACACACAGCATGGCTGGTTGGACAGGAGGGAGTCAGAGGACAACAAACAGACAACACACAACATTGCTGGTTGGACAGGAGGGAGTCAGAGGACAACCAACAGACAACACACAGCATGGCTGGTTGGACAGGAGGGAGTCAGAGGACAACCAACAGACAACACACAGCATGGTTGGTTGGACAGGAAGGAGACAGAGGACAACCAACAGACAACACACAGCATGGCTGGTTGGACAGGAGGGAGACAGAGGACAACCAACAGACAACACACAGCATGGCTGGTTGGACAGGAGGGAGAGAGTCAGAGGACAACCAACAGACAACACACAGCATGGCTGGTTGGACAGGAGGGAGACAGAGGACAACCAACAGACAACACACAGCATGGCTGGTTGGACAGGAGGGAGACAGAGGACAACCAACAGACAACACACAGCATGGCTAGTTGGACAGGAGGGAGTCAGAGGACAACCAACAGACAACACACAGCATGGCTGGTTGGACAGGAGGGAGTCAGAGGACAACCAACTGACAACACACAGCATGGCTGGTTGGACAGGAGGGAGTCAGAGGACAACCAACAGACAACACACAGCATGGCTGGTTGGACAGGAGGGAGTCAGAGGACAACCAACAGACAACACACAGCATGGCTGGTTGGACAGGAGGGAGTCAGAGGACAACCAACAGACAACACACAGCATGGCTGGTTGGACAGGAGGGAGTCAGAGGACAACCAACAGACAACACACAGCATGGCTGGTTGGACAGGAGGGAGTCAGAGGACAACCAACAGACAACACACAGCATGGCTGGTTGGACAGGAGGGAGTCAGAGGACAACCAACAGACAACACACAGCATGGCTGGTTGGACAGGAGGGAGTCAGAGGACAACCAACAGACAACACACAGCATGGCTGGTTGGACAGGAGGGAGTCAGAGGACAACCAACAGACAACACACAGCATGGCTGGTTGGACAGGAGGGAGTCAGAGGACAACCAACAGACAACACACAGCATGGCTGGTTGGACAGGAGGGAGTCAGAGGACAACCAACAGACAACACACAGCATGGCTCGTTGGACAGGAGGGAGTCAGAGGACAACCAACAGACAACACACAGCATGGCTGGTTGGACAGGAGGGAGTCAGAGGACAACAGACAACACACAGCATGGCTGGTTGGACAGGAGGGAGTCAGAGGACAACCAACAGACAACACACAGCATGGCTGGTTGGACAGGAGGGAGTCAGAGGACAACAGACAACACACAGCATGGCTGGTTGGACAGGAGGGAGTCAGAGGACAACAGACAACACACAGCATGGCTGGTTGGACAGGAGGGAGTCAGAGGACAACAGACAACACACAGCATGGCTGGTTGGACAGAGGGAGTCAGAGGACAACCAACAGACAACACACAACATGGTTGGTTGGACAGGAGGGAGACAGAGGACAACAGACAACACACAGCATGGCTGGTTGAACAGGAGGGAGTCAGAGGACAACCAACAGACAACACACAGCATGGCTGGTTGGACAGGAGGGAGTCAGAGGACAACCAACAGACAACACACAGCATGGCTGGTTGAACAGGAGGGAGTCAGAGGACAACCAACAGACAACACACAACATGGCTGGTTGGACAGGAGGGAGTCAGAGGACAACCAACAGACAACACACAGCATGGCTGGTTGGACAGGAGGGAGTCAGAGGACAACCAACAGACAACACACAGCATGGCTGGTTGGACAGGAGGGAGTCAGAGGACAACCAACAGACAACACACAGCATGGCTGGTTGGACAGGAGGGAGTCAGATGGACAACCAACAGACAACACACAGCATGGCTGGTTGAACAGGAGGGAGTCAGAGGACAACCAACAGACAACACACAACATGGCTGGTTGGACAGGAGGGAGTCAGATGGACAACCAACAGACAACACACAGCATGGCTGGTTGAACAGGAGGGAGTCAGAGGACAACCAACAGACAACACACAGCATGGCTGGTTGGACAGGAGGGAGTCAGAGGACAACAGACAACATACAGCATGGCTGGTTGGACAGGAGGGAGTCAGAGAACAACAGACACACAACACACAGCATGGCTGGTTGGACAGGAGGGAGTCAGAGGACAACCAACAGACAACAAACAGCATGGCTGGTTGGACAGGAGGAGTCAGAGGACAACCAACAAACAACACACAGCATGGCTGGTTGGACAGGAGGGAGTCAGAGGACAACCAACAGACAACAAACAGCATGGCTGGTTGGACAGGAGGAGTCAGAGGACAACCAACAAACAACACACAGCATGGCTGGTTGGACAGGAGGGAGAGAGTCAGAGGACAACCAACAGACAACACACAGCATGGCTGGTTGGACAGGAGGGACACAGAGGACAACAGACAACACACAGCATGGCTGGTTGGACAGGAGGGAGTCAGAGGACAACAGACAACACACAGCATGGCTGGTTGGACAGGAGGGAGTCAGAGGACAACCAACAGACAACACACAGCATGGCTGGTTGGACAGGAGGGAGACAGAGGACAACAGACAACACACAGGACGGCTGGTTGGACAGGAAGGAGACAGAGGACAACCAACAGACAACACACAGCATTGCTGGTTGGACAGGAGGGAGTCAGAGGACAACAGACACACAACACACAGCATGGCTGGTTGGACAGGAGGGAGTCAGAGGACAACAGACACACAACACACAGCATGGCTGGTTGGACAGGAGAGAGGGAGTCAGAGGACAACCAACAGACAACACACAGGACGGCTGGTTGGACAGGAGGGAGACATAGGACAACAGACAACACACAGCATTGCTGGTTGGACAGGAGGGAGACAGAGGACAACCAACAGACAACACACAGCATGGCTGGTTGGACAGGAGGGAGTCAGAGGACAACCAACAGACAACACACAGCATGGCTGGTTGAACAGGAGGGAGTCAGAGGACAACAGACAACACACAGCATGGCTGGTTGGACAGGAAGGAGGGAGTCAGAGGACAACCAACAGACAACACACAACATTGCTGGTTGGACAGGAGGGAGTCAGAGGACAACCAACAAACAACACACAGCATGGCTCGTTGGACAGGAGGGAGTCAGAGGACAACAGACAACACACAGCATGGCTGGTTGGACAGGAGGGAGTCAGAGGACAACAGACAACACACAGGATGGCTGGTTGGACAGGAGGGAGTCAGAGGACAACCAACAGACAACACACAGCATGGCTGGTTGGACAGGAGGGAGTCAGATGGACAACCAACAGACAACACACAGCATGGCTGGTTGGACAGGAGGGAGTCAGAGGACAACAGACAACACACAGCATTGCTGGTTGGACAGGAGGGAGTCAGAGGACAACAGACAACACACAGCATGGCTGGTTGGACAGGAGGGAGTCAGAGGACAACCAACAGACAACACACAGGACGGCTGGTTGGACAGGAGGGAGTCAGAGGACAACCAACAGACAACACACAGGACGGCTGGTTGGACAGGAGGGAGTCAGAGGACAACAGACAACACACAGCATGGCTGGTTGGACAGGAGGGAGTCAGAGGACAACAAACAGACAACACACAGCTTGGCTTGTTGGACAGGAGGGAGTCAGAGGACAACCAACAGACAACACACAGCATGGCTGGTTGGACAGGAGGGAGTCAGAGGACAACAGACAACACACAGCATGGCTGGTTGGACAGGAGGGAGTCAGAGGACAACCAACAGACAACACACAGGATGGCTGGTTGGACAGGAGGGAGTCAGAGGACAACCAACAGACAACACACAGGACGGCTGGTTGAACAGGAGGACGTCAGAGGACAACGAAAAGATGCACATCATGTAGGTTGTAAACGGGAAAACCCAGACTCTGGGTTTGGATTGAGAACACGAAGTGAAACCAGTCTCTTAGTTCCGGCCATCTCAGGATGGAGTGCAAGAGATTGCGACCAGGCCACGCTTCAAGCTCTAAAAGAGAAAAAAATCAAGTTAAGATTCGAAAGAAAAAAAAAAGATCGGAAGAAACGTTAGAAACTGAATACAATGTAAAAGACGTCAGTACTGAGGAAACCAACGTCAAAGAAAGCCGCATAAAAACCAAACACGCATGACACAAAGTTTAATAGTAGCAAAAAGGTCGTGGTGAGATAGAACTAAAACCTGGAAAATTGTCAAGTGAACAGTTGGCCACAGGAATGACCTTTCGGCACTTAAGGCTGACGACAGGCCTGGCAGATGCGTATTTACTGCTGGGCCAACACAGCAAACGAATAGGTCTAGTTTGCATCAGTTTGACTTGGTAAGTATATGACGCCAAACATGGTAAATACATTCGCACACATGAGGCAAAAATAGGTAGAAATGAAACAGAAACGATGCAGACAAATAAGTAAATAAACTACACACACACACACACACACACACACACACACACACAATGATACTATGAATGAATAAATAAATAAATAAACAAATAAATAATTTGATGATTAAATAAGTAAATAACTACTTTTTACATACCACACACGTGAGAGGAGAGAGATTACTTACCGCAGTGGTCTCCCTTGAGAATAGCGATGCTAGTGTCACAAACACACACCCCCCCTGAACATTTGGCCCCTGCCCCACAGTCTGCCACGTCTTTACATGGCTGTGACTCCTTTAGTTCTGAAACAAAGTGAGTCCCCCAAATTAAGTTAAATCATTCCTTGATCAGATTTTTTTTTCTGAAGCAGACCGGCGATTACTCAATGATTTATCAAACACGTTCATTATTCTGGTTGTTGATAGCTAGCGTATTATTCGTAGTCCTGATTTGGTCTCTAACCGACATTGGTTGAATTGTACTGATTTGAACTGATCTGAACTGAACAGGTCCAGCTGTGAATGTGCTGACAGTCAATAACAATTGTACCTACCAATCACTGACGCCTTTTGTCTCCAAAGAAATTACTAACACGCTGATTTTGAGGGGGAAATGACACGTCATCGCGTGTTCAGAACTTTCAGAGGTGAAATGCAAACATAGGGTCACAGCTGTCACGTGACTCTTGTCGTGTCGGCCATGATGGCAGCTTTGCACCTTGTTTACACAAAGGAGACATTCACAGTCAGACAACGATTTAGTGCACACAACCAGGCTGCTTTAGGACAAGTGTTAAAAAAATTGCATTCTCAACAAATACAGTGTGTGGTGATCAGCAGATTGGTTACCAAACTTTGTGCGTGGACTTCCAAAATGGCCGTGACAGAGGGTTGCCACGTCGTCACGTGACGAAGTGACGTCACTAGGGCACAACGGACGGCAACAACTCGGTAATGTAAGAACCAGGAATTTTATTTTAAAAAACGTTTTTGCCGACGTTTGAAGGATAAAACAAACACAATAAGATTTCAGAATAAAAGCAGTTGGTAACATTCAGGTCATGCCATATCCAAAAGCATGCTGAAACCAGATAATATTCAACGAAACATTGACTCCACTGGCCTCCTTAAGGAATATACACAGTGTCTGTGATGGAACAACGTGGTAACAGTGTCGTCTAGGATTTAGAGGTGACACAGAGGTGACATATTTGACCTGGTAAGGCACGAACAATTTGGCTTGGTTATAAAGGTTTCGTCGCAACATCATACTTTATCTTTCAAGAAAGAACTGTGCGACTTACATGTAATCTGTTGAATGATTAAACACTGTTGCTTTTTATTTGTTTTCGAAGACAACTTCGATCGCTGCTTTGTTCTTTGTGTGTGTGTGCGTGTGTGCGTGCGTGCGTGCGTGTGTGTGTGTGTGTGTGTGTGTGTTTATATCCCAACAAGTAAACAAAAGCATAATGCGCAGACAAAACAATAAGAAGGCAACCTCACTGATCCCTAGAGAAAAAAAAAACCCCACAAAACAAAGAAAACAAAGCCAAGACTCACTGCACACAGAGAGGGTGTCACACTCAGCTCTTGACTCACACTGACCCTTTGAACAGGGGGTGTTCAAACCCAGCGCTGTAAGAAAACCCAACATCAGCAGATGTGTACAAACACATCAGCACAGGTTATGTACAGTGACTCTCTTTTTCTCTTGTTTCTGGCTATCTGTCTCTGTCTGTCTGTCTGTCCGTCTGTCCGTCTGTCTCTCCGTCTGTCAGTGATTCATATGTTATGTTATGAAAACTCATTTTATGTTCTATAATATTATTAAATGCCCTTTCTGCTGTGAGCTATGCTGACCATAGTTTTAAGGATCTCTAAACAAGGACAGACCATCCTGTCTCCCTTTTCTGCTTCCCCTTCCCTCTCTCCTTCACACACACAGATATATATATATATATATATATATATATATATATATCATAGTCACCAACACAGTCATCCATTCACCAATACACGCACACGCACAAGCGCAAACATACAGACAGACAGACAGGGACAGAGAGAGGTCAGAAGTCAAAATGTTCTTCATCAAGGATAATGATTTTACGCATGGCCTATTCTTCCAATCTGTCCTTGCTAATTTGCACCTATTACAAACAGCGCACACATATGAAGAAAGGAGAAGAAGAAAAAGAAAAGAAAACAATCTTCGTTCCGAAGGACATGCATCATGATGAACACAAACACACACACACACACTGAGAGACGGATAGGAGAGTGAGAGAGAGAGAGGCGTGATGAGAGAGAACAGAACAAAATTTTATTCTATCTATATGTCTATCTATATTGCTATCTATCTATCTATCTACATAAAAAACACTTCACCTGTGTTGGCGCTCCATTGCCTAGTATTACTTCGATTTATACAGCTGAGACTACTAGTGCAGTGCACCTGTTTTAACCTCCCTTGTATCCTTTTGTACGCCCAAGCAAAAAGTGCAGAGATCAGTTGTGTATTGGCCACCATTTTCCGTTTCATTTCCTTTTAATTTCATAAATCACCCTTCACTGGAAGTGCCGGATGGTCTTTGGGTTTTGATTTTTCTCAAGGAGAGGTTTCAAACATTGTTAACTGTAAATGGTTCTTCTCGATCGTGTACAATGGAATTATGGTTTTCTGATACGACTGTGACATCTGATCAGTCAAACGTGAACTTCTTCTTCGTTCGTGGGCTGCAACTCCCACGTTCACTCGTTTACACGAGTGGGCTTTTACGTGTATGACCGTTTTTACTCCACCACGTAGGCAGCCATACTCCGTTTTCGGGGGTGTGCATGCTGGGTATGTTCTTGTTTCCATAACCCACCGAACGCTGACATGGATTTCAGGATCTTTAACGTGCCAGTTTGATCTGCTTGCGTATACACACGAAGGGGGTTCAGACACTAGAAGGTCTGCACATATGTTGACCTGGGAGATGGGAAAAATCTCCAACCTTTACCCACCAGGCGCCGTCACCGAGATTCGAACCCGGGACCCTCAGGTTCAAAGTCCAACGCTTTAACCACTTGGCTATTGCGCCCGTCAAACGTGAACAATACCCGAATCTTGTCTGACACACAAACAGATCTCTGTTATCCCCCACAAAAATCAAATTGCCTACAGTTTATGTATTTGGAGGATTCAACAGACACATTCCACACTCACGGACACGTTCTGTATTAATACAGAAACAAAGGTATCTGTGTACATCGTATATCAGATTATGACAGAAACTGAGAAAATGATGCATGACAATGAATACACACAGAAACCCAGGATTCTGAAGGTATTCATTTTTTTTTCTATCTATCTATTCACTTACTGCAAATCCGAGAAGATGCGTCGCATTTCGTGCCTGATTTGCAATCATCCTTGTTTGGATCACACGCTTTGCCGACTTCTAATTCTGCAGACAGTAGTAACAACAAGCATCAACAGTGCGATAGTGTGGCGTGGTTTGGTTTTGTGCTGACCGCTGTTACGGTCTGTTGCACTGCACTGTGCTGTCAAGTTTGTGTTGTGTTGTGTTGCTTCGTTTGCGTTACGTTATGTTGTGTTGTATTGTACTGTGTTGTTTATGCTGCGTTGCACTGTGCCATATCATGTTGATGGTTCATACAGTCTCTTAACAAGGTTGGCAAGTTGTTGCTCACTTCCTGCCAGGCCACTGATGTCATCTGTGAAGTGAAGGCTTGTGATGGCTCTTCCTCCGATGCTGACAGTGCTGACGGGATCTTTGTGTGCATAAGTCATGATGCGTTCAAGGAATATGTTGAACAGTGTGGGGTTGAGGCAGACAGCCCTGACGGAATCCAACTGAAGTATGGAACCACTCTCCAAAAGCACCCTGCGTGAGCACTGCGCTGGTCGCTCTGGAGCAAAGTTGCTAGACGGTGTTGGTAAGTTTCTGCCGTTTCTTTTTCATTTTTACCCCAGAGTGCTTCCTGCAAGACTCGGTGAAAGCCTTTCTGAAGTCTATAAAGACGTTGTAGAACTTCCTCTCGTGTTGAAGTGGGTTTTTTTCCCAGAGGGTACACAGATTAAAGATCTGCTCTATGGTGCTTTGCCTTTGCTGAATCCAGCCTGTTCTTCAGCAGTAATTGTGTATGCTCGCTGGGAACAAGGGATGGAGTTGATAAACATATGGAATAAAATCGTGTACCTTGCAGTACATTAGTTTTCAGAACAGTGTATTCAGACCACGTAAACAAATAGTGAAAACAGAGAACACACTCACTACATCTGGCCCTATCACAGACAAACCCCGTGACGCATGGTTCGTCATTCCGGCAGGGATTTCCCGCTTTGATTCCTGCAACAAAGGATGCACGTTGACCAAATACACAGCAGTCATCTGTGGAATTTGTTCAACCCTTCAGTATTTTCTTTTTCTTCTCCTTGGCTTGTGCATTTGTTCATCAGTATTGTATTGTTACTGTTTTGTCCACCCATACACCTGCCACACCCCCTTTTCTTTTGACGCGTTTTTTTTTTTTTTTTAAATCATACTTGACATCGTTATGACCACCATTTGTCTCGCTGGACAAGGAATTGTGCTGGCTGGTGTGCACACAATGAAGCCTTGAACAGCGTCTGCGATGGCTGAACGCTCCATTCCTGGAATGGCAGTCTCCTTTGCCAGTGTAATGCCCCAAACTGATCTCATCCTATTGTACACACGGCACCTCGGTTTACCGTCTGATCCGAATGACACAAGATCCAGACCACCACTCAAGGTCTAGTGGAGGCAGGAGAAAATACTGGCCAGAGTGGGACTTTATCGCTTCCTAGCCTAACACGTTCACACAAGGCCACCACTCCACTCCACTGTTGTTGTTTTGTTGTTGTTGTTTTTCCATGAGTGAGCATACAAACGCGCATGTGATCTATGTTGTGCGGAATCAAACCAATACCAAACATATTTGGAATCTGCCATCAAATGGTTTTCCAACTGGCCCAAACAATAACACGTCTGAACATTCTTCAGTTTTATTATATATTTTCCCCCCTTTCATATCTGTGCCGTCTTGCACACATTCAAATGTAAAAAGAAAACGGTAGCATGCTGTGAAGTTATTTAATCAAATTAACAGTTTTCCTTTTGTTGACTGATCAGAGTTGTCCCAAAACAATGTTGAGCCTATTATTCGTTCTCTTATTACATTTTGCTGGTTCCTTTTATCGAAGTCTTTCTTCTTCTTCACTTTTTATAATCTAATATACTGTTTTCTTTCTTATATATATATATATATATATATATATATATTAATCGCTCCAGTTCTTGTTTCAAGCTTTTCAGGTCTATGGAAAATAATTTGCAATGACCAAATTTGACGTTTCCTTTCTTTCCACATCCATAACTGACTAATTCATTAACTGTTTTCTTCTTTCTGTCCATTGTCATAATCATACATGCAGCAGATCCATAAAAAAAAGGACTGTCGAAAAATTCAATAAATTTGTTAATATATGTTGCCAGGGAAAAATAACTGCAATCATACACGTTTTAAACTCACCACATGTTAATTCATTTTTGAAACTGTATATTTTCCTCTAACCAATCCACCCGTTCTTGCCAAACTGTGCCCCAAACAGTATAACTCCTTTTTGTATTGGATTGTTTCCATGTAAGCTGAACTGGCAGATGCCATGAAAAAGAGAACTGTTTACTTTCGAATCACAGTTCGAAACTGTTTCTCAATAAATTAGAAAATAATCAATAACTCCACATCCATGCGGAGATAGGACAGTGCTACTCGCCATTCACAATGAAAAGATCAAGCAAAAAGCAAAAATCGAAAGAACATTTGCCAAAACTTTTCACAATTGTACTTCAGAACACCAGTTAGTACAATCATATTTATCATTATTACCATCATCTGCACTAAACACATGTGTGTGTGTGTGTGTGTGTGTGTGTGTGTGTGTGTGTTAGAATGGGGGGTGGGGGGGGGGAGGGACAGACAGACAGACGGATAAAGAGAGACAGACAGACAGAGACAGAGGAAGGAAAAGGAAACCAGTCAGTCTTACTGCATCGACCCTTGTCACATTGACATGTGCTGAGGCAGACGGCTACTTCACTGATAGCACTGCATTGTGCCCCCAAGCTCAGGACTGCAGGCAAACACCACAAAAAAAAAAAAAAAAAAAAAAAAGCAAGCATTGTGGGGGAGGCGGGTGGCGAGGGAGGCGGGGGGTGTGGGGTGGGGAGGTGGTGGGGGTGGGGGAGTCTACGGGGGGTGTGGGGGTGGGGGTTCTGGTAGGTGAGGCGTGCGTGCGTTAGTTAGAAAAGACATTCACAATAGAGCGAATGAACAAAGACACACAAACATGCACACACACACACACACACACACACACAAAGGGAGAGAGAGAGAGAGAGAGAGAACAACGAACTGGAATGTTTAATGTCAGTAACTCTACAACTTCAGTGACATGGGAGGGGACGGGGGGGGGGGGGGGGGTGAGGGGGGGGGAGGGGGTTGGGGGGGACGCAAATCAGAACAATGGTTGCAAAGTGGTGCAAAACAATTAACAACATAGAAGAGAAAAGAAACACAGACGTGGAGTCAAATTAACTAATAACAGACAAGAGATCCCTTGACACTTGACTGTCATCAGGGACTGCAGGAAATTTTCCTTCTTTCCCCGCACTACCAGGGAGTACAACAAGCTCCCGCCTGAGGCAATATCAGCCTCGGTGGAGAGCCTCCAATCCTAGTTCTGACCTGACCCCCCTCCCCCGCCTCTCCCCTTCCCCTCCCCCCCCCCCCCCCCTTCCCCCAACTTCCTTCCCACCCACAACAAAGTACGGCCTACCAACAGTGTCTAGGGGCCTGGAAAAAGGCGTGGGTGGCCCCATGCCCCTTGTCCAGTCCCCTTAGTTAGGCACTGACTACCCAAACAAACCCCACAACACAACAGCAAACCGGAACCTTTGTAAATGCCAGAATCTTCAACTTGATGAAGGCGGTCAGGTACGAAAGAAGAAGAAGTCATTAGGTTAAAGGTCCGTGTCACCGTACAGTGCCTTTTTTCCCCAGTCATTCAACTCCAAAGTTTAAACAACGCAAATAAAACGAAAAACAAAATGTGTATGTTATCATAAATGAAACATTTTACCGAACACACAGACATGATATATACATACATCAAACAAATTGACCATCCAAATGTCATCCTTATTTTCGAAGTATATTTTTGTCTCGTAGAACCTGCAAGTATTCTTAATTGATCCATGAGTATTTGAGGCTGTAACTGTATTTTTGCGTATATGTATTGCCTCGGAGACATATTTTCCAAGTGAGAATATCATACCTTCATTTTCTATCTTCAGCAGGCAGAACAGATCTTTTCTGTGTGTTAAGTTGTATGGAACAGAGTACAGTTTTTCCCCACTTCTTCATATCCTTTGCAGTTGAAATGAAATCATTTTCTTCTGGGCTTTTGCCACACATCAGGCATAGGAATGTTGCTGTTAATCTGTATCGAACTATCTTCTGTTGGCATTCAGTCCAAGTGTCTCAATTTAAGCAAATGTTCAATGCTATTTTCTGTTTGGAATACTTATTTAAATAAATAAAACCAGTCACATCGTTGCTTTCTATTTCTCTGTGCCAGTTTTATTTGCAGCATGCTAGCTACTTGTATCACTCTATCTTTAAATTCCGATACAAAGCCGTTCTCGTACCCTACTCCTTGGCACATCCAAACACGTCTGAATCCAATGTTCCGTTAAGAGTTTCTTGATATGTAATACCTAGTTCTCTTTACCCTTCTCCTCTTGCAGCAGCAAATTCAATATACAATCAATACCTGCAGGTTTCGGCATATATTATCAAGTCTAATGAATGTAATGGGACACCAGGAAAGCACTCGATTGCAAAAGTACATACCTTTTCTATTTGGTTGTTTGTAGTGAGTCCCCATATTTCCGCTGAAAATGGCTTCAATTTCTGAATCAAAAAGTTTCCAGAAAAACTACATCCGCCAAACGTAGTCTTCTGAGGGATCTTATTATTTGGATTATACTTTATTTCACTTTTCTACTCTTTTCGTGCCATACAGACATCAAGCTCACATTTTGTTGCATATAACTTTCTTAAATATCTATATGAATGGGTTACTTTCATTTCCCTATCCCCATAGAATCAAAATATGACATCCTTTGCAGAAAACTATAATATTGGTCTTATCAATATTTACTGTTTACTGTTTCTTTCTTAATGACAGTTAACTGGTTTTGCAACCCTGTGATTAAAGAACAACTCAACTTTTGCTTCATTAACGAAACACGAAAACAATTGTAGGCTTAGCAGGCGGCCTTGTTTTACACCTCGTGGGCATTGAAAAAAGTCCGAAAACACCTTTGTCAAGAACAAATACAAGGACATAATTGTAGAGCGGTGGGCATACGTAAGTAAGTAAGTAATCGTAGATGCTTCTAAGGGCCCAGTACAACTTTCCATGTACCCTGTATTTCACAGGATGCTTCTGTTCACATAATCAGATGCTTTTATGAAGTCTACGAATGCTTAGTACAGTGTGACATTACGTTAAAGATGATATTTTGGACTAGAGCATATACAGTGAATGTAATGGTCGACCATACTATAACCCGTTTTATAGCCTTCCTTTCCTCTACGTTTTTCTTCTATTTCTGCCCATCTCTTTTTATCTTCTATTCAAGATGTACACATGTTCTTGACACAGAGAGAGAGAGAGAGAGAGAGAGAGAGAGATAGTGAGAGAGATAGAGACAGAGAGAGAAAGAGAAAATGGCGCACACACACACGCGCGCGCGCGCATTTATATATACACACCCAGGTTCATCTGTTGCAGTTCCTGCGTCGGCATTCCGCAAGGAACCATTGAGGTCAGGTCGTCAGGAGGCCACAAAACAGAGGAGACCCTGCACTGCTGCCTAGTCACTTCAGTGGTGTTCAGTAATGCCTGTTCTGATTTGGCATCACCTACTATGCCCCCTATTTACGACAATAATAGCTTTGTCGTGGAGCCAGACTGAGTGAGCGTCTCAGTGAAGACCACCACCACGTTCTTCCAACAGACAGAGAATCTGCCGACGCCGAAGAGCTTGACAGGACTCACCCCAATCATGGAAGTACAGAAGGATCGAAACTGAGGTTACCATGACAGCAGGGCATGAAAGGACACTCATATGGGACACTTTTTTAATTTTTTATTTTTTTTTACATATATAGATGCTGATTATTTTGCAGTTGGTTCTTTTGCGTACGTTCTTTTACCTGTGTTCTTTTAAATGCATTCCGTGCACGGTACCCCGGTTTATTGTCTCATCCGAATTACTAACGTCCAGGCCACCACTCAGGGTCTAGTGGAGGGGGAGAAAATTCTGGTGAGTGCGGGATTGAATTTCGTACCTTCTGATTTTCTCGATTCCTAGGCAGACGTGTTACCACCAAGCCATCACCCCACATAGCAGTCCCTGAATGGTCACGTTGTCTGTAAGAGGTCGATCACAGCAGAATCATCATCATCATAACCATCCTTACTCATCACAAAATGTAGAAAAAATGTGTCCTGAGTGTCACGCCCTGACCTCAGTTTCCACTTTCCACTTCCATCCTCGTGGCAAGTTGATGTCGGGATCTGCAGTGTCAACAGGTAAGTCTTTGAATGGACATGTTGGCAGTTCCAGAACTGGGCAGGGGGTCAGGTAGACGCTATTCTACGTCGGGACAGTAATTGCCTCCTCTACTGTTCTGATAGTCACTGTCGGACATGGCGGACTATCACATACATATCCACTGTAGGTGGAATCAAAACAGTCACCACAAAATCCCACCAAAGTGAATCAGCAGCAGAACGGAGCCTCACTGCGACTTAACATTGATACCTTCCTGTGGACTGCTGTCACTGAAACTGTGAAGGACAGACCTGGGTGTGACTGTCTGTGTGGAATTCAAGGTGAGTGGCATGGGGAGGAACACTGATGAAAGGGTGCAGAAGATGTGACTAAACAACAGGAACAGGAAAGAAAGGAAAGGAAAAGCAGAACAGAAATAAAGACGTTTTCATCTCACTATATCTGTGATGCCCGTAGGCCTGCAGCTCACACACGGTAAAAAAGCTACTTTCCGGTTTGGTGAGGTGCACGTATCTGCCGACGATGGGAACAGGGCATGTCACAGTCACTTTGCCTCGGGTGGGGACGGCACCTATGTATCCACACTTCTCTTCTGAAGGCGGGGTAGCTAGGGCATCACGTGAGTTTGACACCAATACGTTGAGTTTCCTGAGATACTGTTCTGCTGTGAAAACACACGTGCACGCACGCACATGCATGTACACACACACGCACACACACGTGCACACGTACACACACTCAGAAGCACGCACGTGCATGCGCGCACGCACGCACACACACACACACACACACACACACACACTAGGAAGTAGGATGGATGTAGATACATGCATACCAGAGACCCAGAGTTTTCATTCACAAGCGTTATTTACCCTATCGTGTGTGCCTGCACAGTTAACTCAAATAAGTGAACGTTCATACACATAATAAAACAAAACTTCTCACATTCTCACTCAACACTGTTGGCAGAACGTGTGAAGTTTAGCTTGCACTGGTCTGTACATAACTACTTGCGCAAGCATACCTTCCAAAAATGAGCACACAGTGTTACTCGACAGACGAAGTATGAATGCGCTGTTATTTCTGCATCTTCTATTATATACATGGACGTTGACTTGTTTGGCCAATAGGAAAGTGAGTGCACTGTAGCTTATTTCTTTGTCAGTGGTTATTTCTGTGTGACCCGTCTGCTTTGTGCAAGCTCACGCTTTCTCTTTGCCAAACATCAACAACAAGGACCAAAGAAACTCCTTCAGGTCAGCTCGAAAAAAAAAATATATATATATACATACATACATACATACATATATATATATATATATATATATATATATATATATATTGAAGGACTATGACTCTCAAACTAGAAGGCAAAGTTGCACTGGCTCTTAGTGCTGCAGCCTTGTGGGCTAGTTGGCCTTTGGGAACCATCCAACGCCGACTGTCCTAAAACCCTCTTGGCCGAGAGAGTGGAGATGTACTTGGGCAAGACACTCTTCACTATAATCAAATTCTAGCCCAAATAGTCGGAACAGCAGTTGCCTCCTCTGCTGTTCTGATGGTCATAGTCAGACACGACTGACTATCATATATATATATATATATATATATACAACAAAAAAAGCGTCTAACTGAGATTCGTTTTCTAACCAATCAAGACACCAACAAAGGACACGCAGAGAAAAATATGTGCATTTCTTACAATCTACTAGAAAATGGTACCCATATATAGAACTTTGGAAAATCATTTCATGTATTTAAAGAAAAGGTATAGAACTCCACATAATGTCACAAGATCCACAAATATACATTACAATGGAATACTCTGCACTGGTTGAAAACAACGTTGCAAGAGTCAAGACTTTAACTTAATATTTACTTTCTTTCTTCATAATGATGGATGTCTTTTCATGTGAAACTTCCCCTCGCCCCCTCCCACACCCCACCACCTCCCCCTCAAATTATGTGAAGGATAACAAGAAAAAAAATTAAAAAATTAAAAAAGGACAGAAAGACCCAGCCTCCCACCACCAGCCCGAAACAACCCTCTTTGTCAGCCCATGTTTTCTCACAATCCAACGCTTTCTCTCTCACCCACCCCACCCTCCACCCACCCCATACTTGCCACTCGTCAACTTACAACAACATTGTCTCGCTCCATAGACAGTGACCCAGAAGATCTTGAAAGAAGTTTTCAGGAACACCGTAAACTTTATGAATTTCTCATTGTCCTTTACTGGCGGCGCAATCGCACATTGGAAGTCTGTTTTCGGTTTTATAACTCCATCGGTTCCAAAGAGAGCATGTGAGTCATATCTGTGCCTCTGAGCCACGATGACCGGTTTCTTAAATGCCACGTTGTACAGGACTGAAACGGAGATAAAGAACAAGAGGGAAAAGTGTGTGAAGTATGTGCGTCTTTGTTTTCTTTTTAATCTGGAACCAGACATCACAGAAAAACATCAAATATACAATTGCATAATGTTTACCCTTATCTGTCTATCTTTTATCAGTTATTCATTTACGTTAAAGAAAATTTTGGATTGGAAAAAAAGGTGATACTTGACGGATAGATGTGTGTGTGTGTGTGTGTGTGTGTGTGTGTGTGTGTGATCCAGCAAACAGAGGCACACCCATTAACATGCATACACACGCACGCACGCGCTCACACACACACACACACACACACACATAGATGCACACACACACACGCACACAGACCTTCAATCATTATGTGTTTTTTTTTAAGCGCAATGCGTATTCAGTTCGGTGATATTGCAATGTCCACAATTCCCAGTAGCACGTTCACTTTAACTCACAGTCTTGAAATAAGCAGTGTTTTTTTACTCACTTGTGTAAACAAAGTGAGTCTATGTTTTAAGCCAGTGTCGGTTGTCTGTGTGTGTATGTGTCCGTGGTAACCATTAATATTGCCAGTTTCTCTGGAAATACTGTGTCTGCCAATACCAAATTTGGCTTAAATATAGTATTAAAAAATCGTCAAAGTCCTACCAATAACAGGTTGCAAGTCTCCCGAATTAAGCCATATTTCCGGATCATTAACGGTTTGTTTCGTTGAGATTTATTCCGAAATCCGAAAATTCTAAAAACTGAGTAAGGCCAACTAGAAGGTAGGTTGTGTTTGATGACGACATGACCTGTTTTTCTTGTTCACAATTAAAAGGAAAGAAATACAAATTCTGGACAGAACACATGCAGTGAAACTAACTACACCATCGACGTGTTTACTGCATGTAAATATTCTAAACTGGACAATGAATTAACTGGAATGAACATAAAAGAAAGACTGAATCATTCGTTTCTTTAAGCCCGCTGTAGACTGGTTTGTGCAGATCAAAAGGTCTATCATGTGTTGCGGTGTGCTTGAAGCGATGGCAACGTCTTCTTTACCGCCGAAATAAAAGAATAATCAGGATATGATAAAATACACAAAAACATGATTTAAACGGTGTTATTACGTTCACTACAATCACATCTATGTATCACAGGAAGAAGAAAACTTCAACATTGCTTTAAGTATCAAATTTAGTCAAATGACGTCAGATGCGCCTCAGCAGTGGAGATTAGTCTGCTCGCTTCCCAATTGAACATGCATGGTTCGATCCCGCTCACATGCATTATTATTAATCTTTTTTTTTAAATTCTTTTCTCCCAAGTTTATTTCATATATCATATGTAATACAGAGCACTTTTCATTCAACTGTTTCTTAAATCCCAGTAGTTTTTTTCTCTCTCTCCTTATTGGATAAAGCGCGAAGCACAAGTGAGTCTTGAAGGCTTTGCCACTTGGGATGTTTTTAATTCAGAGTACAGCTTGGTTCCTTCTTGGACTTTGTCCCTCAATATCCCTTATTACCGGTCTTAACAAGCCAGGTGTGGTATTTTTCGACTCGTCAACTTAAATGAAAACACTTCTGGGTTGTGGTGCAGTGTCAATCTTTTTTACTCGATATAAATATACGTTTTATATCAACAGTCAATTTTGGTCCTCTGTAGATTACTATCTCTCACTACTGGCTCCTTCACTTCCATTTGAAAAAAAAAAAAAGAATACTGCGTTTGGTTTCATTGTGTATTCGGTAGTTTTTTGACTCACTTGTGTAAACAAAGTGAGTCTTTGTAATACACCGATGTTCGGTTGTGTGTGCTCTTTGGTTTAGCGTCTTTTTACTATCAGGTGTGTGTGTGTGTGTGTGTGTGTGTGTGTGTGTGTGTGTCCGTGGTAAACTTTAACATTGCCATTTTCTCTGGAAATACTTTGTCTGCAAACACCAAATCTGGCTTAGAAATATTATGAAAAAAGTCTTCTCAGTAATACTAATAACAGGTTGTAAGTCTCCTGAATAAAGCTATATTTCCGGATTATCAACGGTTGATTTCGTTTAGATTCGTTCCGAAATCCGAAAATTCGAAAACCCGCATCCCACTGAGTTGCTGGATGTGTTTGGTAAGACGACATAACCTCGGTTTTTTTTGTTCACAATTAAAAGGAAAGAAAAACAAATTCTGGACAGAACACATACAATGTACTAACTATACCACTGACGTGTTTACTGCACACAACTATTCTAAATTGGACACTGAATTCACTGGAATGAACATAAACAAAAAACTGAATCGATCGTTTTCTCAGCCCATTGTATACTGGTTCAGAAGTGCAGATCAAGAGATCTACCGTGTGTTGTGATGTGTTTGAAGTGATGGCAACGTCCTCTTTACCACCGAAATAAAAGAATAATCAAGATATACGAACGAAAACACACAAAACAAGAGAGGCAAGGCCTTCAAGACTCACTTGTGACACACTTTAAAAAAAATCTAATCATTAAAATGTGTTCTGTATTTGTTATTATAAAGCTTCGAGTTAAAAAGAAAAAGAAAAAAAAGTCCTAACGGTAGATTCCAACCCCGCGTGTTCGGGTGAGAAGAAACTGTCTTACCCAATACACCATTGTGACTCCTTAACTGACGTTCAAAATTTAACATTTAAACATGCTTTTTTAAGGGCGATAAATCGATTGCGGTATTCGCAGCGAGAACGCTGTTTAACTCACTCAGTACGGCCAGTCCTCTCTTCTCCTCTACACAGACCCCTCGGATGTCCAGTGGGTGTCTGAATGACCCAACCTTTAGCTTCCGTCGTCAGAACTGTGGTATTCTTTGTCAACATTCACCTCTTCAGTATAAGAGCCTTCCGCTTGCAATATTTTGATGATGGTAATTGGGGTGAAACGCTGTTAACATCGTCCCTTTCGCCGTTCGTATGGAGAGAGTTAAATCATATTATTCTGGTGAATCTTGGGCATTCAAAAAATCTTTAAGGGCAATTAAAAATTCTTTTTAAGTGCGCGATAAAGGAGACGTGGCTATCGCTGCAATCACACCACAACATCTAGCCGTTTTCTCTAGATCTAGATAGATGAACAAGTTTAGTTACACCTGCCGGGAATGTACGACACGGTCGATTCAATTTCTCTTTTATGTTCATTCTAGTTTTATAGTTTTAAAGTTGATATGAAAATTGCGCATTTTATTAAACAAGGGTATTAACTCTCATGGTTTATTATTTTTAACTGTGAATTCTGACTGATTCTGTGCCGGGATATTTTTAAAGCAGTTTGGGGCATAATCCAGTAAATGATGAGGCGCCGTTCACAAATCTTTCTCTGAATAAATATTTAACGGTCTCCTCCAACTTTCCATCACATGTTATCGTGTATTGTCGATTGAATATAGGATTGAAAGGGCAGGTCAACAACTTGAAACAAAATGGCGTTGTTCGCGTTCGCGAAGAATATGAGCACGCGCTTTGAATATGTATAAATATGTGTACGCAATTGATTTTTGCCCATGACCTTCAGGGCTCAGCCAACAGATCTATAAAGTCCACTCGTATTGATTTTAGTATTTTCCGAAAAAGCACACTTGGGCGAATGAACATAGTGAAAACCCTGTACACTGAGAGTAAAACACACGAGCTTTTTATGTATTGAGTATAATTTCAAAATGTAATGTTTAAGATGAGAAAGATCAGTTTAATGCAAATTAAGCCCACTAGCATTAATTACAGATTAATTTCCATATTTTACTATCTGCACCAAAGACATGCAAAATAAATATAACTTCCATGCTTAGCAAAAGAAGTTCCTGTTTGAACAAAAAATGATAAAAATGACTGCTCTTGTTGTGTCAGAATATCAGATCAAAGTGCCAAGTTTAGAGAATTAAATTTTTTTTTTATATATATATATATAGATATAACAGTAAATTCAGTTTGCATATGATTTGGCTTCTTTTTTCTTTTCTTTTTTTTTGTGTGCCCATCTCATAGGCGCAATATTGTTTTAAACGAGACGACTGGAAAGAACTAAATTTTTCCTATTTTTATGCCAAATTCGGTGTCAAGTGACAAAGTATTTGCAGAGAAAATGGCAATGTTAAAGTTTACCACACACACACACACACACACACAACCGATCACCGGGTTAAAACATAGACTCACTTTGTTTACACAAGCGAGTCAAAAACCTGCTTTAAACAGCGTTATTACGTCCAGTACGATGACGTTACATATCACAAGATGAAGAAAGCAACAACACTGTTTTAAAAATCAAATTTGGGCAAATGACGTCAGATGTACTGCAGCTTGCTTCAGAACTGAACATGCATGGTTTGATCCCACTTTCACTCCCTCCCCACCCCCACCCCCCGAAAGCGGAGTATGGCTGCCTACATGGCGGGGTAAAAACGGTCATACACGTAAAAGCCCACTCGTGTACATCCTAGTGAACGTGGGAGTTGCAGCCCACGAACGAAGAAGAAGAAGATCCCACTCTTTACCTTTTTTGTTTTGTTTTGATTGTTGGTTGGTTGGTGTTTGTTTGTTTTTTGTTGTTGTTTTCTTCTTCTTCTTCTTCTTCTTCTTTTATTCTCCCAGGCTTATTTGACATATATTTAACACAGAGCACTTTTAAACGATTTTTTGAATCACTTTTTTTTTTCTCTCTCCTCATGATTCCTTTACTGGATAAAGCGCGAAGCACAAGTGAGTCTTGAAGACTTTGCCTCTTGTTTGTTTTTGTTTCTTCTTGTTTTTGTTTTGTTTGTTTGTTGTTGTTTTGTTTTGTTTTTTTGCACGTTCTCAAGGCCTGACTAAGCGCGTTGGGTTACGCTGCTGGTCAGGCATCTGCTTGGCAGAAGTGGTGTAGCGTATATGGATTTGTCCGAACGCAGTGACGCCTCCTTGAGCTACTGAAATTGAAACTAGATACTGTCGAGCTGTCACTCGAGTTGGAAGCAAGCACACTGTAGTAGTAATAACAGTATCAACAGTGGTGGTAGTAGTGTTATTTGTGGTAGTGGTAATGATGGTGGTGATGAGGAGATTAGTATTGTACTGCGCGTGACCTGTCTACATTTTACCCCTGGGAATGCTCTTGAATTGAATCAGTGGTCTGACGGGCGCAACAGCCGAGTGGTTAAAGCGTTGGACTGTCAATCTGAGGGTCCCGGGTTCGAATCACGGTGATGGTGCCTGGTGGGTAACGGGTGGAGATTTTTACGATCTCCCAGGTCAACATATGTGCAGACCTGCTGGTGCCTGAACCCCCTTCGTGTGTGTATGCAAGCAGAAGATCAAATACGCACGTTAAAGATCCTGTAATCCATGTCAGCGTTCGGTGGGTTATGGAAACAAGAACATACCTAGCATGCACACCCCCGAAAACGGAGTATGGCTGCCTACATGGCGGGGTAAAAACAGTCATACACGTAAAAGCCAACTCGTGTGCATACGAGTGAACGCAGAAGAAGAAGAAGAATCAGTGGTCTTAGTTATCGTCTGTATTTTGCTTTACGAATAGTATTTCGAATGCTTCGAGTGTGTAAATACAGAGACAGCAAAATGATTTCAGTTTATTTTCACACACACACACACACACACACACACGCGCGCGCGCGCGCACACATACGTGCACAGGTGCGTTCCCCCACCCCCACCCCCACCCGAACCCTCGGAATGTGATCGAGTCGATTAAAAAAAATGAACTACAGAGTCGGACGAGGTAAGATGAGAGGAGACGTGAGGGGGTCGGGGGGAGGTGAGATGAGGGGCTTAGCACTTGAATTACCTCGCTTTGCGCAGCCGTGAACGTTGTCACACGTATATTTGCATTCTTTCGGACATGCGACGCAGGCTGGATTTCTTATCAGTGATGTGAAGCCACCGTACATGCCAGGTTTGCAAACTGAAAAGCAAAAAAAAAGGCAAATTATGATCCTCGCACAATGTGATCAATGAAACACAGGCACACGGACACAGACATGCAGACACACACACACAGACATGCAGACACACAGACACAGACATGCAGACACACAGACCAAGACATGCAGACACACACACACAGACATGCAGACACACGGACACAGACATGCACACACACAGACACAGACATGCACACACACACAGACACAGACATGCAGACACACAGACACAGACATGCACACACACAGACACAGACATGCACACACACACAGACACAGACATGCACACACACACGGACATAGACATGCAGACACACAGACACAGACATGCAGACACACACAGACACAGACATGCTGACACACGGACACAGACATGCAGACACAGACATGCAGACACGCACACAAAGACATGCAGACACACACACACAGACATGCAGACACACACGGACACAGACATGCAGACACACGGACACAGACATGCAGACACACAAACACAGACATGCAGACACACAGACACAGACACGCAGACACACACGGACACAGACATGCTGACACACGGACACAGACACACGGAGACAGACATGCAGACACACAGATACAGACATGCAGACACAGACATGCAGACACGCACACGTGCTTTGTGTTTGTTTCTTCCAGGTGGCCCATACTTGTTTCTTCCACGTATTTGTTCACAGGTGAAAGGAAACAAACAGATGAACAAAAATGAGATCCAGTCGATGTACAAGTGACAAAATAGTAGATTTTTCTTAAAGTTTTTCAGTATCTTATTCAAAACTGATGGCAGAAACAGAGAGAAGAATCCAAGCATTCGAAACCAAGTGCTTGAGGAGACTACTACACATCTCTTACAAGGAGCACAAGACCAATGACTATGTGCGGAACCTGGTCAGCACCCTTGTTGGGCCCCAAGAACCACTGCTGGCGACTGTCAAACGACGGAAGATGGCATGGTTTGGTCACGTCATACGACATAACACCCTCTCCAAAACCATCCTGCAAGGGACTGTAGAGGGAGGGCGCAGACAGGGGCGGCAGAGAAAGAGCTGGTGCGACAACGTCAAGGAATGGACCAAAATGACTATGCCAGATCTCCTCACGACAGCTGCCAACAGAACGGCGTGGCGAGCTATGACATCTTCCTCATGACCCCAGCGGTCGAGGGAATGAGTGAATGAGTGAATTTACTTTGAATAATATGTGATTGCTGATACACTGTGGAAGAAAAAAAAACAGAAGAGGGCAAGACACATTGACTCCTAACAAAACTGGTGCGGTTGATAAACTGGCTGTGGAAGGACAAATTGATTAGAACATCTAGATCATATTTGAGTGTTTGATGATGTGTAGCATATCAAACTGCTAGATAAGTGAGTTAGTAACAACGATAACATACTCATAGTTATGGATACTTGTTGAGCGCATTTCTCCCTAAGAGGGAGCTCCAAGCCCTTTATTATATATATATATATATATATATATATATATATATATATATATATATATGATAGTCAGTCGTGTCCGACTATGACCATCAGAACAACAGAGGAGGCAACTGCTGTTCCGACTATTTGGGCTAGAATTTGATTATAGTGGAGAGTGTCTTGCCCAAGTACATCCCCACTCTCTCGGCCAAGAGGGTTTTAGGACAGTCGGCGTTGGGATGGTTCCCAAAGGCCAACTAGCCCACAAGGCTGCAGCACTAAGAGCCAGTGCAATTTTGCCTCCTTGTTTGAGAGTCATAGTCCTTCACAAAAGACTAAGCTGTAAATGGTTTCCCATTGACTGGAGAAACCATTGATAATACAGCTCTCACTTTGCTGTTGTTATTATTATCATTATAATAAACATAACACACACACACACACACACACACACACACACACACACACACTTCAAAGGAAGAATAAAATCGATAACTGCAAAAACGTGTGGCAAGTTGGATCAAAGTAAAAAAATTTTTAAAAAAAACAACTTTCAAAACGATTCCCAGGTAAAACCAAGCTTTTTATAGCCACTCCGAGCTATCCATTTCACTCCAGATGCCAAACGGTCCCCCGACTAGATCACCAGTCTGACAGTAGTCTAGCACGACCTCTAGACTCAGTCAGATTTATGGCACGCTAATTTGCACGCACACAAATGGATGTCAACCACCGGACAGCATGTGTCACAGCTTCAACTTCCTTGCATTGTCAGGCTGGAAGTTGTGACCGGATTTTTTTATTTTTTATTATTTTTTTATTTTTTTGCAGTGTGTCCTCAAACCTGACCGAACCATCTTTTGTATGACGATATCCTCTATGTTGCTATTTTCTTTTATATGTAGCTTCATGTCTGCATCAGTTCAGCATTTTGGCCATTCCCAACATTTTCTTCCCAGAGTGGGTGAAGTGGCTGTCTTCATTAAAGAGGTGATTGGGTATTCTTTCCATTCTTGGTTCCTTCCTGGCCTTGAAGCAGGCATGCAAGCTGAATTGTATTTTCAAGATTTTGCGCCTTTTAAATATTATTATTTTTAGTAGTATTTTTATGTATTTGTCTCTCTCTTTTTTTCTTTGTGTGTGTGTATATGTGTGTGTGTGTGTTATTTTTACTTTATTTATTTTATTTTATTGTTATTTATTTATTTATTTTTATATCTATTTTATCTATTTTTAATTTTTATTTTTATTCTTTTTATTTATTTATTTATTTATTCATTTATTTCCTTTTTTATACTTATTTATTTTATTTTATTTGTTTTTGTCATTTTTTATTATTTAGTTTTAGTTTTATTCTTTTTTATTTATTTATTTCTTTATTTCCTTTTTTTATACTTTTTTTTTCTCAAGGCCTGACTAAGCGCGTTGGGTTACGCTGCTGGTCAGGCATCTGCTTGGCAGATGTAGTGTAGCGTATATGGATTTGACCGAACGCAGTGACGCCTCCTTGAGCTACTGATACTGATACTGTGTCTTCTGCTTGCCCAATCCATGATCATCCACGTCCTAGACAGCTGCCTTTTGGTTCCTTGACTGCATCATGCAGTAGGTTTTGAGGGTCTTCAAGTGCTCTGAAAAAAGGCGTTGAAGGTAGGTCAAGCAGGTAAGCAATTACACTGAGAACGAATGATTGATATAGTTGGAAGAGGTGGTGTCCAATACCTTTAGCTGCGATTGCCTAATGGTCCTTTTTTGGCATTTCAGAACAGTGCTTTCAGTATGTTTTCTGACGGTTAGTATTCTGTCGAAGTGTAATCCAGTGTATTAAGTTCTAAAACTGTGTGCTGAGAGAGAGAGAGAGAGAGAGAGAGAGAGACACACACACACACTCACACAGACAGATAGACAGACAGACAGACTCACCCCATATCTGAAGTTCACAGAAATAAATGAAATGGTTGTCCTCAGTTGGTTTCTCACGAGTTTTCTCAAACGTTACTGAACGCCCTGTCATAATCTTGGTGCAGGCAATTTGATACTCTAAAACAACAACATCACAATTGTTAGTGATTTGCGTAAGCAAAGCGAGTCTTTGTATTTGCCTCATCTTGGATGTCAGTGTGTGTGTGTGTGTGTGTGTGTGTGTGTGTGTGTGTGTGTGTGTGCGCGTGTTTGTGTGTGTGTGTGTGTGTGTGTGTGTGTGTGCGTGTTTGTGTGTGTGTGTGTGTGTGTGTGTGTGTGAGGGTATGTGTGTGTGTGTGTATGTGTGAGTGTGAGGGTATGTGTGTGTGTGTGTGTGTGTGTGTGTGTGTCTTTGTGTGTGTGAGTGTGAGGGTATGTGTGTGTGAGTATGTGTGTGAATGAGTGAGTGTGAATGAGTGAGTGTGAGTGAGTGAGTGAGTGAGTGTGTGTGTGTGTGTGTGTGTGTGTGTGTGTGTGTGTGTGTGTGTGTGTGTGTGAGGGTATGTGTGACTGTGTGCCCGTGGTGAACTTGAACAAATCTATTTTCTGTGCAAATACTTGGCTGATGTCATACTTGGCTTCAAATAGAAAAAAAAGCCAAATCATAATGACAATGTACTTCTGGGTTGGTCACAATAATTACATGTATAAAAGAACCAAAAATGTTTCCAATGCCAGGTTACTGTTATACTTTTATTTCTAATTCACAAACTTTAACACTTTAGCTGACAAACAATCACTTTGTCATCTTCAATTCAAATATGAATTTCTGCAGCAAAACTCTACTAATTAATGGGACATCAGCCTGATTACACTAAACGGATCTCACTCATCTCAAACATAGACTCACGGCATAGAAAGACGAGTGTGTTTTACGCTCAGCAAGAGAGTGTTACACATTAAATTTTCTGCAGCAATATTCTACCAAGTAATGGGACATCAGCCTGATAAGATTAAAGGGGTCTCACTCATTTCAAACACAGACTCACGGCACAAAAAGACGAGTTTGTTTTACACTCAGCAAGAGAGTGTCACACATTAAATTTTCTGCAGCAATATTCTACCAAGTAATGGGACATCACCCTGATAAGATTAAAGGGGTCTCACTCATTTCAAACACAGACTCACGGCACAAAAAGACGAGTGTGTTTTACGCTCAGCAAGAGAGTGTTACACATTAAATTTTCTGCAGCAATATTCTACCAAGTAATGGGACATCACCCTAATAAGATTAAAGGGATCTCACTCATTTCAAACACAGACTCACGGCATAGAAAGACGAGTGTGTTTTACGCTCAGCAAGAGTGTTACACATTAAATTTTCTGCAGCAATATTCTACCAAGTAATGGGACATCAGCTTGATAAGATTAAAGGGGTCTCACTCATTTCAAACACAGACTCACGGCACAAAAAGACGAGTGTGTTTTACGCTCAGCAAGAGAGTGTTACACATTAAATTTTCTGCAGCAATATTCTACCAAGTAATGGAACATCACCCTAATAAGATTAAAGGGATCTCACTCATTTCAAACACAGACTCGCGGCACAAAAAGACGAGTGTGTTTTACGCTCAGCAAGAGAGTGTTACACATTAAATTTTCTGCAGCAATATTCTACCAAGTAATGGGACATCACCCGGCATAGAAAGATGAGTTTATCGTACAACCAGCATGAGAGTGTTACACATCGACATTCTCTAAAGTGGTCGTTAAGTCTGTAAATGGCGTTTCAGCTACTCCCTTTTAAGCACGTGTATCACCATTGATAATTCGCGACAGGATTTTTTTCCTTCATTTTTTTTTTCAAGTGTGTGTGTGTGTGTGTGTGTGTGTTATACATTTCATTTAATGTGTACATATGCATGTAGTAGTATAGAGACTACCGTTTCTGGACCACCCCCGATTTTTCTCACCAGAATGCTTGATTATATCAGCGCATTTTTTTGACAGGCAAATTTAAGGGTTTGGCTAACTAGAGATCTAGCCACAGCACAAAATAATACAAGCGACCTTCAATTTCGGCGACATTTTGGGGGTGATCCAGATATGGGAGAAATATGACAAATAAAGCAAACAGTCAATGAGTGTTATGTTCACATTATGAATGGACACAATAGGCGTGGAGTGATGGCCTAGAGGTAACGCGTCCGCATAGGAAGCGAGAGAATCTGAGCGCGCTGGTTCGAATCACGGATCAGCCGCCGATATTTTCTCCCCTTCCACTAGACCTTGAGTGGTGGTCTGGACGCTAGTCATTCGGATGAGACGATAAACCGAGGTCCCGTGTGCAGTATACACTTAGCGCACGTAAAAGAACCCACGGCAACAAAAGGGTTGTTCCTGGCAAAATTCTGTCGAAAAATCCACTTCGATATGAAAAACAAATAAAACTGCACGCAGGAAAAAAATACAAAAAATGGGTGGCGCTGTAGTGTAGCGACGTGCTCTCCCTGGGGACAGCAGCACGAATTTCACACAGAGAAATCTGTTGTGATAAAAAGAAATACAAATACAAATTTGCACTGTATTGCGTATACTACACACAGGATTTCTCGGGGACGTTGGATCGAAAATCACTCATGGACTTTCTGGAAGCGCAAGACATACACCCTCTAGAAAATACGGAGTCCTTTGGGAACAACGTATGCACGTGAACAGGAGAGGTGGATGGAAGCAAAATTCGCATAAAGCTGTACAACAAAAAAGTGTGCCAGTTCAAGGCTGGGGAAGTTCAAACAATGTTCGGGTCGCACCTTGCCGAATATACAGAATGTCCGAACCAGACGTTGCATTCTTTCTTTTCAAATCCAGCCCACCAAGCGAGAGGAGCGACGCGATTGGAAATCCCCGTGTATGGAAAAGGGCGAGTATCAGCAAAGGCAGAAGGGAAAGTACTAGATCTGGACTGGCTTCTCTCCAAAGATCTATTCGTGGTACAACCAGCAAAAATACAGTGGTGCCTAATCACGGGATAAAAAAAAATGTACAAATGTTTTGTGTTGGCCGACCACCAAAGTGGGAAAATTTATATGGGATGGTTTGCACACATGATGACCGGTCGCATATGTGGGATAGTCTGCACACCCAACAAATCTACCGTAGATTCTGATGAAAAGTAGGTCAAGTTCTCGTGTGCCAGAGGTTGACACAGAAAAACATTGTAATGTAGGCCAGTTTTCGTGCGCGAGAGGTTGACATAGAAATACTCCGATGTAGGCCAAGTTCTCATGCGCGAGTGGTTGACATAGAAGTACTCCAATGTAGGCAAAGTTCTTGTGCACACGAGGTCGACATAGAAACACTCCAATGGTCACAAACATTTTGATGTCGTTATTAACTGTTAAGTTGTCTCACCCTTGAGTGCTGTTTTTTCATCCTCGGTCCCTCTCATCAGAAACAAACAGGTGATGTAGCACCCTGATCCCCAGGTGTGTGTCAGTGTGGGGTGTGGGAAGGGACAGCATATATATATATATATATATATATATATATATATATATATATATATATATATATTATATGATTAGGGGGCGCTAAGAAAATAATACAGATTATTCTAGTGGTTATAGATATCTTGCTATGGTGTAGGTTTATTGATTGATTTTAAAAAAATCTTCTGAATATTTATGGCAGAAATGGCTCCTCAGATATTCTCACTGTAGATCTACCTGACATACATAGCTTTGGTTGCTTGAAAAATAAGGGTGGTGCAGAGAGCATCTCGGGTATTATTATTTGAAAAAAATTGGGGTGTCCCAGAAGCCCCTTGTTGAGTTACCTTGTAATATTTTGCATCGTGGCTAGATATTTTATTAGCCAAATGTCCTGAGTTACCCATCAGAAAATTCGCTCTTCTAAGCCAAAGCCCAACTGTGCTCTTGCAAAAAAAAAAAAAAAAAAAAAAAAAGGGGTGGTGTAGAGAGCATTTCGGGTATCATTATTTGAAAAATCCAGGCGAGACAGAGCCTTCTTCTCTTTTACTACTCATGTTAATATTTCATGTGCTATTCATGCTAACCCCCCTCTTCCTTACTTCCACCCTCTGATCCTTCACCTTCTCACTCTCCCGTTCCTTGTCCCATGCTGTTTTTTGTTCTCATTCACCATGTATGTACTCTCTTTGTTTTTAAATGGTATGATTGAATGTCTTCTGTCTAGCTGTCTACTTCATAGAATGTCTGTGTATATCTCTTCTTTCCCACTATTCGTGGTTGCCATGCTTCTTCTTCTTCTGCGTTCACTCGTATGCACACGAGTGGGCTTTTACGTGTATGACCGTTTTTACCCCGCCATGTAGGCAGCCATACTCCGTTTTCGGGGGTGTGCATGCTGGGTATGTTCTTGTTTCCATAACCCACCGAACGCTGACATGGATTACAGGATCTTTTACGTGCGTATTTGATCTTCTGCTTGCATATACACACGAAGGGGGTTCAGGCACTAAGCAGGTCTGCACATATGTTGACCTGGGAGATCGTAAAAATCTCCACCCTTTACCCACCAGGCGCCGTCACCGTGATTCGAACCCGGGACCCTCAGATTGACAGTCCAACGCTTTAACCACTGGGCTATTGCGCCCGTCGTGGTTACCATGCATTTACTACGTGTTGAATCGTTCATTGTGGGTTCCACTGCATTGCTTTCCTGGAGTCGAGTTTACAACTTATTAGAAAATAGATATTGTCATTTGTCTTGGTTTGTTTCCATGTGTGTTTGTATCAGTAAGCGAATGAGTGAGTGCGTGCATGCGTGTGCGTGTGTGTGTGTGTGTGTGTGTGTGTGTGTCTGTGTGTGTGTGTGTGTGCACGCACGCACGCACGCGCTTGTGTTTGTGTGTGTTTCCAAGTGCGTTAATATTTGAACTGGGCATGTGCACTGGTTAGGATGTGCTTTTTGCCAATTGTTAATAGCATGCGCGTATACACACGTCCACGTTTACATAAGTTGAGCCAAGTGGGTGACCTGGAACTCTTGGTCTCGCAGTTCAAGATGGACGATCTGTGGTACCCTATCCCCAAAGAGGTATTCATTTTTGGAAGAAAAACAAA
Organism: Babylonia areolata; assembly: GCF_041734735.1. Taxonomy (NCBI): domain Eukaryota; kingdom Metazoa; phylum Mollusca; class Gastropoda; order Neogastropoda; family Buccinidae; genus Babylonia; species Babylonia areolata. Next base: position 13,171,714 of record NC_134910.1, on the reverse strand, counting down.
CACACACAATAAAAAAAAAAACACCCAAACAAACACGCAAACAAACAAAACAATAACAAAATCGAGACATACAAGAATGCAATATTCAACCTTACCTGCCGCAATATTCCGCGATGTTTCTTTGTATTTGTAGGAGTCGAACTGAAAGCAAAGTGCTCCATCCACCCGAATATCGGTGCCAGCCAACATGGTACCACCCAAAGAATCTGCAAGAAAATAAGAAGCAAAGCATTTCAAAGCTCACCTGTGATCCCTGCTATTCAACAACAATAACAACACAAAAAGTAACCCGGGGGTGGATGGAGTAGGGGTGGGGGTAGGGATGAGTTAGAGATGTGGGGGGTTTATGGATGCCTACAAAACAATCAAAGTGTTTTTTTTTCTCTTTATTTTTGTATCGTATTTGTCAATGCAAAGTAGCACAAGCATGTACACACACGGGTCACTTTTGCATCAGTTTGACCTGGTTTCGCGTAAGACACCAAACACTGTCTTCCCTTTGTTCCAGCAGTCACTATTTCCCCTGTGCCCCTATGAAATATTCATTACACAGCCTCCTGAACATCGTCTTCTTATCTGTTCAGCTGTACGTTTCACTGACAAGAATTCTCCAAACACATATTCATTCGACCCTCAAGGGACTGAGCCTCTCTGCTGGGAAACTCCCTTCAATCCCTCCACGCGTATCCCCTTTTCAACCCCAACCACAACCCCTCTCCTACCACCTTCCGCCGTACCCCCTTGTGCCCCTGTCCCCAATTCCACGTTACCCATCTATCCCCGTGTCTACTTTCCTGAAATAATATTTCCCTGCTTTCCTAAAGACAATGGCAACCAAAGGCATCGAACAACGCCACCTCTTCCGGCTATATCAATCACTCGTTCTCAGTGTGATCGACTACGGACTTGGGCTAACAACAGTGTCTCAAAGAGCCTCCTAAAATTAGAAAGAGCTCAAAATGAAGCTATAAGGCTGATCCTTGGGCCAACAAATGACACACCTACGGAGACCATGCAATGCCTGCTTTACCTTCCTTCAATGCAGGACAGAAACAGGTTAAGGCCTACTTCAAAGCATTAGAAAACCATCAAAACCCACACTGTATGATGCAGTTAAGGAATCAAAAGGCAGCCGTCTAACACGCGGAAGATCATGGATAGGGCAAGCGGAAGACACAATCCAGCATGTATGTCAGCACAAGATCTGAAAGACACCAAAAAATGGGAGGAAAACCCTGACAGCCGGTCATCTATTCAACACAGCCATTTCACCCACTATAGGAAGACGTCGGGAATGGCCAGAGGGCAAAACTGATGCAGAAGTGAAGCTACTCGTAGATGAAAACAGCAAAGAAGAGGACATCATCATATACACAGATGGATCAGCCACCAAAGACCAGTCCAGTTAGGGATTCACTGCCAAGCAAAACGGAAAATCAATGAGGTAAGAGAATGCCGCGTACAAAGTCAAACCTCCAGCCTGACGATGGAAGTTGAAGCTGTGACACATGCTCTCCAGCGGCTGTCATCTATTCATACGCCTGGAAACCAATATGCCATGATTCTAACGGACTCAATGAACAAAAAATTGAAAGTGGAATGGGAAGCCCAGAGAGGCATCAGGCAATGCGCAACTTTCAGATTCAAACACTTACATGGTCATACTGGCCGGGACATGCAGGTGTTAAGGAAACGAGCGAGCTGACAGGCTTGCTCGTAACGCAACAACAACGAGCGGTCTGCATCTAGGAAAATCGGAAATACTCAGAAAAGCATGTAAAAACAACAACAAAAAAACACAAAGAACAGGCCATCACACCATCGATCGCCTCACAGAAAGAAACGTAGTGACATGGTGGGGCCGTCAGTCTAGCATGAAAGGCTGAGCACGATCCTTTGCAAATCAAAATATTGGCATCATTTCCAAACCCACATTTCGTAAATTTCTCCAAAACGGAGCAGTCTCCCTGGGCTTTTCTAAATATTGCTGACTGAGCAAAACGCTAGACGCCACGTTCAGAGATCTTTTCCCACACCTCTCGCGGCAAATAAGTAGCAGCATGTGTGCGTGTGTCCTATTTTTTCTCAAGGCCTGACTAAGCGCGTTGGGGTATGCAGCTGGTCAGGCATCTGCTTAGCAGATGTGGCGTAGCGTATATGCATTTGTCCGAACGTGGTGACGCCTCCTTAAGTAACTGAACTGAACTGATCTACTTCCCTTACTTTGTCTTCTGAACAGATGCATGATCTGGAATGAGTACACGTAGACTAGGTCCAGTCTCCACCAGGGCCTGTTGTCGGACACGCTGGTGTGAAAGCAGTTCAAGCTGCTGAACTTGCCGGTGATGTTTCCGTTCACTGCCCCGCAGGCCCCCAGAGACCTGACTCCGTCTTTGCTGTAGCCGCTGCTGCTGCTGATGACCGGTTTGTTGAAAGCTGCGTTCTCTGGCGGAGAGGATAGGAGGAGGTTACCATGGAGAGTATTGACATCATGAAACATACACGCTCTGAGTGTGGCGACGCGCTCTCCCTGGGGAGAGCCGCCCGAATTTCACACATTTCAACACATACAGTGACACTAACTACATCATTGACGTGTTTACTGCATATGCATATTCTAAAGTGGACACTGAATTAACAAGAATGAAGATAAAAGAACATTTGAATCGACCGTTTCACTGAGTTAAGGTCAGCCTTGTCTACACTGGTCTGTGCAGATCTTGACAAAAATGTTGAAAGCCTGACGCGATGACAACGTCTCTTTTATCGCCGAATTAAAAGAATTTCCTAAATAATCATCGACGTGTTTACTGCAAGTGAATGTTTTGAAGCGGATACCGATTTAATTAGAATGAACAGAAAAGAGAAATGGAATGGACAGTGTCGTAGTTTCTCAGTAAGTGTAAAAAGTTGTTGAACATGGATCTCTGCAGATCTTAAAAAATAAAAAAAAAACCCAAAAAAACCGGACACATATTGCAGTGTGTTTGAGGCGTTGGGAACGTCTCCTTTACCGCGGACTTGAAAGAAATTCTTAAATGTCCGAGCTATACTAAAATAACATGATTTAGTTAAAAGGTGTTATCACTTCGATTACCGTTGTCATTTTATTCCGTTAAAAGAACATCCTCAAATGATAATTTTTTAACGTCATCGTTAGCCCAGTTAGCCCGAACATCCATGGTTCGAATCTGCTTTTTGAAGCCTTTCTTTTTTTTTTTAACACGAAGCTTTATATAATCATAATTACGAATTAAAAAAAATTCAATAAACTGATTTTTCTGAGTTTTCTTTTCTCTTTAGGTGAGTATCGCCAGTACGTTTTGAAGGCCTTGCCTTTCTTGACTTCTGTTGCTGTGAGAGCAAATCTTAAATGAACTGATTATTGACTGGAAACGTCTTTCGGGAGGAAAGGGGTAAGAGAGAGAAAGAGAGAGAGAGATAGAGAGAGAGGCGGGGGGGGGGGGGGGGGGGGGGGGGGGGGTGGGGGGGGGGGGGGGGGGAGGGGAGAGGGGGGCTAGGTCTATTGGTTTATTTTCCTGTATCTTTCAGATGACCTGTGTCCGAGCTGACAGACGGCACAGGAGCGCAACGCGTTTAAAGGCATGTCAGCAAACGATTTCTGCTCATGCTTGTTATTCATACAATGAATGCTACCAACAAACCAAAAATGATACGAATGGATAAAAACATGAAAAAGATACACATCCTAGTGTTCGTCCTGCTGAATGAAATCTGACGGAGCAAATTCCACTGTGTGAAACTTCACACACACACACACACACACACACACACACACACACACACACACACATATATATATATATATATATATAGATAGAGAGATAGATAGATAGATAGATATTTCAGCACTGATTGCATCATTTGTTTTATGTTTCAGCAGATGTGTGTGTGTGTGTGTGTGTGTGTGTGTGTGTGCGTGCGTGCGTGCGTGTGTTTGTGTGTGTGTGTGTGTGTGTGTGTGTGTGTGTGTATGTGTGTGTGCGTGTGTGTGTGTGTGTGTGTGCGTGTGTGTACATACCGTAACGATTTGTGGAGTATGATGACTTGCTAGTAACACATGCTTTACATCGGCAGTCTAAATTATCTGTCACTGAAAACACACACACACACACACACACACACACACACACACACACACACCACACACACACACACAAATGTTGAGATATACACCCTGTGGATTTTTATTAAAGCATGTCATAAATATGATTAGCATTTGGCAATCATTTGATTAATGAAACATCACATGATAGAAAAGAAATATACACCAGTGGAACACAGCTTGAAGCATTCAATCGTCTGTCGTAATTATGTAAAACCACTTCCGGTTGCTGAGGAAATGCCCACGTTAAAGTTCAAAGTTCACCATGGGCAACCCCCCCCCCCCCCAACCCCCTCACCCCCCACCAACACACACACGCGCGCGTACGCTTATGGTTACACACAACTGATATAAGTTTATTTAACGGACTCACTTTGTGAACACGCATGAATGAAAAATCAACTGACAGTTAAATATGATTTTGTGTGGACATCCAGCCAAAGGAATAGGCAGAGTTATGTGATATGCGAGACAGAGAGACAGGGGGCGAGGGGGTGGGGGGGGTGGAGGTTTATTTTTCATGGTCTTTCTTTCACTTCCAGTGTATGTACTGACAGAAAATGACACAAAGACAGAAAGAAACAGGGACACAACAAACAATGCTATGATGGGAGAGGAAGGCAGAAAAATGGTGGAATGCATCCATTCCACAACATTCTATAAAGCTTTTCCTCGTGGGTATATTATCATGCATCTCGGTCAAAACTATCAGGGGTACACGTATAATCTCTGACTGACCTGGTCTGCGAAGGATGACGAGTCCATCTCCATCAGCAACTATGTAAAACATTCAAAGAGAAAGAAATATCTCAATTAAAATCAAAGACAGACAGACACACAGACAGACAGAGAGAGCTCAAGAGTGACGATTTGGAAGTCGTCAACGTGAAACCAATGACAGATTAAGTACAGAGAATGTGTGTAATTTTGACAGCACACACAACCACACACACACACACACACACACACACACTCGTTCAGAGACTGTTTGAAGTGGAATGTTTTAACTAAGACTTGTTTCGATGGATGAGAGTGCAGGACTGTGACAGACTGAACAAGGCAGTAAAAGCCAGCTTCTTTGTACAGTTGAAAATAATGGAAGCTTCCCCCCCCCCCTTCCTCCCCCCAGTCACCCTTGTAGTGTTGTCCATGAACAGTCAGATGATCTTGCCAAAGGCCTCCTCCGTGGAATGTAGAAGACCTGCTAACCGCTTTTGAGTTCTAGAACGTTGATGTGCCACTTGCACTCCTCTGAGGACTAGGTTAAGTCAACGCCACATGGAGTAAGTCAATGTGAGCTTCCAAGATGCACACGTAAAGAGCGCCACCTTAAAAATGGGGGTCGTGATGGGGGAGGGGGTGTGGAGGGGTGGGGAGGCGGATTGTGGATAGGGAGAGGGGAATGGGCTTGGAGCACCATCTGGCCCAGATGAGGGGAGGGCAGCCATTCGGACGTTGTCTCATGAAACCACTCACCCAGACAGTTCTGCATGTCCCGATGCTGTACCTTCTGGGACCAGTGGAGTCTCAGCTGCAGATGAAGCGGGCACTTCAGAACCCTGCCCATGGGGATGACGGGTGCAAGTGACTCCATCATGACAAGAATGAGGTGAGTGTTGCGTGGGAGGAAAACGTAAGACCAGAAGAAGACCACCTGCAGTTGATCCAAGGAGTCTGGTGTTGGAAAGACTGCCAAGAACAGCGAAATTTCAGCTCCTGCTGAAGTTGTCTCCTGAAGACCCTGCTCAGGGGGATAACGGACGTCAGCAACTCCATCATACCCAAGAGATAAGTGGAAGATCTCATCGTCGCGTTGGGAGGAGTCCTGTGTTAGTGAGACTATCACGAACAGCGTGTCGAATCCTGAAGGAGTCGAATGACTGACGTGGAGAGAGATTGCACTTCTCCTCATTTCCGAAAGTGAAATTGGCCAAGTTGCAAAAAGGAGTGTGTTGAGGGACTGGCATGTTATCCTGCACTGAAGATACCACCTCCATATAAGCTGAGTGGTCTGGGGTGTATAAAATTCCTTTTGAGGAATTGTTCCCTGAAGGGAAAGCTCCAGGCACTCAGAAGGACTCCTTACAAGGCTTATTCAGCCACTCCTGAGCCATCTCCGGGACTCTGAGGCACATAGTGGTGTAGAAGTCAAAAGCTGTGCTGCCTTAGAAGGGCCAGTATCGACAGCGTAGTTCCGACTCAGCAAGCTGAGAGTTTGGGTTTGGCCTGGTCCAGTGTTGAACGAGAGAAAGACTTGTCTCATTGGGAGAGAGGGGAGGAATCACCCTCTGTACTTTCTTCAGCATCCGAGGAAGCCTGATCAAAACACCCAGTCATCTCCCAAGAGTACAGATGGCTGACGAGGGAGTAACCTGTTACGAACTGAGCAGTGGGACCGGCAGCCCATATGGGAGGCGCTGGTAAGTGCCTGGTCCCTACACCTGAGGGAAGTTTGGCCACACAGAGCTGACCAAAAGGCCCAGTTTGCATCGGTTTGGTATGGCACAGTATATGACACACAAAATGTGTGTACATTTCTAATATATATCAATACATAGATACATACATATTTACATGCATGCATACATACATGTCTCTCTCTCTCTCCAGCTCTCTCTCCCTATGTATATATACATCTATCTCTCTTCATATCTAATTCTAAATGTATGTATACATACATACATTATATATATATATATACATATATATATATATATATAAGAAACAGTGACACAGTTCATTGTCATTCATCCATTAACTCAGTAACTGTGTACTTACCTTCTCTTTTCCTTCGCTTCAGCTGATTTTTCTTGGTGTTGTTCATCCACTGTGCCAAGCCCATCAATTCTTCGTTCACTTCTTCTGTTAGGGATTCCTGTTTTCTCTGTGGATATTTTGGTGCAGATACTGACTCAGCTTTGTCATTCAGTTCATCCTCAGGGTCTTGGACACTTACACTCACTGTCTTGAACACACTGGCAAAAACGTGATCAATTCTTCGAGGAGGTAGATACTCTGCTCCTTCCTTCTTTTGCTGATGATCGCTGAATTCGGATGGGTCTTGTGATTCAAGGTTTTCTTTGTACTTTTGGTTGTGGTAGACTGCTGGATGACTTCGTACTCTCGCATCATTGTTTCGTTCTTGCTCTTTCTGAAGTGCCGTCAAGTGTTTGCGCCATTGTACACTTCCGCTGTAGAGCTGTGTATCTTTGATGTTCGTTTTTTTGGAAATGTTTGCAGGGTTGTGTAAACTGGACGTTTCATTATGTGATTTGTGTAAGTCGGAAGCCAGGTGCTGATTTCTGTAGAGCTCAGACACATTGCTGAAGGGGACGTAAGGAACAGTGTTGTTGTTGTTTCCGTGGTTCAGAAGCACATCTCTGTTCGGTGTTTGTTGAGCTGTGGTGCTGTTTGTGTAGTCACGAGATACATTGCTGTGGGGACTGTACTGTCCACTGCCTGGTGATGTCCCGTTTGTGTTGTAGGCAGTCACTGACAACAGAAATGCACACACACACACGCGCGCGCGCACACACACACCCACACACAAACACACAGACACACACACACACACAGAGCGCACAGCATGGTTGCTGCAATCTACCGTATTCAGAAAAAATACCAACATATCACACACGTTGATAGATCCATACGACCAGCAAATCAAATTCAGAATCAAAAGTATAAACATCATGTCTTTATATCTTAAGTATATATATATATTTTTTAAACTGGTGACTGTAAATAATGCATCGTGGCAAAGTAATTTCCCATCTATTAATCATTAATGCCATACAAAAATAGATTCCTTATGACCAGTAGTAATATAGATCTAAAACCACTGGGGTCGTATATATAGACTTGAATGGGACTGGACTGTGTCTCAAATCATTAAGAACAGAGGAACACAGAACAAAACTGACTATGAATGCAGTTCCTTTTTTTCTGTGATTTTACAAAACATGTTGAAATTCATTTTCTGAAGTGGGTTTATACAGAGGACATTGTACCTCGCGTTTATCATTTTACTCTATACTTTAATTGTACAAAATAAACTGGGTACTCCAAACTGAATCTCGTTAATGTATATACCATTCCAATCCATTCAAGTGAAGAATTATGATTCTACCTCGTATAACTTCTTAAATCTTATAAATGTAGGAATGTATTGCTCTTAATATGCGAATCCCAACTCTGCCGTCTGCTGTCCACCAGTATTTCTTTAAAATCATTTTAAAAGAATGTCCACAAATTATTGCTTAGTTATCCAATGCGCGCGCGCGCACACACACACACACACACACACACACACACACACACACACACGCACACACACACACACACCGAAGTAGAACATAAATGATAATGGTACTGGAAAGAAAGACACAGGGGCGCGAAAACAAATCATTCATGCTACCCTGATGAAAGTTTTGTTGTTGAAACAGGGTGTAGCAGACGGAACTCTTGCTCGACAAGTAGGTTCCGTCACTTTAGCGTTTACAAATTCACATCAACACATTTTTCATGCTACAAGCCATCGTGAAATGTGTTAAAGTATTGTTATGTCTTACCTTTTGTCAGTATCTGCCAACACAGTATGATACAAATAGATATGTGTGTTATGTTTGCACACAACATTTCATTTTTCACGCAATTTTACAGCTACTCAGGACTGAGATGAGATCTGGATGCGTTTATTACATGACGCACTTTGTTCATGACGTAAGGGAAGTGTGACGTCACGTATGTCTTCTTCAAAACATTGTCACTTTTCCTTTCCTTCAACAAAAGGCTCAAGCGCGCACACACACACACACACACACACACAGATCGGCAACCACCGCACATGCACTGACACAGGCGCTCACACACACTTATTCGATCACATACCTACCCCAACACACACACACACACACACACACACACCATCATGCAAATCTTTAGTGCACGTCTTAAAGGACACGGCGAAAAAATATCCAACAACGAAATTCGTTGTAAGTAAACTTACTGTCGTGAAAGACGAACGAACAGAAATGAAACGTCAACTGTACAACGCCATGCTGACTTCATATCTGTATGACGTGAAGAACATTTCCTTTATAGAAAACACCAACATAAAACATCACCACCTGCGGGACAAGTTGCACCTCACCAGGAAGGGGACCAGTCTACTAGCAGGGAACGTGGGGCGTGCTGTCAGGGACCTGCTGTGGGAGACCCCCAGGAGACCTGCCCGACCAGCGCAGCACTATCAACACCACGCCTTCCCCGCCTTCCACCAGCCTACGTGGTACAACCCATTCAGCAACCTGATAGACTGGTCATTGTACTGATCACCAGGAGAACTTTCACTTGTGTTCAGATCTGATTTATTCCCACGTGAACACCAGGACGCTCTGCTGTGTACTGTTCGACTATTTTATCTCTGTTCTAAACACTATAATCATTAGTACATACTCATTTAGTATATTGATTCATAACCTACCGATTATTATATATATATATATATATATATTTTTTTTTTTTTTTTTTTTTTTTTTAATTATAGTTTAATGTATTTTTTTGTGTTGCGTTAAATTAGTTAACTTTTTGGAACTGTGATCAACAATAGACAATCACTGAACTTTCTCGAGCAATGACGGTCAACAACAACCTAAATGTGTTTCAGTGGAACTGTCGATCTATTGGTACAAACTGTGATCACTTAGTGCAGCATCTGGCGAATCATAATTACCAGTTGCTAGCCCTTCAATCTCTAAATGTAAAGCGAGATAAACTTCCTAAATTTGATCACTATTACTTTCCGCCATTACATCAGAAGGTGGATACCAATGAGAAAATCAGCACAGCTATATACATTCGAGAAGGGGTCAAGTACACCCCATGCCCCAGCCCCGTTCTACCAGATATACCAAATATTCATTCTTGTGCTGTAAAAGTCCAGTATAATTCTTCACTCTTAACTGTCATTTCTGTATACCTACCTCAGGGTCCAAATGACTTTAATACAGAGTGGATTCGAACATTACGGACAGACCAGGACAAAAAAGTTCTCATCACGGGAGACTTCAATGCACACTCGCCATTTTGGGAGAAAGACTGCCAGTCGATCACTAGCAATCGTTTTATTGAAAACATTGTAGATACTTCTTTATACCTACTTAACGATGGCAGAATAACACGGATACCAGACAATCCAAGTCATAGAGCAACTGCCATAGATCTCACTTTAATCTCACCAGATCTGGCACCAATATGTGACTGGAATACACTGGATGACACTCTTAATAGTGATCATTTGCCTATTATAATAAGACTTGAATCTAAAATGCCTCAGTCAATAGATCCAAACGAGGATAAGATCCCAAAATATAATTACCGACATGCGAACTGGGATAAATTCACAAGTTTACTTTCATCGTTTCAAATTTGCAACATAAACGATACAGACATCAACAGTTTATATTCGACATTTACAAATGTAGTCATCACCGCTGCAAATGAATCTATACCCAAGTACAAATCGGTTAAAGATCATAAGCACTCTGGTAATATCTGGTGGAATGAGGCTTGTGAAGCAGCAAAGAAAGAAAAGAAGTCAAAATTCAAAATATACTTAAAAGTACAATCCATCCCAAATCATTTAGAGATGAAAAAGGCTAAAAATAAAGCAAATAGTGTTAACGCACAAGCGAAAAGGCAGTACTGGTCGTCTTTCTGCACAAATGAAGTTTTCAATCACAAAGATATGCAAAAGGTATGGGAAAAACTAAAATCAATGAAAAATGGAATATATTTACCACAATGCCCAATTAAACTGGACCATACAGATCTACCTTCAAATATTGAAAAGGCAGAAGTTTTTGCTGACATGTTTGGTAATCACAGTAGAATCACTGGTTTGTCAGAAGAAAATAGAAAGTTCAGAGAAAGCCAAGAGAAAAATGAAATATACCAAGGTTCAGAGAGCGTAAATCACCTATATATAAATAGTGAAATAACACCAGATGAAATAAAGGAATGTCTCTCAAATCTCAGCAGCAAAAAAACAGCAGTTGGTTTAGACGGAATTTCAAACGAAATGTTGAGACATTTGCCTGGAAATTTGACTGATTTCTTACACTTAATTTTAAAGAAATGTTGGTCTGATGGTGACATTCCTCTTGTATGGAAACAATCAATTGTTGTCCCAATACACAAACAGGGCAAACGCAGAACAGATAAAAACAGTTATCGACCAATTGCCTTAACATCGCATGTATGCAAACTAATGGAAAAAATTGTTCTAAAAAGACTTGTTCATTATTGTGAGAAGCATAGTGTAATTCCTGTAAACCAAGCTGGCTTTAGAAAAGGTAGATCCTCCACAGAACATCTAGTCAAACTGACTACACAGGTAAAGCAACAGTTTGCAAGGCGAAAAAACGTACTAGCGACTTTTTTTGATGTGAAAAAAGCATACGACCAAGTGTGGCACGCTCGACTTTTATATAAACTGAAAAATATAGGTATCACAGGCAACATGTATGATTATATTAGAAGTTTCTTATCAGATAGATTTATACAAGTAAGAATAGGAAATACCTACTCAAACCCCAGACAATTACATATGGGGTTACCACAAGGATCAGTAATTTCGCCAATTTTATTCAATATATTATTAGCAGATCTACCTAACAAGCTAGCTAAAGATACAGTCTTGGTTCAATTTGCTGATGACATTTGTTTATGGATGAAGGTGACAATGAAAAATAAAACGCCTACTAGGACACTGAATTACATAAAGAAAATATACCAGCGGGAACTTGATAAAATCAGCAACTTTATGACGGAAAATGGCTTATCATTGTCCTTAGAAAAAACAAATATGATGCTATTTAATACAGGATCAGACCCAGAAAAGCTCCCTGTGTTTACAATAAATGGTTCTATCATCAGATATACACAATATGTTAAATTTTTGGGAGTTTATATTTCTTCAAAGCTTTCGTGGAATTATCATATTGACTATATACTAAACAAAGCAAGAAAAGGTCTAAATTTCCTTAAAATAATTTGTAAACAGCACTGGGGGCAAGATACCAAAGCGTTGATATCTCTCGCAACCTCTCTCGTACGTTCACGCTTGACATACGCTCAAGAGGTATTTTTCAGTGCTCCACTGCATTTGTTAAAGAAGCTGCAAAGCATCGATTGTAAGGCTTATAAACTTGCTCTAGGTGTGCCCATTCTTACATCAAATTTAGGGACCTACAGAGAAGCAGGTGTTTTATCTCTTGATGAACAAAGGAAAGCTTCAGCCGCGAAATTCGTTATCAAATCTTTAGCATATGAAACCTTTTCAAAAGAAGAAGCTACTTTAAGTTCACAAAAAGATTTTGCTAAACGAGCTAAGACGATACAGTCTATGACATCCATCAATACATTTGCATCAGATATCATTAGTGCTACGGAATCAAGAGACAAGCAAATTGCAAAAATGCCTACTTTTTCACCAGTCCCTGAATGGGAGCAGTGTAAAGCTACCTTTGACATGGATTATACAGATTTATCCAAGAACCAGTCACCATTTTTGTTAAAACCTGAAGTGCTCTCCCATATAGAAAATCAATATTCCAATTATCTAAAAATATACACAGACGGATCTGTTCAAGAAGATGGTAATTCAGGAGCGGCTTTTGTAATTCCTTCATTTAGATTAGAAAAATTATACTATATTGGTAGACAATATTCCATTTTCACAGCTGAACTTATAGCCATACTTATGGCCTTAAATTATATTTCAGACATTCCGAAAACTGTCAGTGAAATTCTATTATGTGTAGACTCGAAGTCAGTATTAAAAGCTATAGAATCTCCAAATTCAAAGAAGCGAATAGAGATGACAATGGAAATAAAACATATTATTCACCAACTGACAAAACAGGGCATTAAATTAACTTTCTGTTGGGTACCTTCGCACTGTGGAATATCTTCAAATGAGTGGGTAGACCAAGCAGCTAGAAGAGCAGCACGTAATTTCGAAGGCGCAATACAACTTGACATCCAGTTAAATCTACATGAATACATTAGTTGTATAGAAAATGTATCTAGAAATCGATTTAAGAAATTACTTATAGATTCAAATAATCAATATTACCAATGTTGTGTAAACACAAAGAATGCAGCTAATCCCAAACATTTTCTAAATTTGACACCAGCAGCACATTCAAGACAAATTACAAGTCTAATGTATAGAATTCGTTTAAATGCCTTTCGTACAAAATTTTCTAAAAATATAAAATGTATATGCGGTAAGCAAATAACTGTAAGTCATCTACTCATTCATTGTCCGAGCATAAGACCGTTAATTCCTAAAGATGTAGTTGATGACTTTTCTTCCAATATTTCATTAGCCACTGAAAAGATTTTGAATGATTATTCATTGCTTCGAATGTTTTCGGAAATTTTAAACTCCAGTCCAGTTGGTATCCTCCTTTGATGTGTTATAATTATTGTTGTTATTTATATTTACATTGTTATAGGTTAATACTTGTTGATATGCATATACATATTCTCCTTCCCATGACACCTCATTCAATACACACCACAATCTCTTTAGACCTTTTTCTTATAATATACTTTTCCTCTGTTACATAACATTTTTTTTTTTTTTTTTTTACACTAATATTCACATGCATTCCCTTTCCTTTATCCACTTCTTTACTCCTTTCCGTCTAAAAACACTTATAGTGAATAGACGTTAAACTGAAGATAAAACACACACCACAACACACCACACCAGGCACAGACAACAGTACACGCAAGTGCAACACACACACACAATGATTATTATTCAGATTATTTTAAATTCTAAACAGTTTCATACACATTCCATACTTTATGCGTGTACTACATATTCACGTACCGATCTACACATGCGCACGATAATCACTTCGCTAAACCGATCCACGTGCCCAAGGGGGAGGGGGGGGGGGGGGGGGGAATACCGGTTCGAATCCCACGTCAACGGCACAGAAAACAAGCTGGCCAAGCTCACCCTGACGAAGATCAGGCTGTTCAACTCCAACGTCCAGTCAGTCCTTCTGTATGGAGCAGAGACATGGAGGACAACAAAGACCACCATCAGGAAAGTGCAGACCTTCATCAACAGCTGCCTGAGAAGGATCCTCCAGATACGCTGGCCCGACACTATCAGCAACGCAGACCTGTGGCAGCGTACCAACCAGCTGCCAGCTGAAGACGAGATTAGGCGCAGAAGATGGAGATGGATTGGGCACACCCTGAGGAAGTCAGACAGTAACATCACCAAGCAGGCACTGAAATGAAATCCCCAGGGCAAACGGAAGAGAGGAAGGCCAAGAAACACCTGGCGACGTGACCTCGAGGCAGACACCAAGAAGATGGGGCACACCTGGAGACAATTAGAAAGGGCAGCCCAGGACAGAGGACTCTGGCGGACTGTTGTCAGCAGCCTATGCTCCGGGAGGAGTGATGGGCATAACTGACTGACTAACTGAAGCTCACCCTGAGTGACAGCTAGCGGCTTCTAAAGGCCTGCTCACACCACTCAGTCTTGTGGCTTCTAAAGACCTACTCGCACCTTGCATTTTTTGGGCCACACACCCACTAAGACCTTTACATCGTTCGAACCGTTGTGCGTTGTACAAGACATAAATCTCTAGCATTGTCAACATCAGTAACAGTTATCTCCAGCCTCTCAAAAATTTCGTAATAAAGGTTCGGCCGGGATTTTCTGACACAAAAATGCCACGAATAGGTTTTATAAATTCACAGTATACACACCATCTACGCACTTAAAAGATCAAAATGATAAACCTTTTTTTAATACATAAAACCCCAGGTATTCTGGTAGCAGATTCAAATTTCATTCGAGTGTAAACATATATTCAAATGATCCATTCTGTCCAGGGTCACTTGAAGCACGACAATTGCTCATGCCACACATGGCCCAATAATTTCAGACTCAGTTCACCTAGTCTCACATTATATTGACGTCTGTCGAGTGAACACCACAGTCCACCTCGGGTCGTAGACCTTGCGCCATCTGTAGGCGCCCAGAGTATGTCAGCTGGAGTGAAGGTCTTCCTCTGCAACGTAGGCAACTACCGTACCACAGTGGACATGAAGACACGCTCAGAGGTAAAAAGGTACGAAGGAGGGGAGAGAAGGAGAAGAAGAAGAAGAAGCTGACCTGAAACAAAGAGAAACAACAAAGGTTGTCTCTGCCCTAAACAAACAGGTGTCACTTTGGACAATCAGAAGTCTCCTTCTTTGGACATGCCATTAGTGCTGTCGGGATTCGACCAGACCCTGGAAAGGTGGATGCAATTCTGAAACTGGGGACGCCAAGAAACGTGTGCGAACTACAACGCATCGTAGCCATGATCAACTACGTAGGCAGATTCATCAAAGACTTGCCAACGACGATGAAGCCAATGACTGACCTGAGAAAAAAAATGTTCAGTGTCAGTGAGAAAGTCCTCATCAAGACGCGTTTGAAGCTGTGAAGAAAATGATCGCAAATTTGACGTCACTTTCCTTCTACTCCACTGGGCGTGCAACTGTGGTCAGTGCAGATTCAAGCTCCTTTCGGACTTGGTGCTGTTCTCCTCCAGAGGAATGACAAGAAGAGCTTCAGCCAATCGCATTTGCTTCTCGTACCCTGACGTCATCAGAGCAGCGATATAGCCAGATAGAGAAGGAATGCTTGGCAAGTGTGTGGACATGTGGGAAATTATATGAGTACCTGGCAGGACTGCCGACTTTTGAACTACTCACCGACCACAAACCCCTTGTCCCTCTGATGTTAACAAAGGATCTGGATCAAGCACCCCCAAGATGTCAACGTCTACTGATGAGAATGGCGCACTTGAATGCAGAAGTACGTCATGTTCCAGGCAAAGACTTGGTAATTGCCGATTGTCTCAGCAGCAGCCCCTTGCCGTTTGCCGAATATGACGTCAATGCAGCCAATGAAGTGGACGCACTCGTTGACATGGTCAAATCATCAAAAGCAATCAGTGAAAACTGAAAGCTTTTCAAACAGCAGCTACTGGTGATTAAGTTTTGTCAGGAAGGATGGCCAGTCCAGGTTCCATCATCATTGCGACCCTATGAAAAGGTGAAATCTGAACTCTCTGTGGCTGATGGATTGGTGATATTTCAAGATCGTAGCAGCCAGTGCCAAGAAGTGCTACACAAACTCCATGATAGCCATCAAGATTTCGCAAAGTGCCTGGAGTTTGCCAAACTACCAGTATTCTGGCCAGGCTTGAGTGGGAAGTGTCAGACGTGTCAAGAAAATCATCCAGCTCAGCGTCAAGAACCACTTCAGCCAACAGAACTTCCTACAAGACCTTGGTCAAAGCGTGGTGCTGATTTCTGCAAATACAAGGGCAATAATTTTCTTGTTGTCGTCGACTACTATTCGCGGTGGATTGAGATCAAACCCATCAAATCTCTGAGCAGCAGTGCCACGATCCTGCAAAGTTTCTCCATGCATGCATTCCAGACGTGGTTGTCACAGACAATGGTCCCCCATTCAACTCAGGAGATTTTGGTCAGTTTGCAAAGGACTATGGATTTGATCATCACACCTCCAGTCTTCATTTTCCACAAGCAAATGGTGAAACCGAGTCTATAGTGAAGATTGCCAACAAAACTCCTTGCACAAGAAGATGCAGATGTGGCAGCACTGACGTACCGAAAACACCACATTCAGCTACAGGCAATAGTCCTTCAGCCATGTTGTTTGGAAGACAGCTGCGTACCAAAGTCCCTGTACTGCCAACTGGTCTTCAGCCAGTACCACACAACGACCGTGAAATTCGCATGGCTGATGAGAAAACCAAGCAGACTTACAAGTGGTACTATGACAATAGACATGGTGTACGCACACTGCCAAAGCTGCAGCCAGATGACCCAGTCTTGATCAAAACCGATGACCAGAAGACATGGCACGACTACAGTCAAGTCCAGCTGACTCCAGCGGCAGATCATACCTTGTCGACACTCCCAGTGGCTTGACTCGCCGCATCCGCGAACATCTGCAGAAGGTTCCAGAACTTCCCAGTAAGCCTCCAGAGACTGTGGTTGACTTTCCATATGGTGACAATGATGCATCACACCCAGAAGAACCTGTGTGCATGAACCCTCCTTTCCCTCCCCACCAACGTCAAACTGTCTCGCGTTATGGCCGTATAACCAGAGGCCCATACCGATACATTGAAGACTAAATGAAGATTTCGTTGTTTGTTTTTCTTTTTCTCTTAAAAAAACATTCAAATTATGAACCTGCTATCAGTTATGTTAGATTCATGAAGTTAGGCTTAGTTAGACATTATTTCACTGGACCAATGCTTCAGTGTAGTTGCATAAATTTTTAAAAAATAAAAATAATCTTTTCCTGCATAATTTCAGTTGAAAGTTAGATAACTAATCACAGTCATACGTTGTGTTTCATTTCTTTTCATTTAGTCTAAAGGGAAAGAAGTGCTCAATGAGTGAGTGAATTATATTTATGATTTCGAAGTACACTAATGATTAAATGTATGTAATCGATCAAAGAACAAAACCATGTTCCACTTCCAACCAGGACACACAGACCACCACAAACAGCAGAGCACTCCACAGCTGCACACCCCACTGACAGACACCAAGCGGTTGTCCAGACTGCTGTGTTCCCCCACAATGACTCTGTTTCTAAGCAGGTGTGTGTGTGTGTGTGAGTGTGTGTGTGAGGGGGGGGGTTGTCTTTAAATAAATCACCATGTGTGTGTGAGGCGGGGGAGGGGGTGGGGATTGGGCGGGAGGTCTTCAAATAAATCACCCAAACCAGATCAAAAAAAAAAAATGGCCACCTGAACGGCCTATCTTCACCTCTCTCTTGTGGTCGGTCGTTGTACGTACGTGTCATGGACATAGTTTTTGTTTTTGTTTGTTTGCTTTTTGTTGGGTTTTTTTTCATGTTTGCTCCAGATAGCTGGATGACCCACCCTCTCCCTTAGAGGTAAAGAGTCGTTAAAATGCTCCTTCCATGTTTTCTCCAGATAGCCAGATGACCCTCTCTCTTAGAGGTACAGAGTGCGTGTGTTCCATGTAACGTTCCATTTATATATCACATGTAGAGTTTCATTTATATGTCGCTTTCATTTATGTATCAGGTGTAGTGTTTCATTGCTGTATCAAATGCAGTGTTTCATTTATGTATCAGATTTAGTGTTTCATTGCTGTATCAAACGCAGTGTTTCATTTATGTATCAGATGTACTGCTTCATCAGATCTTGGTGAAGACCTTCCTTCCTGTCCCAGCAGAATCACGCCACAATTATGTCCCTTCGCTTGCACATGACCATAGAAAGCTTCATGTAATTATAACGAATATCATGACAGCAAATGTTTTGCCACATTTTATCAGTTGGCTGCGCCTGTATATGCTCACATTAGAGAGAGAGAGAGAGAGAGTGTATGTGTGTATGTGGAGGGGGAGGCGAGGGGGATATGATATGTTCGTGTTCATGATATAACTTTGTTTCTCTCTCTCTTTCATTTTCAGCGGCTCGTCAGGACATCATATCAAAAGGGTAACTCTCTGTCTCTTTCTCCATTTCTGTCAGTCTCTGTCTCTGTCAGTCTTTGCCACATGCGATAGGACAGCTCAGCTTCCTTGCTGGCATCAGAACAAAACCACGACGTATTGCACTGTCAAACGAAATCTTTAAGAATTCTTAGACAACAGTTGCTTCCATGTTTTCTTATTTGTATGGTTTCTTTGCGTAACACACACACACACACACACATAACATTATATATATAATTATATACATACATACATATATATATATATATATATATATATATATATATATATATATATATATATATCACGTCAAATTTCACTCAAAGTGAAAAGATGTTAAAAAAATAAATAAAAGAACACACACACACAAACACACACACTATGACATACACTCTCACTCACACACACACACACATGCACGCACGCACGCGCGCGCACACACACTGTGACACACTCTCACTCTCTCTCTCTCACACACACACACACACACACACACACACACACACACACACACTCGCGCACGCACGCACGCACGCACACGCACACACCGTAGGGCAACAATGCAAGTATGGAAATAGTAAGCAACAGATTAACACTACTTCATGTATAAAAAAAAAAATTTAAACTGAATAAACAAATCACTTCGTCAATTCATATATATATTCAAATAAGGCACATAAATTCAAAATGCAAATCACAAGCATGGAAATAAAGGCTAAATATAAATCACGAGACATTCATATCACGGCCATAGTAGACAGACAGTTGTAGTCCCTCTGCTCACAAAGACACTTGCAACAGGCATGCAAATAAAGGCTAGATATTAAGCACAAGACATTCAAATCGCAGTCGTATTACACAGACAGTTTTAATCCTTTTGTTCACAAAGACACTTGCAACAAACATGCAAATAAAGGCCAGGTATAAAGGACAAGACATTCAAAATCACAGTCATATTACACAGATAGTTGTCATCCCTCTGTTCACAAAGACACTTGCCACAGGCATGCAGATAGAAGCAAAATATAAAGCACAAGACATTCAAAGCACAGTCATATTACACAGACAGTTGTAGTCCCTCTGTTCATGAACACACTTGCCACAACAGACCCTGAGGACCTTGAACATGAACACAGGTATACATGAGGAGTATATGACACATCCTCCCCCGTTCAGTGCGGCAACTGACTGGAGACCTTTACCTTTCAGGAAGGCGGTGATGCAGGATCTGGAAACTCTCAGCCAGAGTGTCACTGATGTTCGTGATGTACCAGGCAGTCAGGCACACTCGGCGGCGACCACCTCCACTTACCAGCCTGAAACCTCGACGGTCACTGGAACCCAGTCCTCCGCTTACTTTACGGAAACCGAGACGGAGACTGGAACCCAGTCCTCCGCTTACTTTACGGAAACCGAGACGGAGACTGGAACCCAAGTCTCCACTTACCAGTCGGAAACTGACACGCAGATTTGAACCCAAGCCTCTACACGCCCGTAAAGGACCACCAGCCGGCAGTCAACGTACTGCTCCCACGTCAACCGTTGTAGAATGTTCCGTTGGTTAGACTTTGATCTTGTCCTTCGACTGATTAGTTCGGGGTTTAAAAAAAACCCAAAAGACATGGTATGCGTACACACACACACACACACACAAACACACACACATGCGCACACACACAAATACCTCTCTCTCTCTCTGTCTGTGTCTCTCTCTCTGTTGGATTTATTTTTCAATAAGACTCAGTTGCAACTTCGAATCTCAAGATACAGCTAATGAAGCAGAGAAAGTACTTATTGTTAAAATTTATATTTTGTATATACTAGTTTGTACCTCGTTTAGTGTTTTTATTACATAATTTAATTCTCAAGTTCAGTATTACTGCAGTATGGAGCAAGAATCTGGGCACTAGAAAATGGAACAACAGAAAAAGTTCATTTACTTCCAATGCAGCAACGATTAAACTAAAATCAGCTATACTTCTAACTGATTTAAGTGTATGTTTGTAAGCACAACAGACATAATCTGGCAGTGATTGATACATAAACTTGATTTGACAAATGTTTTGAGCATTTGTTTAGAATGGGCTTTGCATTTACAATAGGAATGGCGTCACGCATTCTGCGCGAGTCACTGAAGACCAGCAGGCTAGCTGCGAAAAAGGCGTCTGCTCCAGTTCGTGTATGAAGCAGTGTTTGTAACCAGCTGAGCGCTTGGCTACACAAAGAGCTGGGATTGAACAGATATATAAAATGTGCATTAACGTTGCTTCACATAGTTTCATCTATTAAGTGAACCTGTGTCGCTTATGCAATCTACGTACAGAAGATGAATCACATTCTTTGTGCCGTTACCCTGCGTTGAGTGACCTTTGAGTGACAAGTACTAATTTAACAAAACATATTGAAGATCCGTTTAATCTTAGGTTCAGTTTGCTCGTGTCGTCAAGACATGAGTCTGCTCTGTACAACTTGGCTACACACACACACACACACACACACACACACACACACACACACAGATATATGAAGCATTGAAGAGATTACTAACTGTTCCCTCCTGGTTGTTGCTGAATAAATCTTTGTTTGTTACATTGGGTTGATCTGTGTTGGGGAAGTTCACTGATTATGTCTTGCTGTTCTTTCTTTATCCTTGTCCATTGTGACCCCTTTCGGCAAGGAGCTTTTCCCTTCATCAGAATAAAAAGAAATTATTGTTATTGTTCTCTCTCTCTCTCTCTCTCTGTCGCTCGCTCGGTCTTCTCCTTCCTCCACCCCCCTCTCTCTCGCTCTTCTCCCCCCCCCCCCCCCAACCCCCCCCTCTCTCTCTCTTCTCCTCTCTCTCTCTCGCTCTGTCCTTTTAAATATCACTTAAACAGGAATGATTTTTTTTTCTTTATTTTTTTCCCCGTTGTTTCCATTCTATTTCATTTCACGCGAAATAGAAGACAAGCCGTGTACCCCCAAATCAAATAGCATGTTCAGTGCTGATGACATTATAGTTGTTCATCTCCCTCTCTCTCTCTCTCAAAAAAAAAAGGGCAATGGATATCAAAGAAATATTGTACATTTCTGACATTCAATGTGTATAGATAAACGAAGGTGCTAGGGACAAACACAGCTTTCTGTAGTGCTTTTAAGCAACGGTTGACAGACGTGTTCATACAGGAATGATCATCTACGATACGAGAAAATGGACGGATACGAATTTTATAGACCGTTTAAGGATGATTTGACGGAAAAACTGAATACTTACTGTGCGTTGATGTGTTTGTGCTTTATGATAAACCTTTCCCACATTAGACTTGGCGTATTGCATATCAATAGCAGCTTAAACAGGTACAGTGAAAATCCGGAAAATAAACGATGTCCAAGCTGTGGATACAGAGTCGAAAACGAACACGGCTTTATTTTTGTTTGCCCATTATTCAACGACCTGAGACAGAAGTTCCTAAGAGATTCCCAAAAATGTACCCAAAAGCATACTGTTAGAAGGGGGAGATGATAACCTCAGTCGCCAAGTTGACAAATTCATTTTTCATGCTGTAAGAAGGAGACCAGGATTGAACGCAGACTAATAGATCATATGAATGCCACCCCGAGAAATATATATATCGTGTTTTTATCGAACCTCGAATGCCAGGGTTAAGTCTTTCCTTACGAACGGCGAAAGAGACGACGTTAACAGCGTTTCATCCCAATTACCATCATCAAAATATTGCAAACGGAAGGCTCTTATATTGAAGACGTGAATGTTGACAAAGAATACCATAATTCTGACGACGGAAGCTAAAGGTTGGGTCATTCAGACACCCACTGGACATCCGAGGAGCCTGTATAGAGGAGAAGAGAGGACTGGCCGTATTGAGTGAGTTAACATTGTTTAGAAGTATGACCGGCAACAATAGTCAACGACCACTAACAACACGTTCTCTGCTCTGCCTTCGAGGTTTTTAAACGCAGAAACAAACACAACGTGTGTAGAAATACACGCCTAAATACTTGTATTCATTCACTACAGGCATTAAGATTCCATTGTTTGCCCATCTTTCTCTTACAGATAAGTAACCTCCCTTTCTAAATACAATTTTACGTTACTTTTATTCCACTCACATTCAGCTGAAGAGAAGTAGCGGCTCGTTGTAGGACTATGTAATTGATTCTGTAACCCTATCACTGTTTCTGATATCAAGACGACATCCGCTAAAACAAAGAAAATCTCCAAAACGTCATTTTGTGAATAATGGAACGTTGTCTTCCAGAGTTTATAACCCCTGTTAACTCATTCATTAACAAAAAAAAACTAAAAAAAAAAACCTAAAAAACAAAAAACACCACAAAAAAGCATAAAGGCTTTCAACGGTCTGGTGTCAAGTGTTGGGGTGTGGTGTTGAGGAATATGATGGTGGTGTCGAGGGCTGTAATGGTGGCGTTGATGGCACTGTTGACAGTGCTGAGGGCACTGTTGACAGTGTCGAGGGTGGTGTTGAGGGCTTGGTCGGAGGTCCTTAGAGCTGTGATGATGTCATTGAGGGCGTCGAGAGTCCTGCTGAGGGCTGTCAATGATGATATGAGGGCTCTCATGACCCGGTTGAGGTTGGGGTTGGTTTGGCTGGATGTCGCGGTGTTGAGGGTATGGTGGAGGAGGGTGATGGTGTCGCTGAGGGTGGTGATGGTGTCCTTCCATTCTCTGAAGGTGGTGTTTGTCCTGAGGCCTCTCTCGAAAGCTCTGTTGGCGATGGTGAGGGATAGCCTGAGAGACCTGCAGGTGGTGCTGAAGGTGGGAGCGATGGTGGCCGGGGTTGTGTTCCAAAGGGTGGAGGTTGGGAGGTGGGGTGGAGATGAGGAGTAGGGTGTTGGTGCGGAGTTGCGGGTGGGGGTGGTAGAAGGGCGGGTGTAAGGAGTTCTCCTCTGTGACTGTCTTCCTCTCCTGCTGTTCATCTTGACCTGAAACACAAAGACAATAAAGTGTTATAGAAAGTGAGTTAACTCTTTCCATACGAACGGCGAAAGAGACGACGTTAACAGCGTTTCACCCCAATTACCATCATCAAAATATTGCAAACGGAAGGCTCTTATACTGAAGACCTGGATGTTGACAAAGAATACCACAATTCTAACGACGGAAGCTAATGTTTGGGTCATTCAGACACCCACTGGACATCCGAGGGGTCTGTGTAGAGGAGAAGAGAGGACTGGCCGTACTGAGTGAGTTAATTCTATAATAACACACCGAGTCTTGACCCATGGCACAAATATAATGACATTAGAATGTTGTTCAGGCTGTTGTTTAGACATTGTGGATATGTGATAATGATGGGGTGAACGTTTAAACTTAATTTCAGCACTAAATGGAGAGAGGCCAGTACTTAATCAGTTTGCTGCATCTTTTCCTGGCGGCTCTTCAGAATATTTTAAAACAAAAAACAAAACATGATGTTCGCATTTTTCATCATGAAAATAGTGTCATTTCTGTTTGTTGTGCTTCAGATGATTGTTTCTTTACAAATGAAGTGATGGATTTGATGTTTTGTTCTGGTCAGTTTGTGTGACAGTGTCTTCACAGATGTGAAACCCACACATCGAATTTGATCACGTGGAATAATTCATATCAGTTTTGGAATGAGCGGAGTCATTTTCTATCATCATCAACAGAGATGATTATTGGGACAATGACTATATTTCTTCCTGTAGGGAGAGAAAATGCACAACATTATGTACAAAAAATTTTGGGGGAAAAGAGAAGCAAGCACTTGAACATGGGGCACACTGTTTTTCTTCCACACGAGACAATGTTTCCATTTTCACATGGCACACACACACACACACACACACACACACACACACACGCACACACACTCTACACATGAACTCATAGTCATATAAACTCAACACACTTACGGGCAGCTAGTTCAAAGAGAAATGATTTAATTTTGAGGATTAGATTTACACACACTCACACGTGCGTGTGTGTGTGTGTGTGTGCGCGCGCGCGCGCGCCCTCGCGTGTGTGTGAGCTTGCTTCCGTGTATGCATGTTTGTGTGTGTGTGTGTGTGTGTGCACTTGCATATGTACACACCCATGTTCGTGCACACAAGCGCATGTCCCTGCCAGTCTATTAACTGAGTAGAAATTACCCAATACATTAGACCTATCCGTCTGCATGAACAATGAGAGATACTGGAATGGTAAGCCACGAGTCTGTTGTAAAGTTGGTATAAAAGTAAATGATCAGGGATTACACACACGATCACTGATTCCTCATAAAACGGAATAGTTCGTCATTGAAAATAACGTCATGATAATCAAGATGCAAGATTGGAATTACTTTCACTGACTGCAGATAGCTGTATTATCAATGGTTTCTCTATTGCAATGAGAAATCATTCACAAGTCAGAATTTTGTGAAGCCGGGACCATGACTCTCAAACTAGGAGGCAAAATTACACTGGCTCTTAGTGCTGCCCTAACGTCGACTGTCCTAAAACCCTCTTGGCAGAAAGAGTGGGGACGTAACTCTCCACTCTAATCCCTCAATTCTTGCCCAGATAGTCTGAGCAGCAGTTATCTCCTCTGCTGTTGATGGTCATAGTCGAATACGACTATCCTACATATATACGGCTTTTTGCGACGGACTATCATCATTCAATGTCCAACCTTCTTTTAACTCTCTCCATACGAACGGCGAAAGAGACGACGTTAACAGCGTTTCATCCCAATTACCACCATCAAAATATTGCAAGCGGAACGCTCTTATACTGAAGAGGTGAATGTTGACAAAGAATACCACAGTTCTGACGACGGAAGCTAAAGGTTGGGTCATTCAGACACCCACTGGACATCCGAGGGGTCTGTGTAGACGAGAAAAGAGAGGACTGGCCGTACTGAGTGAGTTAATCTCTGCCAAAGTTGACTGTCACTACATTGTGACTGCTCAGTGTCTGATACACATACAGAGGTCAGTTTGAGCTGCCTACAGTTTCAGTTTCAGTTTCAGTAGCTCAAGGAGGCATCACTGCGTTCGGACAAAACCATATACGCTACACCACATCTGCCAAGCAGATGCCTGACCAGCAGCGTAACCCAACGCGCTTAGTCAGGCCTTGAGAAAAAACAAAAAACAAACAAAAAACAACAAAAAAAAAACAACAACAAAAAACGGGGGAATAAATAATAGATAAGCTTGCATAAATAAATAAATAAATAATAATTATGATATAGAAAAAGGTAGTAGTAATAATATTAGTAATACTAATAAAATGATAATAATGAAACATAAATAAATGAATAAATAAGACAACAATGGTGATAAATAAGCGAATAAATGTAAAATATGAAGACACACATTCACACATACACCCACACATGCATAACAGAAATGCACCAAACATGCAGTTTCACATATATGAAACAATGTACAGTCAAAAGAGTGTGTTTGTTAAAAAGAAAAGGGGAAATAAGAAAAAAAAAAGGGGGGGGGGGTAAATCATTGCTGAACTATCCGAAATTCTTTGTCACCAATAAAAGATAGCGATGATATACCCAAGTGTCTTCTCGGCTAGGTTCACCAGTTCTGCACGATCAATTTTGTTTTGAGAGAAAGAGCTTGGTAAGAAAAATTCTAGTCTCAAGTAGGCTAAGTACAAGCAAAGGCAAGTTATATCATGCAATGTAGGCAGAGACAAGCATAACGTGTTATTTATTATAAGGGTTTTTTTTGGGTTTTTTTTTAATGAAGAAAAAGTGAGAGGCTGAAGGTTAGAAATAGCGTGAAAACAGAAAAAAAAGAGCAGAAACGAGCACGATACATGATTAAATATAATGATAATAATAATAATAATAATGACAGTATTTATATAGCGATGAATCTTGTGCAGAGACAAATCCAAGCGCTTGACCATGTAAACCACACACATACACAAACAGCAACAGCAATATCCACAATCTTTCGCCCACAAGACCGGCCGACGGAAGAGCAACAATAATCAATGACGACTAGTTCAGTTTCACCTTAACTTTTGCTGCAACTTTAACATTTTTCCTCCCAGAAACATTCAATATTAACATCACACACACATCAACAACTTCAGTTTGTTTCAAACATAAAGGTTTGCAAGACTTCAATTATACCTACCTCACTCTCTCTCAAAACAAAACGACCGTGGAGAACGTGAACTTGGACGAGACGAGAAGACGCTTTCGTATCGCGTCACAATCTTTTATTAGTGACAAAGCAAAGGATTTCGGGTAGTTCACCTATGATTTCCCGTTTTTTTTCTTTTTCTTTCTTTTCTTTCTTTCTTTTTCTTTTTTAACAAAACACACTCTTACGACTGCACATTGTTGGTAGCTCAAACTACTGAGATACATATACATCTGGAGGGAGTGTGGAAGCACTGCTGATAAGAAAAATCTGGCGGAAAGGAAGTTGCTGTTCAGCCATTTTGGACAGGTGACCCCGTCACAAAAACGACAAGCGTTCTGTAGGCATCAACACCGTGTGCTGTTGTGTATTCGGCTGTACAAACAAGAGTTTTGCTTAATTGTAAATGACGAATAGAATGACTTTTCAGAAAAGAGTATATTTCATAGTTCATCACTCTTTTTTTTTTGTGTGTACTTCGAACGCAAGCTTTCTTCGTAATATGCATTGCCTATAATTCAACCCCCTGTTGTCAGTTGTCTGTCTGAAGCTACTCCTTGTTATGTGTATATGAATCACAACTTTTGGTAAACTATCTATCTCTCTATCTATCTATCTGTCTATATCTCTACTGATTTATTTCTTTATTGATATCAGGGTCAATAATTCATTATGTACTCGCTTCGCCGTTTCATGAGTTTACAACTGACCTCCGTTTTATCTTGAATAAGACATTGTATTTCCTAGAGTCGTTCTGTAACAAAACCGTGCTTTCTCCGTGTTCATGCATTTCTTCACTTTCTGTTTCATTGATAGGTGATCGGCAGTGTGAGTCGTCAAATTCATGGCTTGAAACGCTATGAAAACATTCGTTCGCACACACACATACACACACGCACACGCACAAACACACACACTCTCTCTCTCTCTCTCTCTCTCTCTCTCTCTCTCTCTCTCTCTCACACACACACACACGACTGGGCACACGCGCGCTCGCACTCATATCCAGAGAGACCGACATACAGAGAGGTCCTGTTGTTCGTCAAATATCTATTTGTGTGCGGGTTTTTTTGGGTTGTTGTTGTTGTTGTTGCTGTGTTCTTTTTTTCTTTTTTTGCATTTTGGGGATTTTTTGTGTTGTTTTTTTGTATATATGTATATCTATTTCTTTTATATCTCCTTTATATGTTATGAAATAGAAAGTACCCTTGCAAATCAATTGCTGCTGTCGTACCCTGCTATAGTTTAATGTGTTAATGCTATATTTCTTCTACAGTGGTATGTATGATCTGTGCAAAATTCTGATAATGGTGATGATGTTTCTCATTTGAGAAATATAGCCTTCAAAGGAATTAAGGGACCAACAAAAACAAAACAAAACAAAAAAAAAAAACAAAAAAAACCCCACCTTAATTAAGCTTACCTGGTCAAAACCCAGAATCTCCTATACTTGCAAATCGGTGGATGACTTATTTGAACAATAGCTCGATAAATAAACTATATAAGCACATAAATATGAAACAATTAATACATTAAATAATAAACAATTCGAGTCTAAAAAAAATCTCTCTATCTTTCTCAAATGTGTGTGAATGTAAAATTAGTTTGTGTTTCTCTCTCTCTCTCTCTCTCTGGGGAGAAATACACACACACACACACACACACACACAGCCATACATACTCACACACACACACACACACACACACACACACACGCACACACACACACACAGCCACACACACACAGCCACACACACAGACACACAGCCACACACACACACACACACACAATATGCTGGTGCGGCAGACGGTCAAAGACAGACTGATAAACAGATTTGGAGACACACACAGGGAGGGAGGGGTGGTATATATATATATATATACGATAGTCAGTCGTGTTCGACTCTCTCTCATTCCCTCGACCGCTGGGGTCGTTGGGGGGACATGAAGATGTCATAGCTCGCCACGCCGTTCTGTTGGCAGCTGTCGTGAGGAGATCTGGCATCGTCATTTTGGTCCATTCCTTGACGTTGTCGGACCAGCTCTTTCTCTGCCGCCCCTGTCTGCGCCCTCCCTCCCTCTAAAGTCCCTTGCAGGATGGTTTTGGAGAGGGTGTTATGTCGTATGACGTGACCAAACCATGCCATCTTCCGTCGTTTGACAGTCGCCAGCAGTGGTTCTTGGGGCCCAGCAAGGTTGCTGACCAGGTTCTGCACATAGTCATTGGTCTTGTGCTCCTTGTAGGAGATGTGTAGTAGTCTCCTCAAGCACTTGGTTTCGACTATGACCATCAGAAAAGCAGAGGAGGCAACTGCTGTCTACTATCTCATTTGTGCTAGAATTTGATTATTGCGGAGTGTCTTGCCCAAGTTTTTGTTGTTGTTGTTGTTGTTTTTGTAGACTAGAAATGAGTGTGTGGAGGAGGGGGGTAGAGGAGGTGCAGGGTAATGTGTGTGGTGTGTGTGTGTGTGTGTTTGTTGGAGCTCATGTACGTTTATATGTAGTTGACTGTGCTTTCATATCTGTGAAACTGCATGTTTGGTGCATATCTGTTATGCATGTGTGGGTGTATGTGTGAATGTGTGTCTTCATGTTTTACATTTATTTGCTTATTTATCATCATTGTTGTCTTATTTATTTATTTATTTATTTTATTATTTTATTAGTATTATTATTATTATTATTACTACTACATTTTTCTATATTATAATTACTATTTATTTATGTAAGCTTATCTATTATTTATTCTCCCCTCCCCCCTTTTTTTTTCTCAAGGCCTGACAAAGCGCGTTGGGTTATGCTGCTGGTCAGGCATCTGCATGGCAGATGTGGTGTAGCGTATATGGTTTTGTCCGAACGCAGTGACGCCCTCTTGAGCTACTGAAACTGAAACTGAAACTGAAACTTTACCACAGATTCATACCATCTGAACTACAGGGCAAATGGTCATGTCAACCCGCGTAAATAAGTTGAGCATGAAAAGGGGAAAACATTGCCATACAAGCATCGTCATTGTCTCTCTTTTCTTTTCGTTTTCTTTTTAAAATTGCCCAAGTTACATCCCCACTCTCTCGGCCAAGACAGTTTTAGGATAGTCGGCGTTGGGGATAGCTCCCAAAGGCCAACTAGCCCCCAAAACTGCAGCACTGAGAGCCAGCACAATTTACCCCCTAGTTTGAGAGTTATCGTCCTTCAAAAAACACTAACCTGTAAAATGATTTCCCATTGCAATAGAGAAACCATTGATATTACAGCTCTCACTTTGATGTTGGCCCAACTGTAGACATGTCATGGTAGTCCGTGGCAAGTATATATATATATATATATATATATATATATATATATATATATATATATATATATATATATATATATATATATATATATATATATATAATTCACCTCAAGGCACACTAAAATCGTATACTGTGACTGTTTCTTTCTTTTGTCAGACACATGTTGCCACAGTTATAGACAGGGAAGCACGGAGATCAGTTTTCTTTTTCTTTATTTCCCCGCTCTTCACACACTCACACACGTGTGTACTGGCATGACAAACACGCAGAATTCGAATATTTTTCATGGTCTGTCAGATTTGTGTATGTGTGTGTGAGAGAGATAGAGAGCGTGCGTGTATGTCCTCAGTTTTTCTCTCTTAATGTCCACCAATACTTCAAAATCCATCTGATTCTGCTGATGCATAATTAACTAAACATTTATATATTCAATTAAGTAACCAATGATTAACTTTGCTTTTAATGTGCGTGCCAACTATGATTTTAAGACAAAGTCCCATGTTCGATCAAATAAAGGTATGTAATTTAAATCCTTAAATGCCAGTTTCGTTCTTCATTTCAGAAGATGTGGTATGTTTTCAATAATTTTTATTTCACTGTTTCGCAATTTTGAAATATATTTGTCTCTAACTTGTTTTCGTTGTCTTCAACGATATTATTGCAACATGCACGGAGATGCGGCCAGTGAAAGTAATTTCAACCTTGCATCTTGATTATCATGACGTTATTTTCAATGATGAACTATTCCGTTTTATGAAGAATCAGTGATCGTGTGTGTAATCCCTGATCATTTACTTTTGTACCAATATTACAACAGACTCGTGGCTCACCATTCCAGTATCTCTCATTGTTCATGCAGACAGATGGGACGAATCTATCGGTGATTTCTATTCAGTTAATGCACTGGCAGGCATATGCGCTTGTGCGCACGAACATGGGTGTGTACATATGCCCATGCACACACACACACACACATACACGCAAGCAAGCGCTCACGCACACACACACACACACACCTACACACACATGAGTGTGTGTGAATCCAATCCTCAAAATTAAATCATTTCTTTTTGAGTCAGCTGCCCGTAAGTGTGTTGAGTTTATATGACTATGAGATCATGTGTACAATGTGTGCGCGCGGGGGGGGGGGGGGGGGGGGGGGTGCGTGTGTGTGTGTGTGCGTGTGTGTATGTGCCATGTGAAAATGGAAACATTGTCTCGTGTGGAAAAACAACAACAACAGTATGCCTCATGTTGAAGTACTTGCTCTTCTTTTCAAACATTTTTTTTCGCACATAATGTTGTGCATTTTCTCTCCCTACAGGAAGAAATATAGTCATTGTCCCAATAATCATCTCTGTTGATGATGATGATGATAGAAAATGACTCCGCTCATTCCAAAAGTGAAATGAATTATTCCACGTGTTCAAATTCGATGTGTGCGTTTTGCATCTGTGTAGACACTGTCACACAAACGGACCAGAACAAAACATCCAATCCATCACTTCATTAGACTCAAATAATCACAAAACCACAACCTCTGATAGATCATTTGTACAGAGCAAAAATCTTTATTGTATAACTTGTCTTTGTTTCTTGTTTGTGAGCACGGCAACAAGTAAAACATTTCATCTTTCCCAGAGAATGTTCAAACTTCAGTCATGGTTTATACATACCAACATGAATTAACCATGCTGAGATAACGGTGAAACAGAGAGTGATAGCTGACTATAAAGTGTTTCACAATCCATTTCCATTCACTCAAAAGTTGAGTCAAATCACAAAAAAAAAAGGATCTTGCAGGCAACCCAAGCAAACCGGCTTTGACAGACATGTTCAGTAATGTGCACGCAGAAATAATTAAAACAAAATCTGTTAGTTTCTGGAATGTTAAACAGAAACGTCATCAATGCAAAGCCATTTGAGAACCACTTCTAAATGGAAGATTGTATGTCTGGCGCCATCATGGAGAAAACTTCTTTTTTTATTTCTTCAAAATCACAACCATGTTGTTGAAATATTCCAGGCACTGGGTACAACAGACCAACATCATAATCCTTCTCATGGTTTGCGCACACTTTACATGGAATGTAAGAAGTAAATTTGTAAAGAAACAATCATCTGAAGCACACAGACAGTGAAACAGAAATGATACCATTTTTATCATGAAAAAAAAACAACCCCAAAAAACCCAACCAACATCTTCTTAATTATTCTGAAGAGCTACCAGGAAAAAAAGGATGCAGCAAACTGATTAAGTATTGGCCTCTCTCCATTTAGTGCTCAAATGAAGATTAAATGTTGCCCTATCATCATCACACATGCACAATGTCTGAACCAGAGCCTGAACAACTTTCTTCGATCATAACATTTGTTCAATGGGTCAAGCGTGTGTGCTGTTACAGCCTTTAACTCACTTTCTATAACTTATCTTTTTGTTTCCGCAAATCAGTTTCTCAGATAACTCTTTGAGTCTGTGTCACTCTCCACACAATTCATTTTTCAAAGGTCTTTGGAAGAAAAACACTTGTTTAGCACTGATGACGCGAAAAAAGAAA
Organism: Babylonia areolata; assembly: GCF_041734735.1. Classification (NCBI taxonomy): domain Eukaryota; kingdom Metazoa; phylum Mollusca; class Gastropoda; order Neogastropoda; family Buccinidae; genus Babylonia; species Babylonia areolata. The sequence continues at coordinate 13,138,991 of NC_134910.1, read as the reverse complement.
ACAGGTCTTCACGACATGTAATCCTAAGACAAAATCGTGTGTGTGAGAGAGAGAGAGAGAGAGAGAGAGAGAGGGGGGGGGGGGGGGTGGCTGATAGAGAGAGAGAGTGTGTGTGCAAGCGTGTATGTGTGTGTATTTGTGTGAGTGCAGACGAAAGAGAGTGTGTGTGTTTCTGAATAATCATGTGTGTGTGTGTGTGTGTGTGTGTGTGTGTGTGTGTGTGTGTGTGTGTTTGCATGTGTGCAAGCCCACCACCACCATATTTTTTAGTCCATAATTACACAACCGAAGACAACCCACAGAAAAAAAAAAACAACCAAAAAAGTAAAACTGTTTAGATCAGACATTTGAACAACATTCACCATTCACCTCTACAACTAATCACCACGCCACATCATCCCCTGAAATCAACACAGTAACAGTGAGAAAGACGAGAAAAGAATCCCCTCCTCTGCAGTCATCCCAGGGACAAGCCAGAGTCCACCTTTGTCCTTGCATAGCTGGAATTCGCCACAATTTGTCTCACAACCACATCAGGATAACAATCTCATTATCATACTGGTCAATAGAATCATCTGAAAACATTGTCATATAACAAAAAAATAATAATAATGATAACTGTTTACAACTTTTATGTGCCCAAAGTACAAACAGGTGTTGTAAAATGTCTTTATACCAGATCACAACCAATCACAAGTCAGAAGATAACTTCTGACACAACAAAGGCATATGCTGAAAAAAACAAAATCACATAGATAAATCCTTTTTCTTCTTTTTTTAAGGGCACATGTTGGGAAGGGGGGTAGCAGTGGTGGTGGAGGGAGGAGAAGGGGAAGACCTGTGGAAAGAGCCGTGTGGTGGTAGATTGGTTAGAGCACTCAATTCTCACCACAGCTCCCTGGCTTCGATCTCCAGTCTCAGCACACCTGCTGGGTTAAGGGGTGGAGATTTTTTTCAGATCCAGTGCCTGAACACCCTTTGTGTGCATAAGATCAAACACGCATGTTAAAGATCCTGCAGTACATGTCAGTATTTGGTGGGTTATGGAAACAAGATAATACCCGAAAATGGAGTGTGATGGGGTAAAAAGTCATACACGTAAAAAACCCACTGGTACATACAAGTGAACATGGGAGATGCTGCCCATGAATGCAGAAAAAAGTAGGGTATGGGAAGGGACAGTTTAATTCCAGTAATCACTTTTCTTGTGCGTTCTTGTTGCTACTGGAAACATTGCGTCATATATCAAAAAGAACACATACAAAAAAAAAAAGGGGGAAAAAAAGCAGGTAACAAACTGATCACATCACACCTCTCCACTCCTAACACACGCAGTACGGATCAGAGTCCAAAAAGGCCAAGGCAAACAAAAAAAAAGACACTGGAAAGTGATATTTTTCATGAATCTTCACATCTGGAATGCTGCTTGTACCTGGAAGAGGATCATTTCAGCACCTGGAATGACGTGTCTTTTCACTGGATATGAATGAATGAAACATGCCATGAATAATCAGCCATGTCAAATTTCCCACATGTTGGGATGTACCATCATGATCTACACGTAACATCATCTTATCACTGAATATGAATGAATGAATAAAACATCTCCAAGACATGCAATTCATTCTTTCTAATTTTCAGTTCATTCTACTGATAGTGAAACAAATACACTAGCAAGCAGAACCCCCCCCCCCCCCCCAAAAATTAATAATAAGGGTGGCACTGCCCTAAGGTTACATGCTTTCCAAGGGGAGAGCAGCCTGAATTTCATACAGAGAAATCTGTTGCGACAAAAAACGATACAATACTTGAGTAATATGATCAATAGGATCAAATTGGATTGTTAGTTTTTTCAGCCTGACATAAGCAAGTATTGAGTAAAATTACCCACATACTGTATTCTGCAAATGGAAATCAAAAACTGGATGTGGACTGCATATCTGAGAATTAAGTGGGAAAAAAAAGTCAGAGGTGATACACATACATTTTGCGTAAATAATACAAAACCCACCCTGAAAGAAAAGGAAACTGCTGCTATAATATGACGTCTGTTAAAACAATATTCAAAACAAAACGAAACAAAAAACGTAAAGATTACTTATTTTTGTCAGTCACCATGTGAAACAATGTGAATGAGATTTCAGGCAGATGAGTCACATGACAGATGAGGAGTCACATGACAGATGATGAATCACATGACAGATGACTGGTGAAGACCAGGAGCATGGTGAGAGGATTGTGAGGGGTGGAGGTGGGGCAGGAGAGGGGGAAGGGTAGGAAGGAGGGTAGGTGGCAGGGGGGAGGGGGGGGTTCAGTAATCAGGGGTGGGGGTCATGACGGTCTGCACAAAGTCCGAGATCTTCACTTGACCGGTGGGGGAGATGCCCGCCTCTCTGAACAGTGTGTCCACTGCAACACACACACACACACACACATGTAAAGAAAAATGTGTAAACTCACACACACACATAAACACACACACACACATACACACACACACACACACACACACACAAACACACACAAACATACGGATATAAAATTATACACAAAATGAGCAAACATACAGATACACATGTAAATAAAAATGTGCATAAACACACACACACACACACACACACACACACATCAATGACAGCATGTGGTGACACCACATCAACGACATCTTCTTGCTGTGGCAGGGCTCGCAGAAAGACCTGCAGACCTCTTAACGACACATCAACACTTTTCATCAAACCATCAAATTCACAGTCCAGTCATCCAGACAGTCCATCCCATTCCTTGACATTCTCATCAAATTTGATGACGGCTTCATCCTCACTGAACTGTTCACAAAACCCACAGACAGTCATGATTACCTCCACCATCGTTCATGCCATCCTCATCATTGTAAAAACAACATCCCCTGCAGCCAGTTCCTGAGGATCCGTTGCCTTTGCTCCAAGACTGAAGACTTTGAAAAACATGCTGCTTGGCCAAAGGAATGATTCAGCGCTTATAGCTTTTAGAGGCGTTTGATTGGCTGAGAGCGGGCGGGCCCGTCTTTTCACTGTTAGCCGCGCGAAATTTGGCCAAGCAGAGCAAACCAATAGGCCTAGTTTGCATCAGTTTGACATGGTACAGTATATGACACCAAAACATGCTGCTACCATCATGGGCATGTTCCTCAGCCGTGACTGCAGAACGAGCAAACTACACCAGGCTCTGACAAAGGCACGGAGTCTCCCCAGAGCTGAGGTGTTGATGTACAGGACCAAACCCGTCAACACCAGGGTCCCCTTCGTCATCACTCATCACCCCTCCAACCCACGACTACGTCACTGGCTCAGGGAGCAACAGGCACTACTCCACACAGTGCACGCATGAAAAAGGCTGTGCCTGATGTGCCTGTTGTTGGGGAGGGAAACTCCAGGAGCATCCCAAACCTGATCATGCCCTCCTCCCTTCCCCAAGTCATGCCTACGCAAGAACAGGCTGGGGTGGTGAAATGTAACGACAGGTGCGTCATCTGTAGGGAACATTTGGTGGAGGGCAAAGGTTTCTCCAGCAAAACCACCGGAGATATTTTCAGCATCAGACATAGCATGACCTGCAGGTCTTCAAACATCATATACCTGCTCTTCTGTCAGCAGTGTCGTGGGGCCCAGTATGCAGGAGAAACAAGAAATACACCAAGAACACTTTTCTACCTCCACAGGTCACACATCCTGCAGAACACCAGCACCCATGTCACCAGACATTTCAATGCAAAAAAGATCATTCACTGCGTGACATGAGGTGCATGCCCATAGAGCAGGTCCTCACAGACAACCACGCTCACAGATACACAAGGGAAGAGTTCTGAATCAGCAAACTCAGGACACTCTATCCTCAAAAAAAAAAAAAAAAAAAGGGGGGGGGGGGGGAGGTTGAAAGAAGGCGAACTAGATTCATTCTGAACTTGACATCATTGTACTTTTGTAGTCGGACAGTGTTGTTGATTTTTTTGTTTTCTTTTTTATCATATATTTATATGCACAAACTGTGCAAACATACAGATACACAGACACATACACATACTAGCACACACACACATACACATACATAAAACATGCAAACAAAAAATCTATTTAAAAAAAAAACAAACCCAACCTACCTTCATTGCGGCTGAGCTTTTCACCCAGACTGCTGAGGATCTGTCGGATCTCTGCGGCACTGACGTAGCCACTGTGTGACCTGTCCTGGGCCAGCAGCGCCTCCTGCAGCTCTCGCTGACAGTTCTCCACCGTGGAGTGCTCATGCATCGCGTCCAGAAAAGACGCAAAGTCCAGCTGGCCATCCGCTGCAAGGGCACGCAACACATGTATATGTGTGTATGTACACATGCGATGCGAGTACACAAGCACATAGTTGCATTCGCATGCAGGCATGCAAACACACCTGCACGCACATACACAGATGAACATATGCACGCAAGCAAGCACACACACATGGTTGTAGGCATGCAAACACACATACGCTCACACGTACACGCACGCACACACCTGCGTGTGCACACACACACACACACATATATGCACATACAAACACACACATCTCCATGTGAACATGCACACACACCAACACCCACCACATGCTCGCATGTGCACAAACACGCTGCGCACACACAAACACATGCACACACCACACCACACATAAACACACACGCAAACATTCACACCCCTGCTTGTATGTGGGCGCTTTCACACACACACACACACACACACACACACACACACACGCACACACACACGAATGTGACACTAATGGAAGATATGCTTCTTGAAGTTCTCACACACACACACACACACACACACACACACACACACACACACACAGCAAACACACACAGCAAACACACACACACACACACACACAAAGATGACACTCATGGGAGACATGCTTCTTGAAATACTTACACACACGTACACACATATGCACACACACACACACACACACACACTACACAACACACACACACACAAACACACACACAATGGTGACACTAACGGGAGACATGTTTCTTGAAGTACTTAGTGATCTCCTCCCTCGTGGGGCTGAAGCTCAGTGACCTCATAATGATGGACAGGTCTCCCTCATGGGTGATGTAACCCCGGCGGGCATGGAAGTCGAAACATTCCTTGAATTCTGCAATGTTCACCAACCTTTCCCTGTCATGTTTAACTAAGGACATCAACTTATAATAAACAATTAGGAAAGAAAGAACAGCGTGTGTGTGTGTGTGTGTGTGTGTGTGTTTATTCATTTTCCCATTTAGTGTGTGTGTGGCTGTAGTGTATGTTGTATGAGTGCAGGTGAGAGAGCGTGTATGCGCTCATGCAAGTGCACTGGAAGTGTGGTACATAAACCTGGGTGGGAATGTGTATAGGGAAAAAAGAAAATAAATAAAATAAAAGGGGCATTTTTTTCGACTCTAAGAATGTACGAGGTTTGAGTTCCGAATCCGTCCAAGTAATGCTCGGCGATTTTTTTTTTTTTAACTAGCAATCCGATAATCCCAAACAATTCATTTAAAAGTTCCTCTCTTAAGACAATGGACAATCTAAAAATAATTATCGACCACAGATCATACAAATAAAACAAAGCTGGGCGTGGTCCCCTCCAGACATAGGCTATTCATCGAATGATTCAAATCAGCACCAACTTACCTTCGATTTTGCTCTCACTGAAATACCGCGCCTGAAATCAAAACCAACAAGTGAGTAAATCGTGAATGTCATATATTTGCCACACAACAAATCTGGAATTTATACTTTAAGAAACTGTGAACGATTTTTCGAAAGAAAGGAATGTTTTACCCACCATCTTGGAGCCAGGGAGTTACTGTTCTTGCGCCTGGATCAACTGTGAGAGTAACTGCGCTTGGTTGCACATGGCAAAAGTTGACGTCAGAACTTTCTGACCAGTCGGGCGGACAAGTCTTATTTAACAACAATTGAACACGAACTTGGTTGGATGTGATCGCTTCGTGCAACGTTAAGATTTGATCGATCGCAATCATGAATTGGAACAAAGCATTAAAAATCACAGGCTTTGTTGGAGCGACAGTTTGTGGTGGGTGTTTGGCCAACGCGTATATAAAATCGAATAGCACGGTTGACTCTGAGAGGGCGATGACTGAAAATGAAACGCCGCCCACGAAAGCCATGACATTGAAACAAGTTCATGTGTATTTCCGACATGGGGCGAGGACACCCATACATGTTATTCCAGGACTAGAGGAGGTAAGTACTTTATCATTATTACACCGTCGACCGGTGGCAGCATCCCTCACTCAGCCTCTGGCTTTCCAGAAAAAGGGCTAGTTTCATTTTTAAACGGGTGTCAAAGAGTGCAAACTGATCCGTATACCACAGCTGCTGTTTAAAAAAAAGAACGAGAGAGAGAGAGCAGATCCCTTATTTTCGCATAAATTCAACTCGCTGATCAGGCTTTTAGATACTGAGCTATTGCATCAGAAGAAAAAGCCGGATTGTGAAATCGCAATGGTTCGTTTCGATTGCATCAGTCAAGAACAAATTCGTTTCCAGCATTTAGTAACATCACGTTCATTCTTGCAGTTCTTGCAGCTGCTTCCAAAGAGGTACGTTTATGGGTACTACCACTTTCTAGCAATACCAGATGACCCCTGTGGCCAGTGCTGCTAATCACAGAACAACTGCAAGTACCAGTGCACTTAGAACAGTACCAATGCACCTAAGTCATAATATGTGCAGTACCCAGCTGCAAATCAGTGCATCCTTGTCACACAGACTGTTGAAGGAGTTCCTTCATTTCTGCACCACCATAACCTCAAACACCATTTATCTCCTCCGAAGTCACCCAGTCATTAAGTCAATAAATCTGCACTTCCACCTTCAGGGTTTAAGACAAAAATAAACCCTGCAGACCAAATTGTATGTGTGTTGGGGGGTTGGGAGTGTGCATGAAAGGGGTTGATATCAGTATATATCAACATGTCTGTGTTTCCTGCTTTCTGCCTGTCTTGCAGAGATGGTTAACGTTTTATTCACTTTGTCAGTTGTGTGCTTGGGTTCAAGGATAGTCATGTCTGATTACAACTACAAGAGAGTGTGCATGGTACATGTTATCTTGTAACTGGAGTAGAATGAGTTAGAGATGTGGACATGTTTTGGATAGAGGGTTTTAAGGTTGCAGGCAAATAGGAGGATCACTCTTATTAGTGAATTCACCAGTGTGGTGGTCAGGGCATGATTGCCAATAAGGTGGATTCACAGCCATTGTTGTAGCAGCTGAGAAGCATTGTCCTTGAAATCCTCTGACGCATGGCGTCAGCTTGGAACCCTTTATAAGAATTTATAAATCATTAGATAACTTTTTTTTTCTTTTTCTTTTTTGTAATTTGTTAAATCTGTGGTTCAGTTTTGTGTTCCACTGGTGTTTGTCTTAGAACTCAGTTTGATGTTTATTTATTTGTTTGTTTATTTATTCATTTTGAAATACTTTTTTTTATAGAGATTTATCTCTTCTTTTTTTTCCGTTAAGTCAAACTGAGTGACTTATCATCATCAGATGGTTAATGGCTTTGCAGGTGACATATTCCAAAGATTTTGTGCTGCGCACACCTTCTCATTTCAAGTTCAAACACAGAGTGCTTGTTCTGCCTGACTTGAAGCCCCGGGGGGTGTCGGATTTTGAGACCCACTACAAGAAAACCCCGCTCAAGGTTGGTTCCTAATCTACTGTGTGTGTGTGTGTGTGTGTGTGTGTGTGTACTTGATTGATACTGCACTTGCAACACACACTCTGTGTGTGTGTGTGTGTGTGTGTGTGCGTACTTGATTGATAATGCACTTGCAACACACACTCTGTGTGTGTGTGTGTGTGTGTGTGTACTTGATTGATACTGCACTTGCAACACGCACACACACACACACACACACACACACACACACACACACACACACACACACACACACACACACACACAAATATAGAACATAACAATGTAATGTGCACACACACACACACACACACACACACACACACACACACACACACACACACACACACACACACAAAGAAAATAAAAAGACGACAAACAAAATGAATAGAAAGAAAAGACATCAAAAAGAAAGAGGGATAATGAAGACGAAAGAAAAACGGAAAAGTTTTGAAAAAGAAAAAAAAAGAAAGAAAAAAAAAAGATAGAGAAGAAAAAGAAGGAAAAAAATCTTGCAGAGAAATAAAACGAAGAAAAAGTGTTGTAGAAATGACGCTATCCTAAATATGCTGTCTGCTTAATATATTTAAAATATGACTTCTGTCCATTCAGTTTGGATGTGTTTTCATTTCATTCAAATGTAGAAAGATAACATGCATTGTTTCAATGTGGATATCTTTTCTTTTTTTTTTCTTTTTTTTAATATATCCATTATTTCAGTGTGGGCATGAATAGACGATGGATTGTTTCACTGTGTGGTACCCAGGGAGGGGGTTATGCTAGAAACCTGACCACGTTTGTTGGCCAAGATGTCATTTTGAAAAATATATCAAATCCTTTCATTGTGGGCATGAACGGACGATGGAAATATATCCAGTCCTTTCAACTGGGGCATGAATGGACAATTAAAATATATCCAGTCCTTTCAACTGGGGCATGAATGGACAGTTCAAATATATCAAACCCTTTCAGTGTGTGCATGAATGGACAACGAAAATATATCAAATCCTTTCATTGTAGGCATGAATGGACGATGGAAATATATCCAGTCAATTCAACTGGGGCATGAATGGACAATTAAAATATATCCAGTCCTTTCAACTGGGGCATGAATGGACAGTTCAAATATATCAAACCCTTTCAGTGTGTGCATGAATGGACAACGAAAATATTTCAAATCCTTTCATTGTAGGCATGAATGGACAATGGAAATTTATCCAATCCTTTCAACTGGGGCATGAATGGACAATTAAAATATATCAAATCCTTTCAATGTGGGCATGAAATGGACAATGAAAATATATTGAACCCTTTCAATGTTGGCATGAAATGAATGATGAAAATGTATCGAATCCTTTCAATGTGGACATGAATGGATGATGAAAATGTATCAAACCCTTTCAACTGGGGCATGAACAGACAACGAAAATACATCAAATCCTTATCAGTGTGGGCATGAAATGGACAACGAAAATATATCAAACCCTTCAATGTGGGCTTGAAATGGACGATGAAAATATATCAAACCCTTCAATGTGGGCATGAAATCGACAATGAAAATATATCGAACCCTTTCAATGTGGGCATGAAATGGACGATAAAAATATAACGAATCCTTTCAATGTGGGCATGGAATGGACGATGGGTTGTTTCATTGTGTGGTTCCCAGGGAGGGGGCTACGCTGGAAACCTGACCACGTTCGGCCAGGAGCAAATGTACTGTCTGGGACTGAGTCTCCGGCGTGCTTATGTTGACGTGCACCAGTTCCTGACAGAGGGGTATCAGCCAGAGGATGTTTAGTAAGTGGTGCCTCCATGTTTCTTTGTCCATTTCTTCTTCTTTGTTCCTTTCTTTTTTCTTCTTCTTCTTCTTAATTTTCTTCTTCATTCGTGGGCTACAACTCCCACATTCACTCGTATGTACACAAGTGGGCTTTTAAGTGAATGGCCATTTTCATCCCTCCCGCCATGTAGGCAGCCATACTCCATTTTCAGGGGTGTACATGCTGGGTATGTTCTTGTTTCCACAACCCACCGAATGCTGACATGGATTACAGGATCTTTAATGTGCATATTCGATCTTCTGTGTGCACATACACACAAAGGGGGTTCAGGCACTAGCAGGTCTGCACATATGTTGACCTGAGAGATTGGAAAAATCTCCAGACTTTACCCACTAGGCGCCGTTTCCGAGATTCAAACCCGGGACCCTCAGATTGAAAGACCAATGCTTCAGCCACTCAGCTATTGAGCCCATCCTTTGTCTGTTTGAATATCAGGGTATCTGTAATATCATATAAAGGGACATATGGAGCCCAGATGGAGTGCTTCTGTGCAAACCACTGTTATTCCGCCAAGTAGGGATCAGCTGGAGCAGTCTCCCTTAGCTCGTTGTCCATACACAAAGCACAAAGACCTGCCAGTGCCTGAAGCCCCCCTCGTGTGTATAATCACATAGAAGATCAAGTACACACGTTAAAGATCCTGTAATCCATGTCAGCGTTTGGTGGGTTATAGAAACAAGAACATACCCAGCATGCACACCCCTGAAAACAGAGTATGGCTGCCTACATAGCAGGGTAAATAGCCTACATGGCAAGGTAAATAAACAAAATGGTCATACATGTGAAATGTTACACGTCTGACTGAGTGTGTATACATGTGTGTGTGCCTGAAATCTCATTGAATGACACAGGAAACGAATGAATAAGCACCCAATGGAGGTCATCAGTCATCTCTACCCAGGTAGGCAACCTGTTGGGCAGATGACCCCAAGTTTGTGAAGCGCTTAGAACTTGGTCTCTGACTGAGGATAGATGCTATATAAGTATCCATATCAAATCAGATCCTTGAGAAACTGAAACTGTGAATGATGACGTGTTGCAGCGTGCAGTCCACCAACATTGATCGAACCATCGCATCGGCACGCTGCGTGATGGCTGGTCTGTTTGGGAAAGAGGACCTGGACAGAAACGGTGAGAGCAGTCAGCGTGCCATGTCAGAGTTCGGCCGGTAGATGTTGGACCTCCAGCCCGGTGTTCAGGGTTGGGGGCACCATTTCAGCATGGGTGTTGTGTTGTGTCCATGGGAAAGGCACTGTACTCTGATTTTCTTTTGCTGGGAGACCCAGGCGTGAATGGGGGGGGGTACCTGACTTGGGTCAAGGAAAGAGAGGACTGGACTCTCCCTTCCTGTGCCGAGCCAGTGGATATGACACTGGCTGCCCTGATGGCTGTAAAGACTGTGGTACCTTTATCCTCCAGAGGACTTCAGCAGCAATGGTGAGGATAGTGAAAGGATCTCAGCAGAAATGGTGAGGACTGTTAGAGAATAGTTAGTGGATATTTACAGAAATGGTGAGGACAGAGGACCTTAACAGAGATGGTGAGGACAGTTTCTTTCTTCTTTGCTGCTCCTCACATCTGGAACAACCTTCCTCATCATATCCGTGCATCTGATTCTATTTCTGCTTTTCTCTCATCACTAAAAACTCATCTTTTTAAAACCTGTCTATAAGCACTCTCAGCTTCCTTTTCTCCAGCACCACCCATGTCAGCTCACTTTGGATGTATGTTGAGTGGGAAAAGGAGAGTGTGAGTCAGGGGGGGGAGGGGGTTTTGAGAAAGAGTGGTTATGAATGTTTTATGTACCGTAAAGTTCGGTCTATTGAGCGCACTGGTATATAAGCCGCACCCACTAAAGTTTGGAAAAAAAATGAACTTTATACATACATAAGCCGCACCGGTTTATAAGCCGCACTTATTTCTGGTACCAGAACACATACTGATACAACAGAAAAGCTGTCGATACTGTAGGTTATGAAATAAACACAAGCGGCAAGTGGGAACAACACAAAGAAAAGCAAGCGAAAATACTGCTAGTGCCACAAAAAAATAATTAATAAACACAACGAAAATAAGATCCATAATTTAGGGATAGTCACATTTATTGAACGTCATCCTGCTCACTGAATCCACTAAAATCTTCGTCTTCAGTGTCCGAGTTGAAGAGAACCAGCACAGCTTCCTCCGCCATCTTGTCACTGACTTCCCTCGCTTTCACTTCATGAACATGAAGGTGGAGGTCGCTGCTGGTTCATTGCTTGCACTGTCATCTGCTAGGTCGATCGTCTTCAATTTGAAGGCTACATCATAGGCATAACGTTGCGTTTTCGGCATGATGAGGGTGTATGCTTGAGCAGAGTAGAACTGAATGCTGATCTGAAGGCTTTAATGTGTGCGGATTTGATTTATGAAACGTGAACAGTTAGCACACTATCCTGAAGCTCATCCCAAAATTCATGGACAGAAATCATGATTTTGGTGAGTTGAAGGGCAGCTAAGAATAGACGAGAACGTGACACTCCCGGGATCGTTAAAATCCGCAAATAAGCCGCATCATTGTATAAGCCGCAGAGGTTGAAGCTGGGGTAAAAAGTCTTGGCTTGTAGACCGAACTTTACGGTAATATTTTTCTTTCATGTAAAGCACCCTGAGCTCTTAGAGAGAAAGGGCGCTGTATAAATGTACATTATTGTTAAGAGGGCCTCAACAGAAATGGTGAGAACGGTTAGTGGGTCTCAACAGAAATGGTGAGAACTCTTAGAGAACAGTTAGAGAACCTCAACAGAATTAGTGAGAGCAACCAGATGATCTCAGCAGAAAAGGTGAGAACAGTTAGAGGATCTCAACAACAATGATGAGAACAGGTTGAGAACAGAAAGGGGGTCTCAACAGAAATGAATGAGAAGCGTTAGAGAAAAGTTAGAGAACAGTTAGAGGATCCTTGTGTCTATTGTTAAGGAAAAAAATTCATGTTATTAATTGCATATTTGTGTGTTTGCTCGAATGAGCATTTGTTTGGGGTTGGGTTTGTTTTTTTCAGTTTTTGACTTCACCCTTTTTTGTTTGTATGGTGTTATCAAAAAAATACATGTATGTTACATTTCAATGATGGCCAGGAGGCATGTAAAATTAACTTGCCTTGCTTTAGCTTTGCCTTGCCTCTCCATGCCTTGCCTTGCCTTGCCTTGCCTTGCCTTGCCTCTCCATGCCTCGCCTTGCCTTGCCTTGCCTTGCCTCTCCATGCCTTGCCTCTCCATGCCTCGCCTTGCCTTGCCTTGCCTTGCCTTGCCTTGCCTCTCCATGCCTTGCCTCTCCATGCCTTGCCTTGCCTTGCCTCTCCATGCCTTGCCTTGCTTTAGCTTTGCCTTGCCTTGCCTCTCCATGCCTCGCCTTGCCTTGCCTTGCCTTGCCTCTCCATGCCTTGCCTTGCCTTGCCTTGCCTCTCCATGCCTTGCCTTGCCTTGCCTTGCCTCTCCATGCCTTGCCTTGCCTTACCTTTCCTCCTTGTCTTTCCAGGGCCTGTGACCATCCCAGTGTGGCTCACGCCGGACGAGGTTCTGTTCCCCAACTCCCACGTGTGTGAGGTGGTGAGGGAGGCCAACCATGCCGCCATGATTCACTTTGACAACATTCCGGGCATCAAGGAGGACCGGGAGGTCATCGAGAAAGTCATAGGTAGCGTGAGTTGTGTGTGTCGTGTGCCTGTGTTGTCATCGAGAAAGTCATAGGTAGCGTGAGTTGTGTGCGTCGTGTGCCTGTGTTGTCATCGAGAAAGTCATAGGTAGCGTGAGTTTTGTGCGTCGTGTGCCTGTATTGTCATCGAGAAAGTCATAGGTAGCGTGAGTTGTGTGTGTCGTGTGCCTGTGTTGTCATCGAGAAAGTCATAGGTAGCGTGAGTTGTGTGTGTCGTGTGCCTGTGTTGTCATCGAGAAAGTCATAGGTAGCGTGAGTTGTGTGTGTCGTGTGCCTGTGTTGTCATCAAGAAAGTCATAGGTAGCGTGAGTTTTGTGCGTCGTGTGCCTGTGTTGTCATCAAGAAAGTCATAGGTAGTGTGAGTTGTGTGTGTCGTGTGCCTGTGTTGTCATCGAGAAAGTCATAGGTAGCGTGAGTTGTGTGCGTCGTGTGCCTGTGTTGTCATCGAGAAAGTCATAGGTAGCGTGAGTTGTGTGCGTCGTGTGCCTGTGTTGTCATCGAGAAAGTCATAGGTAGCGTGAGTTGTGTGTGTCGTGTGCCTGTGTTGTCATCGAGAAAGTCATAGGTAGCGTGAGTTGTGTGCGTCGTGTGCCTGTGTTGTCATCGAGAAAGGTAGCATGAGTTTTGTGCTTCGTGTGCCTGTGTTGTCATCGAGAAAGTCATAGGTTGCGTGAGTTGTGTACGTCATATGAAAGGTAGTGAGTGTGCGTCATGTGCCTGTGTCGTCATTGAGAAAGTCATAGGTAGCGTGAGTTGTGTGCGTCATATGAAAGGTAATGAATGTACGTCACATGCCTGTGTCATCATCAAGAAAGTCATAGATAGTGTGAGTTGTGTGTGTCGTGTGCCTGTGTTGTCATCGAGAAAGTCATAGGTTGCGTGAGTTGTGTACGTCATATGAAAGGTAGTGTGTGTGCATCTTGTTCCTGTGCCATCATAGTGGAAGTCATAGGTAGGATGAGTTGTGTGCGTCATGTGAAAGGTAGTGAGTGTGCGTCATGTGCCTGTGTCATCATTGAGAATGTCATAGGTAGCATAAGTTGTGTGTGTCATATGAAAGGTAGTGTGGTGTGCATCTTGTGCCTGTGCCATTATAGTGGAAGTCATAGGTAGCATGAGTTGTGTGTGTCATATGAAAGGTAGTGAGTGTACGTCATGTGCCTGTGTCGTCATTGAGAATATCATAGGTAGTTTGAGTTGTGTGCGTCATATGAAAGGTAGTGAATGTACGTCATATGCCTGTGTCATCATCAAGAAAGTCATAGATAGTGTAAGTTGCTTGTGTCATTGCCTGTGTTGTCATCGAGAAAGTCATAGATAGAGTGAGTTGTGTGCGTCGTGTGCCTGTGTTGTCATCGAGAAAGTCATAGGTAGTGTGAGTTGTGTGCCTCGTGTGCCTGTGTTGTCATCGAGAATGTCATAGGTAGCGTGAGTTGTGTGTGTCGTGTGCCTGTGTTGTCATCGAGAAAGTCATAGGTAGCGTGAGTTGTGTGCGTCGTGTGCCTGTGTTGTCATTAAGGAAGTCATAGGTAGTGTGAGTTGTGTGCCTGTGTTGTCATCGAGAAAGTCATAGGTAGCGTGAGTTGTGTGCATCCACAGCAGTTCCGTCTGAGACATTTAGTTCAGAAGCTGGCACATCATGGTGTCGGAGGGTGAGAAAACAAAACGAGCGCAATCTCACTGTTTGACCAGTACTCGAAACTGTGCCCGCTGTGTCTGCAAGTGTCTCTGTCTGGAAGCATGCTTAGCGAGAGAATAGCGCAGCGGCCGCCTCCCACAAACCACATAGTGTTATTTACAGAGCACCAGTCACCCCCCAACCCCCCCCACCCCCGCCTCTCCCCCTCCCCTCCCCTCCCCTCCCCTTTCTCTGCGTCCTCCACACACACCACGCATCACCACAGGTGGCTACACATGGCGCGAAGATGGTATCGCTCCTGACTCATCAACACACGTACGCACAGAAAGTGCTGACCAAGTACCGAAGCAACTGTTAACTCTTCACACAACAGTAAATGGCTGCAAAATGTGTTATGTAATGTAGTGTAGTGTAAATATATATATATATTTATATATAGAGAGAGAGATGTGTGTGTGTGTGTGTTTTGAGTGACAGATGTTTCTTTGTGTGTGTGTGTGTGTGTGTGTGTGTGTGATGCTTTTAGATAAGTTACCCTTGTCATAGTTTTTATAGTTATGATCAACAACAGAAAAGTTCCTGATAAAGTAAACGAAAGCACACACACACTGCGCGCGTGTACACAGAGAAAGAGAGAGAGAATGCACAACCTAAATTAATATAATATATATGTATGAGAGAGAGAGAGAGAGAGAAATATTTTCATGTCTTTTGATCCCAGTGGAAAGTTAATAATGGACTGCATACTACCTGCTTTGTGTATGTGAAGTTTGGAACCACATCATTAGACACACGTGTCAGTAAGTACAAACAGCCGTGACAAAAGGAGAGAGACACAGAGAGAGGGGGATAGGAGGATGGAGGCGGACGATGGAGTCAGATTTATAAATCATATCACATCGCACATATCGCCACATGTCATGCCATAGACCTTGACAGCAATGCTACATAGATACGTACATCATCACGCATACAAGCTGTTTTGCATATGTGTTTTCTTCTTTATGATGACTGACAAAGACAGCAACAATGACACCAACATTTAGACGCATAAGAGGGGGAGAGAAAGATAGAGAGACTGACAGGGAAATAGACTGAAAAGAGATTAGACAGACACAGAGAGAGAGGGACACACACACAGACACACACACACACACACACACACACACACACACACACACACACACACACACACATGGGTGCCAAATATATTTTGCCTATGTGACTATGTCGTGCCACAGACCCAGACAGTTTCAGTTTCACTTTCTCAAGGAGGCGTCACTGCGTTCGGACAAATCCATACACGCTACACCACATCTGTTGAGCAGATGCCTGACCAGCAGCATAACCCAATGCGCTTAGTCAGGCCTTGAGTGCATGCTTACATATTTGTGTACCTATGAAAGTGGATTTCATTTTACGTAATTTCGCCAGAGGACAACACTCTCGTTGCCATGGGTTCTTTTTCAGTGCGCCAAGTGCGTGCTGCACACGGGACCTCGGTTTACCGTCTCATCCGAAAGACTAGACGCTCAGTTTGATTTTCCAGTCAAACTTAGGAGAAAGGGCGAGAGCGGGATTCGAACCCACACCCTCACGGACTCTCTGTATTGGCAGCTGAGCGTCTTAACCATTCTGCCACCTTCCTCCTCCTAGACAGCAGTGATACATGGATACGTCATCATGTATACACGTTGTTTTGCATGTGAGTTTTCTTTACATGAAGACAAAGACAGCAACAATAATACACACACAAAGACCCATGCAAGAGAGAAAGAGAAGCAGAGAGTGAAAGTCAGACAGAAAGAGCGTGAGTAAAAATGTATTCCAAAATATTTCCCATGGACGCACATGGAAAAAAACAACAACAAAAGGGTCCAAGGTAATCCAGAAAGCATGAGCGCTCGCAAGAGAGACAGAAAGAGAGAGAGAGAGAGAAACTGCTGTACACATTTTGAACAAACCATGTCAGAGACCCAGACAAATTGATATACACATCTGCATGCATAAAACAAAAGGTTGTTTACCAAGCCAACACCAACACTTAATGCATCACGTAACAAGAACAGGACAACAACAACAACAACAATAGCCTACTCACGTAACAGTCACACCATCATCCTTGTTTTCTCCAGCTATACACTGTGCCATCACTTGGTACAATCAAACTTGCCAGTAACTCCAATTGTCTCGTGGAGGATGTGAGGTCACACACACTTACCTCAGTAACAATACCCTTCCGGCAAAATTCACACTGTTGACTTGCTGTCCCACGCTGTCTTTTCACTTCATAACATTTTACCAACAGATTTTCCAACTGTACCTATGCATACAAATGACTAGTAAACTTTTAGCCTGACTTCAGATAAAAGATAGGCTAGAACTGGCTGTGATAGGCCTGACTTGAACCCGTTTCTTCATCTTCAGACTCAAAGTCCTTAAAGTCCTTCTCTCACTGACTTAGTCACTGTTCGATTGCTTGAGATATTTTTTCTTAATCTTATCACAAGCTTAAAACCCAAGCCATGCATGGTTCTAGATATCTAATCAAATATTAGAATAATAACTACTTACATAGATTTCAACTAACACATAGATAATACAAAATTTAGACATCCATATATTGCTTTCATGTGATTGTGCGCATGATAAGATCTATCATCTACACACACAAACTCCTATTTATTGTCTTTGGTGAATGAAATACTTTTTATTTTTGTCCACTAATATATATATATATATATAGAGAGAGAGAGAGAGAGACTGGAAGTAAATTAGGGATTCAAAAGCTCAAAATTAATTCAGATTGCACTCTCTGTGTCTTTCTGTATCCATTCTCTCCCTGTTCCCCTCTCTCTTACTCATGTGCACCGATAACCGATCTGCATGTAAGTGTGTGTGTGTGTGAGAGAGAGAGAGAGAGAGAGAGAGAGAGAGCATGCTTGCATGCGTGTGTGTGTGTGTGTGTCTGTTTCTGTATGAGTGTGTGTCTGTGTGTACCCGAGCGTGCATGTGTGTGCGCATGGGATCATAACTCTTTGTTCTGTGGCTGAGAAAACACGTTCTGTAACGAGTGTGCCACAATTGTCAGCTGTTCTGTCAAGAGAGTCTTGAGCTGCTGTTGTTTGCTCCTCAGCCCCCACACTTTCCTCAACAAATTGTTGACAGTGGCATGTGTCTCCTCGCCTCCCTGTTCCCCTAACAGTGCCATTCCTGTTCCCCATCTTCTGATCCAACAGATGTTGTTTTGGAATCACTGCAGCATTGGGGAAGACTTGTCTGTAAAATGCCATGTAGCTTTGGATTGATTTTTCTATGTCTTCAACCTCGTCTTCACAGATGGCTCGTTGGTGTGATATGCGCTGATGCACATCTGAAAAAAAAAAAGAGTTCAGATGAGTAAATTTACCGCAGATAACTTTGGCCCTTTCCTGAATGTCCTTGTTTTTAGTGACCTTGTCAATGACACTCTGACAGATACTTCTGTACACGTCTTTCTTCAAATATTTGTTGCAGTGGTTTCCGACCAATGCCCTTGCGTGGTAAGCTTGGGGACAGATCCTGTTTTCCTGCAGAGTCTTGTCCAGATTTGCAGCAATTGGCCCAGTTCGAATTGGCAATGAAGTCATTTTTGTTTTTGTTTCTTTGATAACTTCTTTTTGTTTCTCAATCTTTTTCTGAAGCTGTTTGCTGTTCTTGCGTTTTGCTTGGCATTTGAGATTTTTCAGATAACTCTGCTGCCCCCTGAGCTTCTTGATGTCCATGACATGTTTCTGAAATGGTGCAGAGAAGCTGTCAAATTGGGTACCGTCTCTATCACTGGCAACTGATTTTGCTAGCTGTTCATCCAAATTTTGACATTGTTCTTCCAACAGGTCGTGATGTTTCTTGACAATGCCCAGCAAGATATGAAGGTAGGGTGGTGTCACCTGCTCCAGGTCTATGTCTAATACTGGTTTTCTGACCACATTGTCGTACAACTGTGCATTTTTCTTGTTTTTTCCTGCACAGCGATACTTCCTGTAATCGCTCTTGATTTGAGCGATTGACCTTAGTTTGATGTTTCCTTCATTGCATTCTGGGGGGGGGGGGGGGGGGGGGGGGGGGTTGGATCACTGATTTTGTTGCCGTACAGTACAGACATGGATGGATTCCCTGTGCACCTGCCAAGCCACACAGTTTGGTCAAGAACTCATAATCCCCGAAGACAAAAACGCCTGTTTGTTTGCCTCTCCACTGCATGGTCTCAAGTTCAGTGATTTGGTCTTTGTATGGACCTAGTAGCCTTCTCAGGTTCTCTGGAGTGTCTTTGCATTCAGCAATATTAAAGACGCTAGTACTGAACTTTGAATTGGCATTGACTAGGTTTGCTACTTGGAGCATCAGTTTGAATGACCCACCACCATGATCACCGCCAATCTTAATCCAAATTTCGTCCTCTGGAATGCTGCCATCATGCCATGACAGTCGACCCTGAGTGTCATAATCATCCAGCAATTTGGTGACATAATCTGGGACATTCTTGATTCCTGCACAAGGTGTGGGAACCAGCTCCATCTCCTTTGCATCCTTATTCCAGATTTCTATAGTTCTCATCTGGCCTTCTACTCCTACATGCTGTGCTTTTTCTTTCTTTTCACTGGCGTAATGTACCCCAAGCCTTCTGTAGAGACATTTCAGCGTTCTGTATTTTGTCAAACTGATGCCTAGTATTGAACGCGCTGCTGCACCTTCTTCTGCTGTTACAGACACTGGGGCACATTGGGCCTCACTAAGGACCAGTTGTTTCCGTGCCTTACATGCTGTCTTCAGTTGTGTGCCCTGTTGCTTGGCTGCATCTTGTTCCGTGTCTCCAGATACATTCAGCCGGATTTTGTTCATAATTTTGGCTCTCTTCTTTCTCAGTGGTGTTGGGGCCTGTGCTGATCTTTTCCGGGGTTTCGTTATTTTTTGGAAGATGAGTGGTTGTCCACCAGTTTGGCACTTGATGGTCATTCTATCTCTGGACTCTGACAGCTTAATGTAGGCACATTTTGTGAAATACCTTTCCTCTGGTTTCGTCAGTGGTGCCTTCAGACGACTCAAAGGCCTCAGAATGTGATTTTTGAATGGAGACAGTGCTTTATCTACACCAGAGCGAACTCGCCTAAGTTTAGGTGCAACTTTAAAATGTTTAACTGGCGTTGAAGTAGAATCCAAGGTGTCAGAAAAGGAAACGTCTTGAACAGGCCGGTGGTCTGGTTGGGGGCTTGGTCTTAAACTGAAACTTTTTTTTTTTTTTTTTTCTCTGGTCGTCTGCCTTTGCTCTTTGCTCTGCTGTTGAAAATGTGAACAAGCTGAACACTGGCTGGCTGGGACACTGGGGTCAAAGTGACACCACAACTATGACATTGTTTCAATATCTGCTGACGTGCGGGCTATTGTTGTGGATGCGTTTTCACGTTTTGGTAGAAATTGTAGCTTTGTGAAACAAGAAGCACAGATCGAGTTTGAGTGCACTCCCTCCGTATCTTCCAACACATTCAAGCTGAAAAACGTGATGATTTCTGAAGCAACACTAACACACATGTTTTCTGTTGTTTGCTCCTATCTTTTTCTGATCTCTTGGACCTTCTCCCACACAGTCTGCATAAGGAATTTAAACGCTCTAAATGTTCAGATAGTGAATGATCACTTTGATCCATCTTGATGGAATCGACCCCCCAAAATAAAACCGACATGAACAAAACAGAGAATATTGACAAACAAGTATTTGTTGTTGAAACAACTACTACCTTCCACAGATAAGAATGACAGACAACTGCTTGTTGCTACGACTAATTGATTCTACGACTTATCTCCATTTATACATAAGTAACGCTGATATACAAACAATTATTTGCTACAACAGTAACGTATTTATTCTACTTCTTCATCCTTATTCCAAATGACATACAACCATCTGTTACTTCAACAACTTACACCACTTTATTATTATTATTTGTATTGTTATTATCATGAAATAATATACGGTCTCAGATTAAGGCCAAAGAAATATTATGCTCCCGGCCCTAGCCACCCCTCCCTCTCCCAAGCGGGTGAGAAAACTCGCGCACGGGACCTTCACTGGCTGGCTCAGTGAACCCCAGCACACATCAGTTACACACACTTGAAATAACAAGTAAAATCTTTACTCACAGACCTATATTTTGTCCCAAATTTTTCCAGCTTACACAAGACACATTAAGCATCAAAATGTAGAAATATCTAGTCTCTGAAAACTTGATGTCAAAAATTACATCAGTTTTAACACCACTAAACACATCGATACACACACAACAGCACAGTGTGAAAGCGTGGGAAAGAAGCGGCGGGAAGGGAGAAAGAGGCCGTGAGTGGTACAAAGGTCTGGCACAAGCCAGCTTTAGTAGAGCCAAAGAACAGTTGAACTTAATCGTCAGATTTGGAAGAGGGTAAACTGCCGTGGGAAGGTAGTGAATGTACATCATATGCCTGTGTCATCATCAAGAAAGTCACAGGTAGTGTGAGTTGTGTGCGTCATTTGCCTGTGTTGTCATTCAGAAAGTCATTGGTAGCATGAGTTGTTTGCATCATGTGCCAGTGTCGTCATCAAGAAAGTCATAGGTAGCATGAGTTATGTGTCTGTGTCTTCATTAAGAACAGTCATAGGTAGCATGAGTTATGTGCCTGTGTCTTCATTAAAGTCATAGGTAGCGTGAGTTGTGTGCGTCGTGTGCCTGTGCCGTCATCAAGAAAGTCATAGGTAGTGTGAGTTGTGTGCGTCATGTGCCTGTGTCATCATTGAGCAAGTCATTGGTAGCGTGATTTGTGTGTGTCTTGTGCCTGTGTCTTCATTAAGAAAGACATTGGTAGTGTGAATTGTGTGCGTCGTATGCCTGTGTCGTCATCAAGAAAGTCATAGGTAGCATGAGTTATGTGCCTGTGTCTTCATTAAGAAAGTCATAGGTAGCGTGAGTTGTGTGCATCGTGTGCCTGTGTTGTCATCGAGAAAGTCATTGGTAGTGTGAGTTGTGTGTGTCTTGTGCCTGTGTCTTCATTAAGAAAGTCATTGGTAGTGTGAGTTGTGTGCGTCGTATGCCTGTGTCGTCATCAAGAAAGTCATAGGTAGCATGAGTTATGTGCCTGTGTCTTCATTAAGAAAGTCATAGGTAGCGTGAGTTGTGTGCGTCATGTGCCTGTTTCATCATTGAGCAAGTCATTGGTAGCGTGAGTTGTGTGTGTCTTGTGCCTGTGTCTTCATTAAGAAAGTCATTGGTAGTGTGAGTTGTGTGCGTCGTATGCCTGTGTCGTCATCAAGAAAGTCATAGGTAGCATGAGTTATGTGCCTGTGTCTTCATTAAGAAAGTCATAGTTAGCGTGAATTTGTGCATCGTGTGCCTGTGTTGTCATCAAGAAAGTCATAGGTAGTGTGAGTTGTGTACCTGTGTTGTCATCGAGAAAGTCATAGGTAGTGTGAGTTGTGTACCTGTGTTGTCATCGAGAAAGTCATAGGTAGAGTGAGTTGTGTGCTTCGTGTGCCTGTGTTGTCATCGAGAAAGTCATAGGTAGAGTGAGTTGTGTGCTTCGTGTGACTGTGTTGTCATCGAGAAAGTCATAGGTAACGTGAGTTGTGTGCTTCGTGTGCCTGTGTTGTCATCGAGAAAGTCATAGGTAGCGTGAGTTGTGTGCTTCGTGTGACTGTGTTGTCATCGAGAAAGTCATAGGTAGCGTGAGTTTTGTGCGTTGTGTGATAGATAGCCCGAGTTGTGTGCGTAATATGAAACGTAGTAGTGTGTGTCATGTGCCTGTGTCCTCAGTTAGAAAGTCGTAGGTGACATGAGTTGTGTGTGTCATATGAAAGGTAGTGTGTGTGTGTCATGTGCCTGTGCTATTATAGTGGAAGTCATAGGTAGTGTGAGTTGTGTGCTTCATATGAAAGGTAGTGTGTGTGTGCGTCATGTGCCTGTGCTATTATAGTGGAAGTCATAGGTAGTGTGAGTTGTGTGCTTCATATGAAAGGTAGTGTGTTTGCGTCATGTGCCTGTGCTATTATAGTGACAGTCATAGGTAGCACGAGTTGTGTGTGTCATATGAAAGGTAGTGAGTGTGCACCATGTGCCTGTGTCGTCGTTGAGAAAGTCGTAGGTAGCGTGAGTTGTGTGCGTCGTATATTAAGTAATAGTAGTAGTAGTAGTAGAAGTTGTAGTTCTGCATTGCATTGTATTGTTGGTCATTGTCACAACAGATTTCTCCGTGTGAAGTTCGGGCAGCTCTCTCCTTGGAGAGAGTGTCACTGCAGTGCTGTGCCGCACCCTTTTCCTTTCTTTCACTTTCTTTTTTCTTCCAGTTCTGCCCGCAAGTGTATCTGCTTTCTTCTCAGAGTGGATTTTTCTCACTGATTTTTTTGGCCAGGGACAACCCTTTAGTCGCCGTGGGTTCTTTTACATGTCTCCTCTGTCTTCCTTGTGACAACCCTTTAGTCGCCGTGGGTTCTTTTACATGTCTCTCTGTCTTCCTTGCGACAACCCCTCAGTTGCCATGGGTTCTTTTACATGTCTCCCTGTGTTCCTTCTGACAACCCTTTAGTTGCCATGGGTTCTTTTACATGTCTGTCTGTCTTCCTTGCGATAACCCTTTAGTTGCCGTGGGTTCTTTTACATGTCTTCTCTGTCTTCCTTGTGACAACCCCTCAGTTGCCATGGGTTCTTTTACATGTCTCCCTGTGTTCCTTCTGACAACCCTTTAGTTGCCATGGGTTCTTTTACATGTCTGTCTGTCTTCCTTGCGATAACCCTTTAGTTGCCGTGGGTTCTTTTACATGTCTCCTCTGTCTTCCTTGTGACGACCATGTAGTTGCCGTGGGTTCTTTTACATGTCTCCTCTGCCTTCCTTGTGACAACCCTTTAGTCGCCGTGGGTTCTTTTACATGTCTCCTCTGTCTTCCTTGCGACAACCCTTTAGTCGCCCTGGGTTCTTTTACATGTCTCCTCTGTCTTCCTTGTAACGACCATGTAGTTACCGTGGGTTCTTTTACATGTCTCCTCTGCCTTCCTTGTGACAACCCTTTAGTCGCCGTGGGTTCTTTTACATGTCTCCTCTGTCTTGTGAGAACCCCTCAGTTGCCATGGGTTCTTTAAATGTCTCCCTGTGTTCCATCTGACAACCCTTTAGTTGCCATGGGTTCTTTTACATGTCTCTCTGTCTTCCTTGCAACAACCTTTTAGTTGCCGTGGGTTCTTTTACATGTCTCCTCTCTCTTCCTTGCGGCAACCCTTTAGTTGCCGTGGGTTCTTTTACATGTCTCCTCTGTCTTCCTTGCGACAATGCTTTTGTCGCCGTGGGTTCTTTTACTTGTCTCTTTTGTCTTCTTACCATTTCTAGTTGCTCATCACTGTTTCTTGTGCAGTTCACCTTGCTCCCCACTTTTTCTGTTTGCCCTTTAAAATGTCTCGCAAACATATCTGCTTAACTTGGTGTGTCACATGCACACACACCCTTCTTACATTGTGTTTACATGCGTGTGTGTGTGTGTGCATATGTATGCGTGCCAAGGTGTGTGTGTATCCATGTGTGTGTGTGTGTATGAGTGTGCAGTTTGTGTTCGTATAATGTGTGCATTTGTGTGTGTGTGTGTACATAGTATGTGCATGTGTGTGTGCATATGTATGCGAGTGTGTGTGTGTGTGTGTGTGAGTGTGTGTGTGTCTTTTTTGTGTGTACACAGTGTCTGTGCACGGGTGTGTTTTTTCCCTACAAACTGAGCAGGTCCCTGTTTCCAATGTGTGCAGGCTACGAGTCGGAAACACCGCTGAACTTTATCTTCCTGCGAGACGATCTGATCGCCAGAGTGGTGAGAGTCCCCTTGTGATACCTGATAATCTTACCTGTGGATAAGCATTACTTGTACCCAAATACCTGGTAACCTTACCTGTGGACAGGCGTTACTGGTTCCCAAATACCCGGTAACCTTACCCGTGGATAGGCGTTACTGGTTCCCAAATACCCGGTAACCTTACCCGTGGATAGGCATTACTGGTACCCAAATACCTGGTAACCTTACCTGTGGACAGGCGTTACTGGTTCCCAAATACCCGGTAACCTTACCCGTGGATAGGCGTTACTGGTTCCCAAATACCTGGTAACCTTACCTGTGGACAGGCGTTACTGGTTCCCAAATACCTGGTAACCTTACCCGTGGATAGGCGTTGCTGGTTCCCAAATACCTGATAACCTTACCCGTGGATAGTCGTTACAGGTTCCCAAATACCTGATAACCTTACCCGTGGATAGGCGTTACTGGTTCCCAAATACCTGGTAACCTTACCTGTGGACAGGTGTTACTGGTTCCTAAATACCTGATAACCTTACCTGTGGATAGGCGTTACTGGTTCCCAAATAACTGGTAACCTTCCCAAATACCTGGTAACCTTACCTGTAGATAGGCGTTACTGGTTCCCAAATACCTGGTAACCTTACCTATGGACAGGCATTACTGGTTCCCAAATACCTGATAACCTTACCTGTGGATAGGCGTTACTGGTTCCCAAATACCTGGTAACCTTACCTGTGGATAGGCGTTGCTGGTTCCCAAATACCTGGTAACCTTACCTGTGGATAGGCGTTGCTGGTTCCCAAATACCTGGTAACCTTACCTGTGGACAGGCGTTACTGGTTCCCAAATACCCGGTAACCTTACCCGTGGATAGGCGTTACTGGTTCCCAAATACCTGGTAACCTTACCTGTGGACAGGTGTTACTGGTTCCTAAATACCTGATAACCTTACCTGTGGATAGGCGTTACTGGTTCCCAAATACCTGGTAACCTTACCTGTGGACAGGTGTTACTGGTTCCTAAATACCTGATAACCTTACCTGTGGACAGGCGTTACAGGTTCCCAAATACCTGGCAACCTTACCTTTGGACAGGCATTACTGGTTCCCAAATACCTGATAACCTTACCTGTGGATAGGCGTTACTGGTTTCCAAATACCTGATAACCTTACCGGTGGATAGGCGTTACTGGTTCCCAAATACCTGGTAACCGTACCTGTGGAGAGGTGTTACTGGTTCCTAAATACCTGATAACCTTACCTGTGGAGAGGTGTTACTGGTTCTCAAATACCTGGTAACCTTATCTGTGGATAGGCATTACTGGTTCCCAAATACCTGATAACCTTACCCGTGGATAGGCGTTACTGGTTCCCAAATACCTGGTAACCGTACCTGTGGAGAGGTGTTACTGGTTCCTAAATACCTGATAACCTTACCTGTGGAGAGGTGTTACTGGTTCCCAAATACCTGATAACCTTACCTGTGGACAGGCATTACTGGTTCCCAAATACCTGATAACCTTACCGGTGGATAGACATTACAGGTTCCCAAATACCTGGTAACCTTACCGGTGGATAGACGTTGCTGGTTCCCAAATACCTGGTAACCTTACCGGTGGATAGGCGTTACAGGTTCCCAAATACCTGATAACCTTACCCGTGGATAGGCGTTACTGGTTCCCAAATACCTGGTAACCTTACCTGTGGATAGGCGTTACTGGTTCCAAGGCAACCCCTGGCAAATGGCAAAGCGTTCTGCTGCATTTATGTCGATCCTTTGAAATATAAAACATTAACCCTTCTGACTGCTGAGAAAATTGTTTAAAAAAGCAGTAGAAAGTCATGTCAAGTCCCAATATCCAATATCCAGAATGCTCAACACAAAACTGAGAAAATTGTTTGAAGATATATATATCTATATATGTACACACTGCCAGATCAATCAGATTAAATGTTTGAATTTTTAGCTTTCCAGAGTTATTTTCTCTTCTTTTGATGATGTCATCAGTGATGTCATTGTGCTGGTTGATTTTGTGAGCATAGCAGTTAAGGGGTTAATGAATTCTTTCGTTATATGCAGGGGGCAGAGGAGGTTATTTGTATATACATATATATATATATATAGAGAGAGAGAGAGAGAGAGATGTTCGAAACATACACACACACACACAAATGCAGCAGCTGACTAACGATGAGTATTCACCGTTTGTTTGTGCAGACACAGAGCTATGCCAAACCGGAACATGTACGGCACACGCACGCACACACACACACACACACACACACACACACACACACACACACAACATGCACACACACACACACACACAACATGCACACACACACACACACACACACACACACACACACACACACACACAACATGCACACACACACACACACACACACACACACACACACACAACATGCACACAGTATGCCATACACCCACAAATGCAACAGCAGCAGACCAACTGACGATGACACACTGTTCACCGTTTTGTTTGTGCAGACGCACGGCTACGCCATACCAAAACATATACAGCCCTACATGGAGATGATCGAAAACAATGCCACCAAGCTGCTGTACTTTGCAATGTGTGGGCAACACGAGTGAGTGTGGGTGGGAGAGGGTGCCTCAGTCCAGCTCTTGCCTCTGTCTCGCTCTCTTTCTGTCATTTTTTTTCCCCCTCTGTCTATATGTGTTGTCACATTCAACAACTTGAGCAATTTCACCAGAGATGCCTACGACAGGGTCTCCAAACTCCAGGTCCTGGAGAGGAGCGGCCTGCCCAGCATCGAAAGCCTGCTGACCCAGTGCCAGCTACGCTGGACAGGACACGTTGTCTGCATGACAGACAGCAGGATCCCGAAGATGCTACTGTATGGCCAGCTGAAGGAAGGTCACCGTGAACTTGGAAGACCCTGCATGCGCTTCAAGGACACCTTGAACACAAACCTCAAAGCCTGTGACATAGACATCACTTCCTGGGAAACTGATGCCCTTGACCGCTTTTGCTGGAGGATGCTGTGCTCTAGTGGCGTAAAGACGTTTGAAAAGAAGAGAACGCTGGCCATTAAGAAGAAGCGTGAGCGAAGAAAGCAGGGCTCAACTTCTGGAGACATTTTCCCTCGCAACACCTGTGGGAAGTGCTGCGCATCCAGAATCGGCCTCTTCTTCCATATGAGGACACACGCCAACAGATAAGCCTGCCTGCACACGTCCGACAGGAGACTCCATCATATGTGTAGGGTAGGGGTGGGCCAACAGCAGAGTGAGAGCTGTATCATCAACAGTTTCTCCATTGCAATAGGAAATCATTTACAGCTTAGTTTTTTGTGTGATGGACTGTCTATAACTCTCAAACTAGGAGGCAAAATTGCACTGGTGCTTAGAGCTGCAGCCTTGTGGGGCTTGTTGGCCTTTGGGAACCATCCCAACACTGACAGTCCTAAAACCCTCTTGGCAGAGAGAGTGAGGATGTAACTTGGGCAAGACACTCTCCTCTATAATCAAATTCTAGCCCAGATAGTCGGGACAGCAGTTGCCTCCTCTGCTGTTCGGATGGTCATAGTCAGACACGACTGAGTATGATGTATAGCTTGGCCTAACGGTGAAGATCCAGTCGAAGCGACCACCTCAGTGTGTGTATTGCACAGATAAATGGTTGTACAGTCATCAAATGTAGCTCTCATATTTTTTCAAGGCTTTCTCCAATTTGTTGCACCTTTTCTTTTCAATGTGTGTGTGTGACAGGAGTGGTAAAGGAGAGAGGTGTGTGTGTGTGACAGGAGTGGTAAAGGAGAGAGGTGTGTGTGACAGGAGTGGTAAAGGAGAGAGGTGTGTGTGTGTGACAGGAGTGGTAAAGGAGAGAGGTGTGTGTGTGTGTGTGACAGGAGTGATAAAGGAGAGAGGTGTGTGTGTGTGACAGGAGTGGTAAAGGAGAGAGGTGTGTGTGTGTGTGTGACAGGAGTGGTAAAGGAGAGAGGTGTGTGTGACAGGAGTGGTAAAGGAGAGAGGTGTGTGTGTGTGACAGGAGTGGTAAAGGAGAGAGGTGTGTGTGTGTGACAGGAGTGGTAAAGGAGAGAGGTGTGTGTGACAGGAGTGGTAAAGGAGAGAGGTGTGTGTGTGTGACAGGAGTGGTAAAGGAGAGAGGTGTGTGTGTGTGTGTGACAGGAGTGGTAAAGGAGAGAGGTGTGTGTGTGTGTGTGACAGGAGTGGTAAAGGAGAGAGGTGTGTGTGACAGGAGTGGTAAAGGAGAGAGGTGTGTGTGTGTGTGTGACAGGAGTGGTAAAGGAGAGAGGTGTGTGTGTGTGACAGGAGTGGTAAAGGAGAGAGGTGTGTGTGTGTGTGACAGGAGTGGTAAAGGAGAGAGGTGTGTGTGTGTGACAGGAGTGGTAAAGGAGAGAGGTGTGTGTGTGTGACAGGAGTGGTAAAGGAGAGAGGTGTGTGTGTGTGACAGGAGTGGTAAAGGAGAGAGGTGTGTGTGTGTGTGACAGGAGTGGTAAAGGAGAGAGGTGTGTGTGACAGGAGTGGTAAAGGAGAGAGGTGTGTGTGTGTGACAGGAGTGGTAAAGGAGAGAGGTGTGTGTGTGTGACAAGAGTGGTAAAGGAGAGGGGTGTGTGTGTGTGACAGGAGTGGTAAAGGAGAGAGGTGTGTGTGACAGGAGTGGTAAAGGAGAGAGGTGTGTGTGACAGGAGTGGTAAAGGAGAGAGGTGTGTGTGACAGGAGTGGTAAAGGAGAGAGGTGTGTGTGTGTGTGACAGGAGTGGTAAAGGAGAGAGGTGTGTGTGTGTGACAGGAGTGGTAAAGGAGAGAGGTGTGTGTGTGTGTGACAGGAGTGGTAAAGGAGAGAGGTGTGTGTGTGTGTGACAGGAGTGGTAAAGGAGAGAGGTGTGTGTGACAGGAGTGGTAAAGGAGAGGTGTGTGTGTGACAGGAGTGGTAAAGGAGAGAGGTGTGTGTGTGTGACAGGAGTGGTAAAGGAGAGAGGTGTGTGTGTGTGACAGGAGTGGTAAAGGAGAGAGGTGTGTGTGTGTGACAGGAGTGGTAAAGGAGAGAGGTGTGTGTGACAGGAGTGGTAAAGGAGAGAGGTGTGTGTGTGACAGGAGTGGTAAAGGAGAGAGGTGTGTGTGTGTGACAGGAGTGGTAAAGGAGAGAGGTGTGTGTGACAGGAGTGGTAAAGGAGAGAGGTGTGTGTGACAGGAGTGGTAAAGGAGAGAGGTGTGTGTGACAGGAGTGGTAAAGGAGAGAGGTGTGTGTGTGTGACAGGAGTGGTAAAGGAGAGAGGTGTGTGTGACAGGAGTGGTAAAGGAGAGAGGTGTGTGTGTGTGACAGGAGTGGTAAAGGAGAGAGGTGTGTGTGTGTGACAGGAGTGGTAAAGGAGAGAGGTGTGTGTGACAGGAGTGGTAAAGGAGAGAGGTGTGTGTGTTTGACAGGAGTGGTAAAGGAGAGAGGTGTGTGTGTGTGTGACAGGAGTGGTAAAGGAGAGGAGTGTGTGTGTGTGTGACAGGAGTGGTAAAGGAGAGAGGTGTGTGTGTGTTGACAGGAGTGGTAAAGGAGAGAGGTGTGTGTGTGTGACAGGAGTGGTAAAGGAGAGAGGTGTGTGTGTGACAGGAGTGGTAAAGGAGAGAGGTGTGTGTGTGTGACAGGAGTGGTAAAGGAGAGAGGTGTGTGTGACAGGAGTGGTAAAGGAGAGAGGTGTGTGTGTGTGACAGGAGTGATAAAGGAGAGAGGTGTGTGTGTGACAGGAGTGGTAAAGGAGAGAGGTGTGTGTGTGACAGGAGTGGTAAAGGAGAGAGGTGTGTGTGACAAGAGTGGTAAAGGAGAGAGGTGTGTGTGACAGGAGTGGTAAAGGAGAGAGGTGTGTGTGACAGGAGTGGTAAAGGAGAGAGGTGTGTGTGTGTGACAGGAGTGGTAAAGGAGAGAGGTGTGTGTGTGTGACAGGAGTGGTAAAGGAGAGAGGTGTGTGTGTGACAGGAGTGGTAAAGGAGAGAGGTGTGTGTGTGACAGGAGTGGTAAAGGAGAGAGGGTGTGTGTGACAGAGTGGTAAAGGAGAGAGGTGTGTGTGTGACAGGAGTGGTAAAGGAGAGAGGTGTGTGTGTGACAGTAGTGGTAAAGGAGAGAGGTGTGTGTGACAGGAGTGGTAAAGGAGAGAGGTGTGTGTGACAGGAGTGGTAAAGGAGAGAGGTGTGTGTGTGTGTGTGACAGGAGTGGTAAAGGAGAGAGGTGTGTGTGTGTGACAGGAGTGGTAAAGGAGAGAGGTGTGTGTGTGTGACAGGAGTGGTAAAGGAGAGAGGTGTGTGTGTGACAGTAGTGGCAAAGGAGAGAGGTGTGTCCGTGACAGCAGTAATAAAGAAGAGAAGTTTCAGTTTCAGTTTCTCAAGGTGGCGTCACTGTGTTCGGACAAATCCATACACGCTACACCACATCTGCTAGGCAGATGCCTGACCACCAGCATAACCCAACCCCGCGCTTAGTCAGGCCTTGAGAGTGCATGCTTGTGTATTTTGTGTACCTATCCGAGCGGATTTCTTCTACAGAATTTTGGCCAGAGGACAACACTCTCTCGTTGCCATGGGTTCTTTTTCTAGTGCGCGAGGTGTGTGCCCGCACAGGGGACCTCGGGGTTTATCGAATGACTGGACGCTGGTGTTTGATTTTCTCCAGTCAAACTTGGGAGAAAAGAGTGTGTGTGTGTATTTGTATTTGTATTTGTATTTCTTTTTATCACAACAGATTTCTCTGTGTGAAATTCGGGCTGCTCTCCCCAGGGAGAGCGGGTCGCTACACTACAGCGCCACCCTTTTTTTTTTTTGTATTTTTTCCTGCATGCAGTTTTATTTGTTTTTCCTATCGATGTGGATTTTTCTACAGAATTTTGCCAGGGACAACCCTTTTGGGTTCTTTCACGTGCGCTAAGTGCATGCTGCACACGGGACCTCGGTTTATTGTCTCATCCGAATGACTAGTGTCCAGACCACCACTCAAGGTCTAGCGGAGGGAGAGAAAATATCGGCGGCTGGACCGTGATTCGAACCAGCGCGCTCAGATTCTCTCGCTTCCTAGGCAGACGCGTTACCTCTAGGCCATCATCACTCCACAGTGTGACGTGTATGGTGTGTGTTTCAGTGCTGAGCGTCCCATCGTCACACGTCTGGCTGCGGGTCCCGCTCTCAACCTGATGCTGGAGGGGATGGAGAAAATGAAACGTGGCGACAAGTGAGTGTGTATATATACCTTGTGTGTGTGTGTGTGTGTGTTGGTGTGTTTGTGCTTGTTTAGTGTGTGTGTGTGTCTGTACTCTGTGTAGACGAGAGTATCTGTGTAGTCTGAACGTGTCTGTGTAGTTTGTGTTTGTGTATCTGTGAAGAGTGTGTGTGTAGTTTGTATGCGTCTATACTCTGTGTGTGGAAGTATCTGTGTAGCTTGTATGTGTCTGTGAGGTGTGTGCGCCTGTGTGAGTGTGTGTGTGTGTGTGTGTGTGTGTGTGTGTACTCTGTGTAGATGTGTGTCTGTGTGTGTGTTTATCTGTGTAGCGTGTGTTTATGTGTCCGCTCCGTGTAGATGTGAGTATCTGTGTAGTATGTATGTGTCTGTGTAGACTCTGTGTGTGTGTGTGTGTGTGTTTATCTGGGTAGTGTATGTGTAGTGTGTATGTGTCTGTGCCTGTGCTCTGTGTATATGTGGGTATCTGTGCAGTATGTATTTTGTCTGTGTAGTGTGTGTGTGTGTGTGTGTAGTTTATGTTTTTGTGTAGTGTGTATGTTTGTTTATGTGTGCAGTGAGCATTTGTGTCTGTACTCTGTGTATGTGTCTGTTTAGTGTGTCTGTGTAGTGTGTGTGTGTCTGTGTGTGTGTGTGTGTGTGTGTAGGAAATGTATTTATGAATGTATGTGGCTGTGTAATGCACTTTGTGTGTGAGTGTTACTGTGCTGTGTTTTTACTGTTACAGTCCCCCCCCCCCCCCCCCCCGGTGTGTTACAGCATATAATTTCCAATGAAACAAAATCAGAAACACATTATATAGATACAGACATGCACACGCTGATACACATAAGCCCATACCTCCCCCCCCTTCCCCACCCCTCTCACCGCCTGCGCACCCCCCAACACTCACACACACACACACTCCAACACACACACACACACTCCAACACACACACACACACACACACACACACATACACACATAATTTTTGTGCAAACACACAACATCCACCCCTACCCCACCCCATACACACCCACACCCACACCCACACCCACACAACAAACCGTATTGACTGGGGGACTTCATTTTCTTTCCCCTGCTGCACCAGAACATACAAGATCTGTTTAGACTCCACCCATGACTCAGCCGCCACCCCCCTTACCTCCCCACACCCCCCACACACACAGATATATAGACACACACACACACACACACACACACACGCAATCACACAACATCCACCAGCCCCCTCCCGCACCCACCCACCCCCCCACACACACACAGAACAAGTGCAAAAATACCCAACTATATATATATTTCTTGACAAACCGTATTGACTGACGTTTGTTTTAGTCTGTCGTCAGCTACTGTGAGTTCTTATGCAATTCCTTTTAATGTCTTTCATGGTGCACGCATGTTCATTTTATGTTGGTGTTTACAACGAGCCTGCGATTGCGTGCGTTAATTTCCTTGTGGATTGATCAAGTGTTTTTGAATTTGAATTTGAATTTGAACTGAATTGAACTGATTGATTTTTTCTTCCACACCCGGTGTCACCAGAACGCAGAAGATCTGTCTGTACTCCACCCACGACTCCACCACCATCGCCCTGCTGGAGGGGCTGGGGATCTTCGACTGGAAGTGGCCTCCCTTTGCCGCCGACGTGAGGGTGGAGCTGTACGAGGACGAGGAGGGGGAGCACTGGGTGCGCTGTCTCTACCTGGGCCAGGTGAGTGGCCTCCCTTGGGTCATCACGGAATCATTAACTCTCTCCGGACGAAGGAATGCTCACGCATTCCTACACAAAACGTATTCGGATTCGGACGAAGGAATGGAATAGCATTCTCCGAAAGTAAAATTCCATCATGCGCTGTACACGTGATTTTGTGATTAGCCAAGCAGAGTGCGCTATTCTGGGTCACTCCACAATCGAACAGTATGATTGGTCAGCCTGGGATGTGTGGCCTGTCTCGCACACATGCTGACAAAGTCACTGACCGGTCGTCTGCTCGCGTGCCGGCCTGTTAGCAAAGCGGGCTCTTTTCAGAATGTTGTGAAGTGAACAAGGCAGTGACGGCAACGTTTTAGGGTTGCCGAAGTACTTGAAATGCTACAAACTGAAGGGTCGGACATTGAAGAGGTGGATGATGACGAAGAAGAAAGCGAATTTAATGCAGAAAGCGAGCATGGGTATGGTGATTCGGGGGTGAAAAATTGGCAGTATTTTCTACATATGACAAAACTGTAAAAATAAGATGAGAAATTTGATTTTTTTTTTATATGTAATATGTAATAGCTCAACACGTAATAAACCAGTTCTGAAAGTTTCATTTTCTTACACAGTATTTTGTATTTTTTGTAATTTTTTTCCAAACCCTTACAAATGGGCCGTCTGTGGGGAAAAGCAAGGGAGAAAACTTGTCGTCCCGAGTGAGTTAACAAATAGTAAAGAGTGGTAACTCTGTCCGTTTCACAAGGTACACAACTACAAGTCAGTGCTGCTTACGCTACCGATTCAGCTAGCACACAGGTGAATAAAAGGTACATCGGAACAAACCCAGACACCTCCTCAAAAAAGGAAGCGCCGGGCCTGCCCTTATACCGATCAACTGACATGTGCACACAGTAGCAAAGACAGAAGAAATGTGCAAAACACAAATAAGCTTTTATTCAAGACTGGCATAGCCTCTTGAATCCTGAACAAGCCCCACAGAACACACGGACAATACCGAACAAACATATGGTGGTTTTTCAACTGGAAATCAACAAACAATGAGGCCAGGAGATGAAATGATTAACAAATAACTAAATCAGTTAATTAAATTTAAACATTTTTGTTCTTAGATGTTGTTGTATTGTTGGTTGTTTATTTTTTATTGTTTTTCTTCTTCTTTTTTTTTCTTTTTCTTTTTTTTTTTTCAGTTCCTTTTTCGTTTCTTTTTTTATTTTTCCCCTTGGGCTTGGGGGGGGGGGGGGGGGGCAGGGGATAGTTTGTTTTTTTTTTGTTTTTTTTCTTCTTCATGTGTTATGACGGGTGGCAGTAGCCGAGTGGTTGAAACAATTGGACTTTCAGTCTGAGGGCAGCCGGGTTTTTTAATCTCGGTAACAGTGCCTGGTGGGTAAAGAGTGGAGATTGTTTTTGTTTTTTTTATCTTCCCGGTCAACGTATGTGCGGACCTGTTTAGTGCCTGAACCCCCTTCGTGTGTATACACACGCAGAAGATCAAATAGGCACGTTAAAGATCCTGTAATCCATGTCAGCATTCAGTGGGTTATGGTAACGAGAACATACCCAGTGTGCACACCCCTGAAAACGGAGTATGGTTGCATACACGGCAGGGTAAATAAAGAAAACGGTCATACATGTACTCACACATACACTCCAAATAGTCAACTTTGATTCCCTTAAATAACCCCCCCCCCCCCCCCCCCAAAAAAAATAGTGCTGTAAATGACAGTATTTCGACAGGTAGAAAAAATAATAAAGTGGTTGAGGGTGGTGGGGATCGTTGGGTCTGCCCCATGCAGTGCTAAAGGGCTATACTCACAGTTTTCCTTTCTGTGTTTGTCGAACCAGGAAAAGACAGTGCGAGGCTGCAGCG
Source organism: Babylonia areolata (assembly GCF_041734735.1). Classification (NCBI taxonomy): domain Eukaryota; kingdom Metazoa; phylum Mollusca; class Gastropoda; order Neogastropoda; family Buccinidae; genus Babylonia; species Babylonia areolata. Next base: position 13,103,451 of record NC_134910.1, on the reverse strand, counting down.
GTCCGATGTGTCGATACTCCGAGTTCCAGGAGAGCCTGAAGCCCTACGTCATCGCCAGAGGAGCCGAGTTTGACGAGGTGTGCAGCTCTGGCATCTTGGAGCAGATCGCAGCTTGTACGTATCAATCCGTTGCGTTGGTGGTTGATGTCGGGCGCAATTGCCGAGTGGTTAAAGTGTTGGACTTTCAGTCTGAGGGACCCAGGTTTGAATCTCGGTAACGGCGCCAGGTGGGTGATGGGTGGAGATTTTTCCGATCCCCCAGGTCAGCATATGTGCAGACCTGCTTGTGCCTGAACCCCCTTCGTGTGTATACGCAAGCAGAAAATCCAAACACGCATGTTAAAGATCCTGTAATCCATGTCAGCGTTAGGTGGGTTATGGAAACAAGAACATGCCCAGCATGCACACCCCCAAAAACGGAGTATGGCTGCCTACATGGCAGGGTAAAAACGGTCATACACGTAAAAGCCCACTTGAGTACATACGAGTGAACGTGGGAGTTGCAGCCCACGAAGGAAGAAAGAAGAAGCATTGGTGGGTAATGTCAGCTGTTAGTGTAGATTAGAGGTTGAGGCCTTTTGATGGCCATGAGGGCAGTGTATTTTTGTATTTGTATTTGTATTTCTTTTTATCACAACAGATTTCTCTGTGTGAAATTCGGGCTGCTCTCCTCAGGGAGAGCACGTCGCCATACTACAGCGCCACCCTTTTTTTTTTGTATTTTTTCCTGTGTGCAGTTTTATTTGTTTTTCCTATTGAAGTGGATTTTTCTACAGAATTTTGCCAGGAACAACCCTTTTGTTGCTGTGGGTTCTTTTACGTGCGCTAAGTGCATGCTGCACACGGGACCTTGGTTTATCGTCTCATCCGAATGACTAGCATCCAGACCACCACTCAAGGTCTAGTGGAGGGGGAGAAAATTTCAGGGGCCGTGCCGTGATTCGAACCAGCGCGCTCAGATTCTCTCGCTTCCTAGGCGGACGCGTTACCTCTAGGCCATCACTCCTATCCACTGTGTTTAGGGTCAGCATAGGAAGGCGGGGCCCGATTCTCTCTCTCTCTCTCCGCCATTTTAATCGTCCTCAGGTACCTAGACAACGATGCCAACTGTTACAGTTTCGCTGTATTTTATTAGGCTCGATTGCATTTTGTTCCGATGTTACGCCAAGGTCAGAATTGTTCCGATGAGTTACAGAATACAGAAAACTTTATTATCTCATTTTCGACTACATAGCATGATCACATGTTTTCCTGCCGTAACGTTACCCACACGCTCTAGACCTATCAATCACGAGGCCAGGGCAGTCACTACTTACCTTGGTCTCACATGATGATGGTCAGTTTATCGAGTGCATGTTTACACTGAAACACCATTGAGTGGACCAAGCAGCTTAATCGCAGCAGTTACAGTATGTTGCAGGTAGGCCCAATTCCTCTGAATTGTTTGGGTGCCTTGTTGATAGAACGTTCGTTTGCTGATGTGGTCCTGCCGAGTGTTCCTACCAGATTCAGAACATTCCTACCAAATTTCCGGATTGTTCCTACGAACACTTGACAAGGGCTGGCATCTCTGGTACCTGGGAGGAAAAATTTGTATTTGTATTTGTGTTTCTTTTTATCACAACAGATGTCTGTGTGAAATTCAGGCTGCTCTCCCCAGGGAGAGCACGTCGCTACACTACAACACCACCCATTTAAAAAAATTTTTTCCTGCGTGCAGTTTTGTTCATTTTTCCTGTCAGAGTGGATTTTTCCTGCAGAATTTTGCCAGGAACAACCCATTTGTTGCCGTGGGTTCTTTTACGTGCGCTAAGTGCATGCTGCACACTGGACCTCGGTTTATCATCTCATCCGAATGACTAGCATCCAGACCTCTAGTGGAGGGGGAGAAAATATCGGCGGCTGAGCCGTGATTCGAACTCAGATTCTCTCGCTTCCTAGGCGGACGCGTTTCCTCTAGGCCATCACTCCACAAATCATGAGTTTAGGGCCTTACCTTGCTGAAACAGGGGCCTCAAACCCTGATCACTGGTGAACACTGAATCAGGAATCCAGTGCCTAGACGATTCTGCCTCCTTCAGCTGTCAACTGATTGGCAGTGATAAGTCCTGGAGCTGTACAATCCAGCCTGATTTTAAGTGTTTGCTGTATATTCAGTGGCAACAAATTCAGGGGGAGATAGTTTGTTTTTTTGTTGTTGTTGTTGTTGTTTTTTTTTGTTGTTTTTTTTCTTCGTGTGTTATGACGGGTGGCAGCAGCCGAGTGGTTGAAACATTTGGACATATGTGCAGACTTGCTTGTGCCTGAACCCCCTTCGTGTGTATACGCACGCAGAAGATCAAATAGGTACGTTAAAGATCCTGTAATCCATGTCAGCATTCGGTGGGTTATGGAAACAAGAACATTCCCATTATGCACACCCCTGAAAACGGAGTATGGTTGCCTACATGGCGGGGTAAATAAAGAAAACTTACCTTGCTGAAACAGGGGCCTCAAAACCTGATCACTGGTGAACACTGAATCAGGAATCCAATGCCTAGAGGATTCTGCCTCCTTCAGCTGTCAGCTGATTGGCAGTGAAAAGTCCTGGAGCTGTACAATCCAGCCTGATTTTAACTCACTCAGGACGAATAGTTTTCTCCCTTGCTTTTCCCCACAGACGGCCCATTTGTAAGGGTTTGGAAAAAAATTACAAAAAATACAAAATACTGTGTAAGAAAACGAAACTTTCAGAACTGGTTTATTATGTGTTGATCTATTACATATAAAAAAAAATCAAATTTCTCATCTTATTTTTAGTTTTGCCATATGTAGAAAATACTGCCAATTTTTCACCCCGAATCAGCATACCCATGCTCGCTTTCTGCATTAAATTCCACTTTCTTCTTCATCATCATCCACCTCTTCAATGTCCGACCCTTCAGTTTGTAGCATTTCAAGTACTTCGGCAACCCTAAAACGTTGCCGCCACTGCCTTGTTCGCTTCATAACATTCTGAGAAGAGCCTGCTTTGCTAACAGGCTGGCACGCGAGCAGACGACCGGTCAGTGACTTTGTCAGCATGTGTGCGAGACAGGCCACACATCCCAGGCTGACCGATTATACTGTTCGATTGTGGAGTGACCCAGAATAGCACACTCTGCTTGCCTAATCACAAAATCAACTGTACAGCGCATGATGGAATTTTACTTTCGGAGAATGCTATTCCATTCCTTCGTCTGAATCCGAATACGTTTTGTGTAGGAATGCGTGAGCATTCCTTCGTCCGGAGAGAGTTAAGCGTTTGCTTTATATTCAGTGGCAACAAATCCAGCCAGAAGAGCCAGTTGTTTGCTTCAAGTCCATGAATAGATCGCTTTAAGCATTAAGTGAGTACATGTGTATCAGCGAGTCGTGAACTGCCTTCAGTGTTAGCGGGTACGTGTGTACCTATGAGTAATGGATTGTTTTCAGTATTAGCTGGGTCCATGTGTACCAGTGAGGGGTGGATTACTTCAAGCCTAAGAGGGTACAAGTACTTATGAGTGGTGGATTACTTTCACTTTCAAGTGGTTTTGGGTGCTACCTTTTCAGCTGAGATGATACATGGATGTATACTGCTTGGTTGTATTTGTCTCAGTGTGTGTGTGTGTGTGTGTAAAAGAGTGAGCTTGTGTATCAGTGTGTATACATGTGTATGTGTGTGTGTGTGTGTCTGTATTAAAGGATGAGCTTGTGTATCAGTGTGTGTGTGTGTGTGTGTGTGTGTGTGTGTGTGTGTTTGCATGCGCACAGGCATATCTATGAGTGTACTTGCCTGTATGCCAGTGATAATGATACACACAGCAGTTTTGTTTCGGATGTTGTTTTGTTGTTGTTGTTGTTTTTTACAACTTTGTTTACATATGTACTGTATGCTTTCTCAGGTTCATATACCTTAAATCAGACTTCTTTTTTTTTTTCATTTAAAAAAAATTTTTTTTTGGTGCGTGTCTCTCCTATCCCTTCATCCCTGCACACAGATTACACACCCTCTCCCCTATTTCTCTCCACTCTCTCCGCCTAACCCCCCCCCCCCCCCAAACCCCGCCCCACATCCCTGTTAATTGGACTCTTTGTTTTTATATATATACAATGTTTAATAGGTGTCTCTCCACACCCCTTTCATCCCAGCACACAGTCACCCCCTCTCCCCCCCAAGCCCCCTCCACCACCCCCTGCCCCCACACACCACCCCCTGCCCCCCCCCCACACACCTCCCGCCCCCACACCTACCGAACCATTAACTTTCTGATCTCAAGAGAGTCGTCGTTTCCTTGTTGTGTCCCACAGCCCTGCTCCAACACGACCAGGACGAGGTGGAGACCCCAGAGATCAAAGAGGCCTCGGAGATCCCTGCCGGCATGTGAAGCAGCTGCCAGACCTCCTCCTCGGGGGGGTGTGGGGGCGGGGGGGTGGGAAGGGGACACAGTCTCCTCCCTTTGTTTCGTTCCGTTTGTTCACGTTCTCCGAGCCATCCAGGTGGCTGTCAGCTCTCGGTGTGTTGGTCGTCGCAGTGAAGATCTCGGTGTCGCTTGTATTGCGTTGCTGTTCGTGATGATGAAGACGGTGTGCGGTGTCTGTGTGTGTGTGTGTCTGTGTGTGTGTGTCTGTGTGTGATTTAGATGAGGGGAGTCGGCATTGGTTTGTGTGGGTTTTTTTGTGCGTTGCGTGTGATGTGAAAGAACTGCGTCGCCCCAAGGTTCAAGGTTCAAAAACGTGATTACTCAAAGGATGAAAAAAAAAAAAAAGGTTATTCTAGGCATTGCTTAAGTCATCCAGTCTTCCGATCTGTCCTTGTGACAGCAACAACAACCGTGATGGCACAATAATAATAATGTTGGTAAATAATGATGATAATAATGACACTCATACTAATAATGGTAATACTAAAAAGTAATAACAGTCATCATCATCATCATTGTAAGAAGTAATAAAAGGAACACATTCACGCACACACACACTAACACATTTAAGCACATAGATAGGTATGTGCGCACTTACACATGAATAGCGTTTTCACACATATACACTTTTTTTCTCTCCCACTCTCTCTCTCTGTGTATGTGTATAAAAATGTATGTGTGTGTGTGTATATATATATATATATATATATATATATTTTTATTTATTTTTTTTTATTTTTTTTTTTTAAATTTTTATATTGTATATATAGATATATATATATGTGTGTGTGTGTATGTATGTGTATACACACATATTAACGCATATTGTAGTGCGTAAGCAGACACAGACCAGATACTCCAAGCACAACAGAGGCTCACAACACAGAGCGAATGACGCACGGCGCTGCTGAGCAGTCTGTGTTCTGGTAAAGTCGACCCAGGCAGAGAAAAATGAACAAATAAAATGCCATCAGGGTGCTGAAAATGCTGCTGCTGTTGGGGTTTTTTTGTTTAGTTTTTTTTTTAGTAGTAAAGCACTATGTTTGATTAGAGTAAAGCGGTGTGTTTATCACAGTGAAGATCAATATCGCTAGCAAGCGTAGCTGTTCATGATGATGAAGATACCCACACTGTGTGTGTGTGTGTGTGTGAGTTAGATGAGGGAGTCGGTGTTGGTTTGTGTGTGTTGTACGTACGTGTGATGTGAAAGAAACGCGTCGCTCCAAGATCCAAGACACTAGGTTAAGAAACTTGATTACTCAAGGATAGAGGTTATTTTAGGCATTGCCTAGTCTTCCAATCTGCCCCTGTGACACAAACAGCAACAACAATAATGATGATAATTGTCTTTCATTTAAATGATGTGACTTTTTTTTTCAGTTTCAGTAATACACACTTACACATGCATGTCTACACACACACACACACACACACACACACACAAGTAGGAGTCTGCACTTACAAGCAATTTGATGTAACTGACAGCTTTTTCTTTTTTTCTTTTTGCCCCTTCTGTTTGTTGTTGTTGTTTCTGTTTTGTTTTTTTTTGTTGTTTTTTTTTTTAACCGGTACCTTTTTATTCTGCTGTAAAAACAGCTTTCACATCTTAATTCTGTCTGCTAAGAAGTGTTTGTTATGATCTGAGGAGAATGTGGGTTTGAAAGGTTTACAATCTCAGTGGAGTTTTTTGGGGTTGTTGTTTATGTTTGTTCGTTTTTGGTTGTTGTTGTTGTTTTTTCTGATTCTTTGTACCTTTGCTAGTCATTCCAGTAATGTCAGTGTTATTCAGCTGGATAAGTTCTATTCTTTTATTTCTCATTCTCAAGTTTCACACTCAGTTTAGGGGATACATTTTTTGTTAAGTTATTTATGTTTGTGATCATGTTGTGTTAGATGTTTGGAGGTGTATGTTTTTTTGTTGGTTGTTTTTTTGTTATTACTGTGTGCATATGCTTCTTATGTTGGTGATTATGTTTTGTTATCAATGGGGGGTTCTAACATTTTTTTTTTTTTTTTAATGTATGCTTGTTATTTATGTTTGTGATATGTTTAGGGTTATGTTCTGTCATTTGTGTATACGTGCCTCTTGACTGAGGAGGGTAGGGATGTAACTTGGGCAAGACATTTCCACGACAATTAAATTCTAGTCCAAGACAGTTGGGACACCAGACGCCCCCTCTGCTGCTCTGGTGGTCATCGTCGGAAACGACTGATCATCGTACATACATGTGTAATACATGTTTTTGGGGGGTGATGTTTTGGTTGCGTATATTGTTTATATGTTTGGGGCGGTGTGTGTAGGACTTGGAATGGTATAGGTGGCTGTGTGGGTTTGTTATCCCCCCCTTGGTATCCTTGGATTTGTTTCAGGGATATGTTGTTGTTGTTGTTTTTGGAAGTTATAGAGTCCGAAGGTTTCTGGTGGGTTTTGTTTATTAATTTGTTATTGACAGTTTTAGTAGTGAGAAGTTACTTCTTGCAGTGCGCAGTGTATCAAGGTTTGTGCTTTTTTTTCTTTTTTCTTTCTTTTTTTTTTTGTGGGTGGGGGGGTGGGGGTGCAGTAGCTGAACGTGAGTCTTGTTTATTTTGGTCCTTTGTTCTTGTTTGACGAAAGGGGAGAGAAGGAGGAGGAGTTTGTATTCTGGGTCACAGGCACTAATACATCCCTAGACGGTCGATTTCCTGAGCGTCTAGTTACTGAAATGAGACGATAAACCAAGCTCCCTTGTGCAGCGTGCATTTGGCACACTGAAAAAAGAACCCATGGCAACGTATGTCCAAACACAGTGATGCCTCCTTGAGAAACTGGAACTGATCTTTTTGTTTACTGTTTTTAAAAAATGACAGAATGGTTAACGTCAGGGGCCTGTCTTTAGTTTGTGTGCATGGGTATGATTATACAGGTCTTATATTCTTTTCCAGGTTTCTTTCTTTTTAAGAAATTCTACAGAATTGATACTGGCAATGTTGTCAGGCCTTATGTGACTCTTTTTCTGTCAGTTGGGCAATGTTACAGTGGCTGTTGGTTGGGCTTAGAGTGTAAGGAGTTAAGGGCTGAAACACTTGACTGAGGGGAGGGGGGGGGGTCAGGGGGGCTTCTTCTCTGAAGACCTTGTACTGTCCAGCTCTGCCTAGAGTTTCTTATCACTAACTGTGATTATTATAGGAAAGAAAATATGAAATTGTTACAGTGGCTGCTGGTTGATAATAACAAGGAAAATATGGAATTGTTACAGTGGTTGTTACTGAATTGTGTTATGAATACTGTCTTAGGACCAATCATCCATCATTGTTTTTGTAACAACAGCTCTCATTGGATCAAACTAATGCACTGATGTTACATTACGTTTCGTTGGGTCATATTTTACCACATGCTTCAGACAATCTGGTTGGTTTCTGATTATAGTATTGCTGAGGAAATTTGTTGTTGTTGTTGTTAACCTTTTAAAAGAAATGGTACTGTGGTTAATTGGCATCGCTGAAAGGATGTGTTTTAGTCATCAGGTTCTAAACGTTTTAAAAACATAAACATATCTATCCAGAAGACAGTTATCCTGGGGAAAAAAATGAGTAAATAAATACTATGTACAGTTCAGCTTGATATATTGTTTATGCTTTAGTTGACATGGTCTTTTTTGAGAAGTCTTATGAAAGGGTGAATTGATGTTGTTTCCATGAAATGCTGGCCAATACAGTGAGCATGGGTGTGCGCATTACCTGGTCTGTGGAAGTACACAACTGCCAAAGTGTTATTATTCATATCACGTAATTTTGAGTCAGCAGCTACAAAATCGGCTATTGTTGATAGCAAAAAAAAACACACCAAAAAACAAAAAAAACTTATATATTCTTTTGGGTGATATCAATTTATACATAATTATTTGAGACTGAGCATTTTGGCTTATCATGCAACAATTCATGATTCTGCCATGTTCAGTATTGATAATTGACTAATGTTGATAGCAAAAAACAAAAAAAAAACTCAGTCTTTCGGATCATATCATTGTATACACATTTTAGACTTTTGGCTTTTCATGCAAAAGGAGTGGATGCCACATGTTCATTACTGGATGGTGTGAGGAGTATATATATATATATATATATATACTCGAGTAGTCAGGAACTAGTGTCCAAGCTTGAAAGTTGTCTCCATTATTTCACTTTTTGCCATGGTTAAACTGGTTTCTCGCCTCATTTAAGCTGTTGCTTGTCTCACTTTGCCTGGATTCAACACAACATAAGAAAACCAACGAATTTGTGTGAGCAGTATTAAAAGCGCAGTGTGTATTTTATGATGTGTGTGTGTGTGTGTGTGTAATTCTGAACATTTGTATAGCAGGCTTACGGTTTAAAATGTCAGCATGAGTATTTTATGTCTTCTTGCTTTTCCAACAGCTTTTATTTATATTGATGATCTGTATTTTGCCGACATTTTGAGAGGGTTTTTTTGATAATGATATATATTTTACTCAGTGGGAACCATAGTTTTAGGAGAACCTTGTCAACACAAAGGGAAGGCCAGTGTTGGTCACTGCAAGTGAAACTGCAAGTGAAACTTGACCTTTGTTTTTATATAGCATTTGGCTTTTTAATCACCTTAAGTGCATCTTAGGCTTTTTCTGCTTATGCACTGAAGGAAGTACAGTGCTTTGATCACACTTTTTTTTTTTAACTTAATACTTGTATATGCATTAAGTAACATTTTAAATATTGGGATTTTTGTGATCAAGTCTTAGGGTTAAATGTATGGCTTTCCAGCAAGTTATCTTGATATGCCAGGTGTGTTTGTGGGTGTTTTTGTTATCTAGTCTAAGTCTAAAATGTATAGCTTTCTATAGCAAGTGTTATCTTCCACAGAAAAGACAGATGGAAAAATTTTCCAGAAAGCATGATGGACCAAAATTCTGACGATGGTCAGAAGGTGGTGACCTCTGCAGTAGCAACTTTCCTGTTTTTTTGTTCCAATGTACCTGTTATTTACCTATGTGCTAGCTGATTTGGTAGCATAAGCAGCATTGACTTGAAGTTGTGTACCTTGTGAATGGAGAGGTTAACACTCTTTAGTTATGTACTATTTGCTTCATCATTTCAGCTGCTGAAAGTGATGGCATGGCAGTTTTGAAAGGTGTCTGATTTCAGGCTCATCCAACTTCTACCAACATTCTGTAGCATTAACCCATTCAGCCATAGAGAGCTTTCAGCTTTGGCAGGTTTCCCCGTCTTTTTGATGCAGAAAATATACTGAAGTCAATCATTTTTTCCTCCTGATTCGCACGAGCAGACAGTCTGAAATATTGTAGAAGTTAGTTCACATTGCTTGCATTGTATGCATATATAGGAATGCATAAAGCATTTTAACGAGACAAATTCGAACCTCAGAAGGTTTCACCTGATAACATTTTGCAGTTCGGAAATTATTTTAGTGAAATAAATTCAAACCTCCACCTGATAAAATATTGCAGTTTGGAGGAATGTCAGACCCCTGCCGGAGTCGGCACTAGTGGGTCTCGATTAAGTATGTGTAATTAAAATTGCAGTTGGAAACCATTCTTATGAAACAAACTCGAACCTGTAAAGGTTTCATCTGATAACATATTGCAGTTGATGTCAGAGGCTGTCCAATCCACTAATGTTCAGAGCAGGTTGTTCCAAGGACTAACTGATCCATGACAGTTGTATGAAGAAGTATGCAATGTTGTTGGTGACTGACTTACTGATTTAAATCAATCCTCTTCACATCAGCTGGAGCATAAAGCATTTCCACAATTCTCAGGATTTTTCTTTTGCTAATGGACGCATACTCCTCCACAATTCTCAGGATTTTTTTTTTTTTTTCGCTAATGGGCGCATACTCTTCCAAAGTTCTTCTCCTTGTGCCTTGTGGTTTTCCTCCCTTGCTTTTCCCTGGTGGTGCCCATCTGAGGGCAGCATGAGGATGTCTGATTTTATTCATCCTCAGGACGTGGCCCAGCCACCTCCAGCGTCTCCATTTCACCTCATCCATGATGTCGTCCATGCCTGTACATCTGCTTGCTTCTTTGCTGGTGACACGCGGCTCCCAGTGAGTTCTGAAGATTTGACGGAGACAAACACCGTCCTTCAAAGTAGTCTCTGGCTCTAAGCCGGCTTTCATTTTTCCTGTTTGTTCTTCAGGTTAAATGTCCGTGATACAACTGTCAAAACATAACCAAACTGCAAGGATGCTGGGGAATGGATGTCAGCATAGAACATATCAAGTCAACCTTCATCCCCTTGGTGCCACTGGAGGCGAAATGTATGTCTGTGTGTAAAACTGCATGAAAAGTCATTCGCTTGAAGTGGTGGGCTACGTGCATGTCAGTGTGTAAAAGTGTATGAAATGTCACTTTCAGTTTCTTAAGGAGGCATCACTGTGTTCAGACAAGTCTGTATACGCTACACCGCATCTGCTAGGCCTAGGCAGAGCCTGACCATTTAATTTGTGTACCTGTCAGAGTGGACTTTCTTCTACAGCATTTTCCCAGAGGACAATTGTGTTGCCAAGGGTTTTTTTTTTTCAGTGCGCCAAGTGCATGGTACACAGGACCTTGGTTTATCATCTCATTGGAATGACTAGACGCTCAATTCGATTTTCCAGTCAAACATGGTAGAAAGGGTGAGAGCGGGATTCAAACTCAGACCCTCATGGGCCCTGTATGGGCAGATTAGCACCTTGACCATTCTGCCACCAGGAACTGTCCCAAAACTGTGAAGGCGTTTAATGTACAGGTGATCGAAGGAGCCATGTTTTCCAAAATGGTCAAGAAACGCACAAGTGTATGTAGAGAAGCAGTGATAATTTAGAGGCAAAGGGTTTACATACTACATAACAGCCCTGAGTTGATCTCTTTCTTTAGTGCAATAACATGCTGGTCTTGGTCTTTCTGTGTTAAACTGTTCACTTAGGATTTAGGATGTGCAGTTGCCCCAGTATCACTACTAAGCAATCAGGACTGATTGCAGTGCATTTTTGTTTAGTGTAACAAGAATGGTTATGTTTTGAATAGTCACATTTACAGAATGGAAATGGTTCTTCTGTAAACTGTAGAAAAATGAAATATTATTCCATGTTGAAATGCTGAATTTTAAGAAATTATCTGTGCATGTATTTCCCTATCCTTCATCCTTCAGGGATGAAAAAACAAACTTGTGCATATATTAAACAGTGGTTTATGATTGGAACAGAGTCTACTTTATATATGACATGTGTCTAGAATGAGGTGTTTACAGGATTTCTGCTCTTCTGTGATTTTTTGTTTTTGTTGTTTTCTGTTTAATAATTAGGGAGGTGAGGGTGTGCAGGCCCACTTCCATGGTGGACTTTTCGATTCTCGCAGAGCGAGGTGGTCATATCACGTCATGGGCAGTCCACCACCATAACTGGCTTCTCTGAGTTTGCACTGCCTTTGTTCAGACAACTTTTCGGCAGAGTTTATAAATGTATCAGTTCAAATACGTAATGGCAGATATATGACAAGAAACACCCTCAAAGTGAACACAGTTGTAGTTTTTTGTCTCGTCCAAATAATTAGTATCCAGACCGCCACTTAAAGGTCTAGTGGACTGGGAGGATCGACCGTTAAGTGTGGGATTCAACTGTGTGTGCTCAGATTCTCTCGCTTTCTAAGCAGATGTTACCACTAAGCCACCACTCCACTCACCCCCACCCCCACCCACCTTGACAGACACAACCAGGCTTGTTCTGTCAAACCCAGCAGTCCAGAGTTCCCATGTAGTTCTGGCACAGATTTGCAGTACATATGTAGTTATGGAGAAGAAACAGTTAATACTTCAACAACTGTGTTACAGAAGATAAGACAATAAGTGGAAAAATAAACAACAACAAAAATGAACAAATCGCAATTTGAAACTTCAAAGTATTTAATGGCATCATATTTTTGATAGTACTTAATACACTTACATGTCTAAAACTTGGTGACAACACAAAAACTAAACTGACTTCCAATAACAATAATAACTCAGCAAAAAGCTTCACCAAAGACGACTTTTTCTGTTTGTTTCTTTTCTCTTTTTTTTTTTGCGTAACCAAAACACATTTGCACTCTTTACAATGACAAAGACAAGCCGTCTTACCATTTTCAATGCTGCAAATCACTGTCTGCATGTGGTGTCAGTGAGAGACTACTCTGCCCTACACAACAAATTATCATCAACTCATCTCTAACACACCTCACAGATCTTCACACTTAACAAACAACAACAGGTTGTACATGTCAGTAATACCATACATTCTTACAGAGTAATATCCATCACCTGATTTTTAAAACAGCTAACTAAAACATTAGATATCCATCCAGTGAACAGTCATTGCACCAATTTGGACAGTACAGTTTTTGTTTTTTTTCCTGGACTTTCCACAGGGAACAAGACAATTCCTTTATCTCACGCCGCACCTTCCTGCACACCTCACCTTGAAGTTAGCGGTGCAGTGCAGAAAGTATAAATCTTGTACAAACTCATTTACACACAAACACACACACACAAAGCACGCTCTGATATACCACAACCCACATGGAACCACATTCCATGAATACAAACACTTGTGCACATGCATTCGGTGTGTTGATAATGATAATACGTAAGTGTGATTCCTTCAGATAACACCCAGCATCAGAAGATTCATCCTCAATCTCGACAATCCTGTCCACACACACACACTAACACACACACACATTTTCCTGACACATACACAAATGGAGAGCTTGGGTAACCATTCTACCTTGACCTGCCCATGTCCATGACCCTTGACCAACAATGAAATTACTGGAGAGAGAGAAAAAAAAACAGAGAGAGAGAGAAAGTGAGAGACCAAAGGGAGACAACAAACAGGGGCTGGCACAGTTGTCTGTCATGCTGAGGAGGTGAGTGCCCCCTACAAGGTCCAACCACGCTGATTATCACTCCCGATGAACAAGAACAAAGATTCCCAAACACACCAGGACGGCATACTGAAAAACACAAAGTTGACAAGAGTTAGCACCACCAACAGCACACATTCTTCACAAATAACAGCAATGCAAAGACAACCTGCTTTAAATTTCCAATAAAAAAATTAAAAAAACAAACAACCAAATCATCAATGGAGAAAGGTAGATGACTAACACATGCACAGAATGTGCAAGAAATTAAACTAACAGTAGAAGTGAAAGGATGAGGAGGAAGTGACAATACACAAAATGAACTCAGATCTATCATGTATTCAACTGCATTATAAATTTGCTTTTCCTCATAATGATCAACCTGTTTACTTTCTGACACAAAAAAACCCAGTAATTTCACACACACACACACACACACAAATGGTTTATAATCCACTGACATGATATAAACTGACAAACAAATAAAACAATAAACCTAGGAGAGCTCTCTTACACAGGCAAGTCCATCGGAAAACTAAACTTTTTTCTGGAGGGGCCTACATCATTTTCTGACACAACCTAATAAAGAACACACTTTGATGCAGTTTTCGTGACCAACAGCAACATCCTGCCTTCTTGTACATGTTTCACGTACATACACAACATATGATAACACACATACATACATGTGTGCACACACACACACACACACACACACACACACTCACACACACACGCTCACACAAACACAACTTGAAAACTGTGAAACAAGGCAGACCACCGGCTCACTCACCTTGAACTTGGGGTAGTCATTCATGAGGATGGTCACTATCCCAACATAAGGCACAAACCTGAAACACAAAACACACCAATGCCCATCCCCTTCTCTCTCCATGTAGCCCAATGCTGGTCATTCACTGTACTGTGAACATATAGCAGACCTGACACAGATCACTCAAAGCAAAACATTCACTGGAAACATGCCTCGCTTTGCTTAAGATCACATCCTATGATCAGCATTTTTTTTTTTTTTTCATGTTTTAAAACAGCAGCACTGATGGCAGGATTTCAAGTGGGTACCAGAGACTGGTAAGCCACCAAATTCGCAATCAAGAAATACGAAAGATTAACAGGGATGGGATGTTGCTGAATGCATCTTTATTCAGTGTCACAAGTAACACATTTGTTTTTTAAAATAGCTAACTTTTGCAACAGCCGCGTTTTAAAAAAAAAAGAACTTTACAAAATAAGAGTGTCAAAGGATCGACAGAAAAGGATAAAATGTGGAAAAAACCCCACTAATCCATGTGAAGAGCACAAGAGTAGGATGCAAGACAGCTGCCAGAAAAAGAGGGCACAAGTCAGGACACAGAAGGGAGGTAATCTTCTAACAGGAGGTTATTAGCCATAGAGCTACTTTCGTTTTTTCCGCACAGGCGGGTTGTAGTTTGCACAGGACAGGAATTATTCTTTGGTTAAAATATAGCCATGGGAAGGCAGCAGGCAGCAAATGATTGAAAGTAAAAAAAAAGACTAGTCAGAAAGGAAGCACTGACCCTCTGGCCCTCCCCACGACGTCTTTCTTGTCCAGCCATAGTTGCCCTGGTGCGTACAGTCCCCGATCGTCCACCGAGTTGTTGTCTCCCTTGGTCAGAAACTTCACAGTCCCATCTTCCCTGCAGACCAAGGTTATAAAAATCATGTTAGTCAGTCACTTCAGGAAAGAAAAGAAACAACAGCATGAATGTGTTCAATTTTCAATTCTGGGACAGTAAACATTCAATGCTGTCAGAACGACAACTGCATTCGGTACGCAAGCCAAGCCGTGGGCACAGTGTGTGTCTAACTCAAGATATGCATTGTGCTTCACTCTCTTCTTTTTTTTTCTGCTGACCCATCATCTGCCTTGAATGAAAGACCACAGAATTAGTCACTTTTTTTTTTCTACCTTCATCAAATTAATGATCAAACGATGACAAGGAGCAGATTCAATCCATTCAAATCAAATTATGGTGCTTAGAGCCTCGCCGACCACTAAAGCCATCTGACAAGAAGCAAGATGGGGGAGTTCTAAGTCTGGGACTGTGTGACATGACTGAAGTCTAAACTTCTTTTCATACCATTTCCCAGCATCCACCAGGCTCAAATGATACCTGTAGTGTTTGTCAGAAAAATTTGAGCAATGCCCCCAAATACCCATCCATGAAAAGGAAGACCCTCGGCTGTGTGGTCCCACGCTTCCCATTCATAACCCAAGGCACACCTGACTGGGTGTAGGAACTGGCCACAGCCGATAAAACCCACCTCTGATGAAGCTAGAAACCTGCGTCCTCTGAACTGTCAGTTTGCAATGCTAACCACTTTTGCCACGGTGGCTGGTATGCCTTATGCTATGCTTTGCTGGAGTCTAAATTATCATCAGTCATCCAAAATCAAGATTAGGCTATCTTTATCATCATCAAATTCTAAGCCATTACTATCATCCTGATTGCAATACTGTATTTAATCTCACCTGAGCTCAAAGCTCAGCTTTTATCACAGATTGACATGAACTTTAAGTTGGGCTAACAACAAAGTAAAGTGAGAACTGTATGGATCAACGGTTTGTCCAATGCAGTGGAAATTCACTTACAGTCTAGTCTGTTGTGAAGGATAATAACTCTCAAACAATGAGGCAAGACTGCACTGGCTCTTAGTGCTGCAGTCCTTGGGGGCTAGTTGTCCTTTGGGGACTATCCCGATGCCAAATGTTCTCAAACCCTCTTGGCTGAGAGAGAGGGCATGTAATGTGGACAACATGCTCTCCACAATTCTCAAATTCTAGGCCAAGTAGTTAGGACAGCTCTGGCCTCCCCCTGGTATTCTGATGGTCACAGTCTGACAAGACTATCACACATACATGAACTTAATCTCACAGAACCCACCTCTTCCCAAGATAGCCTGCCTCCCCTGCCTCTTCCTGGTCTTCAGTTTCTCCAGTTTTGAGTTATTCATGTGTGTGAATGACTAATGTGAAAACGCTTTGGTTTGTCTCTGCGATAAGATTCACACTATATAAATACAAATAATTATCATTTTTAGAACGTCCCTCACTTTTCATGCACTTTGAGCACCCTGTGCACAATGGGGATGTCTCGTCCCTCCACCTTGAACACCACAATCTCTCCCACACGGATGGGTTCCTCCCGGTAGTTGGTCAGAAACAGCAGATCCCCGCGATGGAAGGCTGGCTCCATACTGCCACTGAAACATCAACAACACTGCATGAAATTCAAGAGACTGATGCATGATAAGTTCTTCTTTCACACAGAAACAAACGGATTAATTCTGTGATTTGTCAACTATCTGCTTAAAACAATAAGTGAATATTTCACAAGCACTCAACATACAAACGAATGAAAAAGGAACAACAAATCTCAGTCTCTTCTTTATCAGAATGATCAAAATTACCTCCTGAATCATTGTACAAGTTCTCTTCATACTTACAAGTATATTAACTACACTGAATGCTAACTTACCTGTAAATATTTTCACTGCTAACTTTTCAACAAATGGAAAACACACTGAACCAATGATATTTCATATTCAATCATAATACTCGAGTCAACAAATTCATCTGCACATAGTCATAATTAAATAAAATCATATATGAATGTACATGTGGCAAAAGCCAAATCTCAGTAACAGTTACAAACACGTCACACTTGTTTGATTTTTTTTTTTCATTTTTGTGATTGTATATGTGATACACATGAGTATTAATACACATAGAGGTGTGTGTGTGTGTGTGTGTGTGTGTGTGTGTGTGTGTGTGTGTGTGTGTGTGTGTGTGTGTGTGTGTGACTGCCATGGATAACCCTTGAGCAGATACAGCACTGCGTCAGTCATTCATCAGTGTCAACACAACACTGCCTGACTCTCCACACTACCTGAGCACCACCACAATTGGTGATTCGCTGCCTGTCACCACCATCAGCCCTTTCCATATCATCAGCGCCGATGATACAATCATCCCAAAGTTAAGCACCTGGTAGTACAACTGGAACACAATTATTTACAGCAAATCAGCATTCAATGAATCAATCCTGTCAATGAATGGAAAGCTGCTGAAACCTCTCAGCTTTTTTTTACATACACACACATACACACTCACATGCACATGCATACGCACACATGAACGCACATACACACAGACATGCCTGCACATACACAAACACACATGATACACATGAACACATGATAATCATACATCTAAGGGAATATAATAATCACAATTCTGTGACTGAATGCCATGATTCATAGCTTTAAAAAGTATTCAAGAATTCCAGCACATTGGAATTGAAAATCAAAATGTCAGCAGTGTCCTTTTGGAAAACTGTTCGAAAAGATTTCTTCTTCTTCGTTTGTTCACTTGTACACAAGTGGACTTTTACAATTACATGTATGACTTTTTACCACACCATGTAGGCAGCCATACCCCATTTTCAGGGGTGAGCATGCTAGGTATTTTCTTGTTTCCACAACCCACCTAACACTGACATGGATTACAGGATCTTAGACATGCATATTTGATCCTATGCTTGCATATAGTGATATACACACAAAAAGGGTTCAGGCACAAGCATGTCTGCACACATGTTCACCTGGGAGACTGAAAAATCTCCACCCTTTACCCACCAGGCGCCACTACTGAGAACAGAGATTCAAACCCGGGACCCTCAGACTGCAAGTCCAATGCTTAAAACTACTCAGCTATTGTCAAAAGATATATTCAAACACACTATTTATGTTTCTATGCATTCTTCAAACCCCTAGCTTCAGAAATTACTTGAAAATTGTAAAGATGTGTGACTTTCATTCTGCAAAAGAGTGGATGCAGGTTTGTTAACAGCCTTGCCACGAGAACGCAGAAGGCAGAGGCTGTATTAGGCATGTACAGTCATTATCATAAACATGGCAACCACAAATACTGAAACAGCCCCAACAGTTACAAAGTGCCTTACACACACTCAGAACAATGAACACTTTAGAATTTCTTTCTTCACAAGACTTGAAGACAGCATTAGACTCGAACCAGCTGAGGGAACAAGTCCAAAAACACATTAATTTGCCTGCAGTTACACAACAATTTGCCTGCAGTTCTGTGACCCGTGCACCATGAAGACAGTTGTCCATAATCACAACCTATTTCTCTCATGTTTTAGTTTAAATTATCTTGAAGCCTTTTACAGGAGTGGCCCCACTGAAGGCTGATGCCGAGTGACGGAAGCCTGACCTCAGACCCCTCAGCACAGGCTGAGATTCTGAACAGGCATTTCCAGTCAGTCTTCAGCAAAGGAAATGAGTACTCGACATAAGAATTCACCCAGAAACGCAACATGAAACCAGTAGACTTCCCCGAATTAGAGAACATCAAAATATCAGTGGAGGGAGTAAAGAAGTTGTTGCAGGGACTGAAGCCAGACAAAGCAAGTGAACCAGACAACATCAGCCCACGTATACTTAAAGAGTTGGCATCAGAAATTGCCCCAGTCCTAACAACAATATTCCAGTCATCCCTTTCCATCTGACTGGAAGGATGCCAATGTCACTCCAATTTTCAAGAAAGGAGAGCAATATGATCCAGCAAACAACCGCCCAGTATCCCTAACTAGCATACCCTGTAAGATCATGGAGCACATCATCACCAGAGCAATAATGCAACATCTAGAATGACATGGAATACTACGAGGAGAACAGCATGGCTTCCGGAAGAGAAGATCTTGTAAGACCCAGCTCCTGGAATTTATTGACGAGCTCCTGGAATGCACAGAGCAGGGAAAACAGACAAATGTCCTTATCAATATCATGGACTTTGCTAAGGCGTTTGACAAAGTCAACCACAGCCTACTCCTGCATGAACTCCATCACTACGGAGTTTTGTGGACAGACCAAAGAGTGGATCACAGATTTCCTCAGAAACCGGAGGCAAGCAGTGGTAGTGAATGGAGCCAGCTCCAGTTACACAGATGTGCGTTCCGGAGTACCCCAAGGATCAGTACTGGGACCATGCCTCTTCCTAGTGTATATTAACGACCTGCCTGAGAACTTATCATCAAAAGCAAGGCTGTTTGTAGATGACACTGCAATTTACAAAGTAACAGCAGCACCCCAGGGCCAAGCCCAGCTACAACAAGACCTCAACAAACTCGCTGAGTGGGAGAAGAGCTGGGACATGGTTTTTCATCCTGGCAAATGCAACACCTTGATCGTGACAAAAAGCAGGAGCCCAAAAGAGCATCAATATACGCTCCACGGACAAACACTACACAGGGTAGACTCCATTCAATATCTAGGAGTCACGATAAAGAAAGACCTGAGCTGGAGAAAGCACATTGAGAACATCTACACCAAAGCAAACAAGACCTTAGGTTTTTGAGGAGGAACCTAAAAATTAGTTCCAAGACCATCAGGGAACTAGCATATAAGGCATTTGTCTGCCCCCATCCTGGAATATTCATCATCAGTCTGGGATCCCTACCAACAACAGGACATTGACCTACTTGAGGCAGTCCAGAGACGAGCAGCCAGATTTGTGCTGAGACGCTACCGAAAACCCTCAAGCGTATCAGCAATGCTACAAGACCTTGGATGGCCCTCCCTGCAACAACACCGCCAAGCAGCCAGACTGACCATGCTGTATAAAATCAAACGTAATTATGTAAGCATGGATTCACTGAAAGAAAATCTGGTACCACCACCACCACCACGACAGCGATGCACCCACACTGAGCAGCTGGAACAAATCTTCTGCAAAACTAGATATAGGCAGGCTGGTTTCCTCCCACGTACCATCCAGGATTGGAACACCTTGCCCCAGAGAGCTGTGGAGACTAGCTCAGTCGACACCTCCACGTCGATGGTGTCCAGGATATAAATACCAAAATATACCTTTCCTTGTTTGTTTGTTTTTTAAAGAAACCTATGTAGACCTAAATGTATCTCCCGCAGACCCCTTTTATTCAGTGATAGAACAGTCAGGTCTTGACTGTGATCACTCAACGGAAGGAAGGAAGTTCATCTCCAAGCCTTTTTGCAGATGACACTCTTCTCCACAGAAACATCGCATCAATCGAGGATCAGGGCATCCTATAGGAGGACTTGCACTGACTGGAAGACTGGGAGAGCCAGTGGGACATGTCGTTCCACCCGAAGAAGTGCAACGTCCTCAACATGACGAGATGTAGAACAGTGAGGGAGAGCTCCTACACACTGCACGGACACACACTAGAGACAGTCAGCTCCACGAAGTACCTCGGCGTGATGGTACAGAGCAACAGCAGCTGGGATGCACACATTGATGCCGTAGCTGCAACGGCAAACCGCACACTGGGTTTCCTTCGTAGGAACCTGAAGATCGGCTCCACCACCATCAAAGAAAGAGCCTACAAGTCCCTCATCAGGCCCATCCTCGAGTACGCCTCCACTGTATGGGACCCCCACCAAAAAGACGACATCAGCAAGCTCGAGGCAGTACAACACAGAGCGGCGAGATTCGTCCTAAACCAACACAGAAACACCTCAAGTGTCGGAAATATGCTGGAACAACTAAAATGGCCCAAACTACAACAGTGAAGGAAATCAGCTAGACTCGCCATGCTCTACAAAATCCGTCACAACCTGGCCAAAGTTGAAACGAACAACCTCATACCAAAGAACAGAAGAGGGAGAGGCCACAACCAAGCGTACAGAATACCATCATGCCGCACTGACTACCGGATATTCTCATTCCTGCCACGTACGATCAGAGAGTTGAACTCACTACCAGAAGCTACTGTCACCGCCCCTTCCCTTGGCTTGAGGCTTTTGCCTCAAGGATGACCCGATGTCTTAGTAAAGCCCCGCCATCATCCAAAATAAGTCAAGTGTGGGACTAGGGCTCTGCCAGTCGGGGCCTGACCCCGGGGGCCGGAAAGGCCTGGTCCTGATGCCTGAAACAGATGATGGCTCCCCTCCCCCCCCCCCCCCCCCCCCCCCCCCCCCCCCCCCCCCCCATGGGCCCACCATCTTTCTACCCCCTTCATCCCATCACCTAGGAAGGTGGGTCATGCTGCTGCGCTCCTCCCCATTATGCTGTCAGAATGGTCAACGTGATGACCGTGGGTGGACTCCTAATAGGAAGAAGAAGAAGCCCTATGCACATCCGGATGCTGGCAAATGGTAGCAGACGAACTTGAGTTTTTACACGTGGGCGGGTATGTTTACAATACACTGATTGCCTGAAATAACATCAAGATTTCAACAATCTTAATTTATTCTGACTGTGTGTAATATAATCTTAAGTCAGTGAAATATTAAAGCAGACACAAAAACACATGTACTATTTCATGTAGCCTATGTTAACATATGGACTGACACTTGGCGAGCAGACGTAAGCTTTTTGTTTTTCTGTGTCGGTGTGTGTTTGTGAAATCAGCACCTACGCACTGAAGAAAGAAAACAAAAGAAAACAAAGACAAATGCACGATAGTTCTTTTCTTCACTTACCTGTCGCTTATTCATGCGACGAACATCGTCCAGAAAATCGAAACTTAGTAACCCACTCATTTTGATATCTGCTACACCAGAGCCGCAAAGATGACGCGTGTTCTCGTACAGCAATCTCTCGCGAGAATGTGTATCCAGAATCGACTTTTTAACAAATCTGCACCAAAAAAAAGTGCACCCCGCAGCACAATGGACTCCGTTAAGATCTGCAAACATGAAAAGTAAACTACGTTGGTGTGGCCACGTAACAAGACCCAATAGCCTTGCTTAAACAATCCTCCAAGGAACAGTTGATGGAGGAAGACGAAGGAAAAAACAGGGGAAACAACAACAACAACAAAAAAAGGAAGATGGACTGAAGTTCCAAATGATGGTGTGTGCAGTGTGTGTGTGTGTGAACTGAAAACAATGAAAGAAAAAAAAAAAAAAAAAACCAGAACTGAAACAGGAACAATACAGCCAAGTAAAAAAAAAAGTCAAACTGATACAAAAATAATCAGTGAATAAAATCCCCGAATCAAATTTGACTGCATTCAGATGCTAGCCACCGCATGACTATCACCAGCGATTCAAATGGTACCTAACCACAAGGTGGTACAGCAGCAAACATCAAAGAAAAGTATTACACTACTGATGATGCTCGTCTATTATGTTTGAATGTAATAATAATGATATAATAATAATAATAATGGATACTACTATAGCACACTATCGGCAGAAATCTGCTCTAGGTGCTTTACAAAAACGCTTTTGTTAACATAAAACATTATATCTGTGTTACATACACACACCAAAATGTGACTACACACACACACACACACACACACACACACACACACACACACACACGCTGCATACATACATTTTAGCATACATGTGTGTCTAACAGTTACCCTAACACATCATCAGTACGCACACATAGGCAGGCACAAACTTACATAAACACACGCACGCACAATACACATTCATACAGTACATGCATGTAGTTATGTACACATACATATGTATACACACATTGTCAAGCACAGCTAACGCAAAGGAAGTGGACCTGCCACAATTGAACTTACTGCTGACTCGAGGGAAAAGGTGAGTTTTGAGACTAGATTTAAAAGATGCGAGGGAATCAGAACGACGGAGGTTATCAGGGAGCTTGTTCCACGTCTTTGGCGATTGAAAAGAAAACGATCTGTGTCCATAGGTCTTACTTCTGACGTGAGGTATCCTGAGAAGTCGACGGTATCAGCAATGTGTCAGCAAGATCTTAGTAATAGATGGAGGAGTGAGTGCACAATATGACCTGCCAGTGAACGTAGCCCACTAGTGCGTGCAGAGCGCTCTGAACGCAGCAAATTAAATTTCGCTTACATCATTTCAAAAATAATAATCGCAACCCCATACATTGAAACCATGTAAGTTTTCACTCGTTTTACAAGGCGCTTGGAAGAAAATAATAATAGAAAACATGTAAGGAAGCTCTATCGTCTGTTTTAAGTAAACAATGATTATTTTCACCATCAGTCGATCTCAGTGCTGTCACTGTGACTGACCCAGCTTGAACTCTGACATTGCAAGATGGCGGCAATTTTAAACTGATTTCGCATGACATGTAAGGATTTTGAATGCTCTCGATCACCAGCGGCCCGTGAACCTACGCGGCGTACTGTGTATCCGAGTCTGTTGTCAGTTGTTGTTTTTGTTGTTTTCTTTCTTTTCTTTTCTTTTTCTTTTTTTTTCTTTCTTTCCTAGTCCAAGTTTTTTTTTCCTTTCTTTTTTCTTTTTCTTCCTTTTTTTTTCTTTTTCTTTCTTTCCTAGTCCAAGTTTTTTTTTCTTTTTCTTTTTTCTTTTTCTTTCTCCCCCCCCCACCCCCCTTTCTTTTCTAAATACTGCAAATGTGTTGGTTGCGCTAACAACGGCCGTAATGTGTTGTTGCGCGAACAACGGTAAGTCCGCACATTTTGACGCGACCCTCAGTGAAGCCCAGACGAAACATTTTTACGTCTGCTCACACAGGTAATGATATTTACATCTGGTCAAAACTGTTTACGTTGACAGAGACTGGCTGTCACCGGCCTACGAAAAGCGGGATGTAGCTGTATGAAATCTTGGAACTGGAATATCAAGTTTGATTTCAGCTGCCAATACGTTTTTGTTCAGTGTTGTTTTTTGTTTTTGTTTCTTTTATATTATTTTCATCCCTGATATCCACATAATTATGTTGCTCAGTGCATCGGTTCATACGGCTATTTACTACGGGCCTCAGTAATCGACCGTGACTTTGGAGTAAAGGTTATCTTTTGTCTGATTGTTCTCAGTGAAATGCTATCTCAAGTTAACTTGAAAGGTCGATGAGGACCTGACGTTAAATATATAACAGCAACAATTTTTAAGCAGCTAGTCACCCTGTTGCTCCGTTTAACAAGAAGTGCTCACAAGTCAAAGCTTTTGCTTTTTATTCTGATGGCGCGCCTCCCCGGCAACAGTGTCAGTTTCACTAACTAATTTTGAATCAATGAATTATATGGATACTTATACAGCGCCTATCCGGCCTCGGTCGGAGACCAAGCTCTAAGCGCTTTACAAACGCGGGGTCATTGGTAGAATAGGCTGCCTACCTGGGTAGAGCCGACTGACGGCTGCCAGTTGAGGCTCAGAGTCATATTCGTTTCCTGTGTCATTCAACTTGATTTAATTTCAGGCGCGCACACAAAAACACACTCAGACAGACATGTAACATTTTACGATTGTGACCGTTTTGTTTATTCACCCCTCCTGTAGGCAGCCATACTCCGTTTTCGGGGGTGTGCATGCTGGATATGTTCCTGTTTCCATAACCCACCGAACGCTGACATCATGGATTACAGGATCTTTAACGTGCGTATTTGATCTTCTGCTTGCGTAAACACACGAAGGGGGATCAGGCACTAAATGAACAGGTATGCACATAATTTTTTGTTGGCCTAGGAGATCGGAAAAATCTCCACCCCGACTTTACCCACACTAAATCGCCTGACCGAGATTCAAACCTGGGACCCTCAGATTGAAAGTCCAACACTTGAACCACTCAGTCGACTATTGCGCCCATCTATGTGCAGGTCAAGCATCACTGAAACCGCCCATTCGCTTTCACTGACCCATTTCCTCTACCGTTTTCAGTTTTA
Source organism: Babylonia areolata (assembly GCF_041734735.1). NCBI lineage: Eukaryota > Metazoa > Mollusca > Gastropoda > Neogastropoda > Buccinidae > Babylonia > Babylonia areolata. The sequence continues at coordinate 13,078,446 of NC_134910.1, read as the reverse complement.
TGCAGATCCACGCACGTGGTCAATCGATCAATCAGTGTAGCACTGGTATAGCCTTTTCAGGATATTTATCTATCCCTCTTTCTTCTGTCTCTTGTTTGGTTTTATTTTTCTTAAACATTCCAGTTCAATTACTTTCATAAAGAGAGAGAGACAGAGACAGAGAAATCAGTGAAAAAAGCAATTTTTTTCTTTTTGAATTAAAAAAAAGTCGAGTTTTGACTTTGTTTATTTATTTATTTATAGTCTAAAACAATTTATTTGCATGAACACACCATTCAGTAAACTGTAAATAACCAAGCATTCAGTGCAATAAACACACACACACACACACACACACACACACACACACACACACACACACACACACCTGACTGAAATCTGGACGTCACGAAGTCATTTTATCTCAGTGGGAAGGAAAGGGGAACGCTGGAAAAACTGACCCGGAACCATAGCACGCACTGCGAACATTTGACGCTTGCGTGTCTATCTTGAATCAGTCAAACGTGTCAAAACTGCATGAACGCCTCGAAAATGTGTCACTTTTTTCTTTTTCTTTCAAGGTTTACCATGTTTCCCAGGTGGCAACGGATACAGTGTTTCCCATGCTGATTGATAATAGGTCACCATGCGAACGAAAGTATTTGTGTGCAAACCAGATTTTAGAGCATGATGCTATTTCACTTCATGTTCCATCTAACTTGAGTTTTAGCCGCTGTACCAATTGTGTTGTTGGAGATATGAAAGTTGGTGTTGTGTCTCTACTTCTTCTTCTTCTTCTTCTGCTGCTGCTGCTGCTGCTGCTGCTGCTGCAACTCTTCCTCTTCCACCTCACACCCCATCACCATTTCCCCCGGGCATTCGCTCTTCCTCTCTTTCTTCTATCGACTTCCAACAGTACCATACCATGTGAAAGACAGTAAAACGGGCTATCGTCAATGGACCAGGTTGGAAATATCCATGGCCAAAATAAAATTGAAATCCCAACACACACACACACACCCCTCTCTCTCTCTTTCTCTCTCTCTGAGTCTCCCTCTCCCTCTGTCTGTCTGTCTGTCTGTCTCTCACCTACATATATACAGGTCGGTGACCTTACAATAGTATTCTTGCGTTCTTCTTCTTCTTAAAACTCATCTTCTTCTTCTTCATAAACTCTTCTCTTTCTTCTTCTTCTTATCCTCCTTCTTCTTCTGAAAACTCTTCTCTCTCTCTCCCTCTCTCTCTCTCTCTCTCTCTCTCTCTCTCTCCTAAATATATATATATATATATATAGGTCGGTGACCGTACATTAAAATTCTTGCATTCTTCTTCTTCTTCTTCTTCTTCTTCTCTCTCTCTCTCTCTCTCTCTCTCTCCCTCTCTCCCAGTCTCTCTCTGTGCCCACAATTCTCTTTCACTCTGCCCCACTCCTTCAGTCTTCTATTCAGACAGGTCTACATGTGTGTGTGTGTGTGTGTGTGTGTGTGTGTGTGTGTGTGTGTGTGTGTGTTGTCAGTCTTTCTACCCGAAAAAAAATATCACACACTCTCACACACACACACACACACACACACACACACACGCACACACACGCACACACACACACACACACACACACACACACACACAACAAAAAAAAACAACCGTGCTCAAGCTCAAGCTCACTGTGACCCACGGAAAAGACAGGAGAGGTGGCCAAACTCAGTCTTAATGGATAGGAGGATAGGGGACGCCGGCGTAAAAAGAAATAAAATAAAACATAATGAAATATACGAATAACAATTTTTTTTTTTTTTTTTTAAACGGGAAGGGGTAGTGTGTGTGTTGAGAGAGAGAGAGAGAGAGAGAGAGAGAGAGAGAGCTGCGACTTTTTAATGGATAGGATGAAAGGGGCCACCGCGATATCATAAGTACATAATTTTTTTTTTTTTTAAATAGTAATAAATAGCCGGGGGGGAGAGGGATCTGAGAGGGGGGGATGGAGAAAGCTAGCGCTGCTCCGGACTGGTTTAACTCACTCAGTACGGCCAGTCCTCTCTTCTCCTCTACACAGGCCCCTCGGATGTCCAGTGGGTGTCTGAATGACCCAACCTTTAGCTTCCGTCGTCAGAATTGTGGTGTTCTTTGTCAACATTTACGTCTTCAGTATAAGAGCCTTCCGCTTGCAATATTTTGATGATGGTAATTGGGGTGAAACGCTGTTAACGTCGTCTCTTTCGCCGTTCGTATGGAAAGAGTTAACGCTGAACAAGATAAGACAAGCCGACCGACCCCACCGGAGGTCATAATATACAACATACGCATGCCCCGTGCGTTATACTATTTAAAGGCGCGTGCAAGATCTGCCAGCACCGCTCAGATTGTAACTTACGTCGTCTGTCTGACGCTAACACGCACTTTGACAGTGATTTTGACAATATCTTCACAGTCGTCGTCGTCATCATAAGTTCTTGAAGATCACCTGTCTAGTCTGGAACCTTCAGCACGATGGTCAAGGGTCTTCTGCTTCTGCTGGGCTGCCTGATGGCTCTCACTGCCTGCCAAGCAGCACCCGCACAAGGTTTAATCGCTTTTTTCTTTTCTTTTCTTCTTCTTCTTCTTTTTTGTTTTTTTTTGTTTTTGTTTTGTGAACCCTTCCAAAGAAGGCTCTTAACGTTACACAATGTCATCTTGAAATCAATTTGTTCATGAATATGTATTGTTCTGCACCAGGTTTTTCTTGTTTGTTTCTTTGTTGTTGTTTTTTGGCCGGGGTGGGGTGGGGTTCACATGCCTCCAAAGAAGGTTCTTACACTGTACAATGTCGTCATGGAATCAATTTGTTCATGAATATGTATCGTTCTGCATCGGTTTTTTTTTGTTTTTGTTTTTTTGTTTGTTTGTTTTTTAACCATTCCAAAGAAGGTTCTTACACTGTACAATGTCGTCATGGAATCAATTTGTTCATGAATATGTATCGTTCTGCATCGGGTTTTTTTTTTTTTTTTTTTTTTTTTTTTTTTTTTAACCATTCCAAAGAAGGTTCTTACACTGTACAATGTCGTCATGGAATCAATTTGTTCATGAATATGTATCGTTCTGCATCGGGTTTTTTTTTTTTTTTTTTTTTTTTTTTTTTTTTTTTTTTAACCATTCCAAAGAAGGTTCTTACACTGTACAATGTCGTCATGGAATCAATTTGTTCATGAATATGTATCGTTCTGCATCGGGTTTTTTTTTTTTTTTTTTTTTTTTTTTTTTTTTTAACCATTCCAAAGAAGGTTCTTACACTGTACAATGTCGTCATGGAATCAATTTGTTCATGAATATGTATCGTTCTGCATCGGGTTTTTTTTTTTTTTTTTTTTTTTTTTTAACCATTCCAAAGAAGGTTCTTACACTGTACAATGTCGTCATGGAATCAATTTGTTCATGAATATGTATCGTTCTGCATCGGGGTTTTTAAAAAAAAATTTTTTTAACCATTCCAAAGAAGGTTCTTACATTAAAGGCCTATAATATCAACATAGAATCAATATGTTCATGAACATAATATATTGTTCTGCACCAGTTTCGTTTTTGTTGTTGTTTTTTGTTTATTTGTTTCTTTTTTCACCCTTTCAAAGGTGGGGGGTTTTGCTTAGATTAAAAAAAAATATATTCCATAAAAACACACATTTTTTTTTAAACACAGACACACACAGAGACACACATACATACATACATACATACACGCGCGCACACACACACACATCACTGTGATTTAATTCAAACGTCAAACTCAGTGATGACGACTTTCATGACCTGTCTCCCGGTGTGACCCAGAGATAAGCTGAGATGAAATGGAATCAAAGTCACATCCGAGGTCACATTCGTGACTGATAAGACCTGCACGAACTTTTCGCTGAGTGTTATTTTCCTCTTCTTATTGTATTGCATTGTACTGCGGTATTGTATTGTATTGTATTCTAGATCTGCTACTGGTAACCTGAAATCCAGTACAACCTGTTCAGGGTCGGGTTGCCGGCGACTAAACTGGCACTCTCACCGCTCCCTTCCGGGACTGGTGATTTCGTGCGCAGATTGGACTATTCAGCCATCTGCGCACTCACAGATAGATTCATGAGCATCCCCCCCCCCTCCCCCCATCCCCCAGCTGGATGACAACGATGGTCATCATCGATCTCGATGGACACACACCACCACCACCATTGTATTGTATTGTATTGTATTGTATTGTATTACCTCCGAAAACGGAGTATGGTTGCCCACATGGCGGGGTAAAAACGGTCAGTCATACACGTAAAAGCCCACTCGTGTACGTACGGGTAAACGTGGGAGTTGCAGCCAACGAACGAAGAAGAGTATTGTATTGTATTGTATTGTATTGCGTTGATTTGCACTGTACTGTAATGTACGCACTGTACTGTAATTGTATTAAAGTGCAGTGTCACAGCAGTGCAGCCGTACCGGCAATGCAGCGCAGCTGATGCGTTACCGTGCGTTGTGTTATAGTACGTTGTCATGTTTTGTGTTGCGTTGTGTTGTACTGCGTTATCAGTGTTGCGTTGTACTGTGTTGTGTTGTGTTGCCGATCTGCGTCTTTGTGTTGTTTTGTATTGAGTTGCGTTCTGTTGTGTTGCAGTGTATTGAATTCCGACGGCTTACATCAGTTTATTTCAAGTTACTGCACTGTATTTCATTGTTTTCAGTACAATTTCAGTTATTTTCGTCAGTGTCACTGACACCAGATATCTTTGTATGAAATTCGGACTCCGTCCTCCAATCTCTGTCACTAACTATATGTAGTGCTGCAGCTCCCACCCTCCAACTTTCGTTTTTCTTTCTTATCTCTCTCTCTCTCCGTCTCTCTCCCTCTCTCTCTATATATATTTATAATCTTTTACTTAGTGTTATCCGGAAGACAGACAACACTCTGTGTGTGTGTGTGTGTGTGTGTGTGTGTGTGTGTGTGTGTGTGTGTGTGTGTGTACAGCCTGCCAAACGGTGTACTGTTTCGTGGAACCGTGCCTGGTGGCTAACTGTCCCAACCACCCAAACGCCGTGTGCACGTGAGTTATCTCCCCTTTCTCCGCTATGACAGTCTCCAGTTCTCTCCCTTCCCAACCCAGGGTCCGTCCCATTGTTCTAAAAATTGAAGGATACCTCACTGGCCAGGAAAAGCTGAACTTGAAACCAACTGGACGCTATACTGAGACTTGTTTCTGGCTGTCAGTCCTTTGAGAAGTCGTCTGCTAACTGGTGGTAGTTTCTGAACTGTAACCATGTATCTTCGATGAAATCGTGTTATGCTTGCCCCCGCAACATATCAAATGTTGTGTCTTGATTGATATCTGCCAATGGTTTATTTACCAAAGTTATTACAGGAAAACAGTGCAGTGACACGTAGCGCAAACTTGCTGCCATGGAGGAACACTTAACTAACACCGCGAGCAAGTGAAAGCCTGCCATGAAACAGTCATCGTAGCAAGCTGAGCGCTCGGCTACATGTATGAAGCCACCGCTTCACGCTTCACTGATACGAGTAGCAAAATGGCTGATTGAACACTTCTGCTGGCTTCAGTTAGCAAAGGTGCTCAAAGAAGGCACTGTGCGTTAGCCACCTATCTTTAGATCAGTGGGTCCGTCCACCAGCACGGACGTATAGAGAGGTTCGGGGACCTCCCGAATCCATAATTTACCTGGCTGCCTGCCCCGCTCCCCCCTCCCCTCCCACCCCCCCCCCCTCTCTCTCTCTCTCTCTCTCTCTCTCTCTCTCTGCGGAGTGTATTTGAATGTCATGTATGTATTTCTATAACCTTTTGCTATCTTGTGAATATTTTTTATTTCATAGTTTATCTTTGCCCTGAGAGTTGGATGTGAAAACTGCGACAACAACATGCGCATGCTTGTTCCACTTACCTCATTAATTTTTTTTTTTTTTAATTTTAAGTTTGTTCGTTCGTTCTCTTTCTCAACAAGAAATTATTATTTCAGTTGCATATTTTTCATGCATGATCATCAGTTTTTGTGTTCGGAAGCAGTGTCACACAACTTTATATGATGTTGCTTTTTTCAGATTTTATGTATTCTTTCTTTTTGTCGTTGTTTTTGTTTTTAGTTGTTTTTGTTGCACACACACACACACACACACACACACACACACACACACACACACACACACACACACACACACACACACACACACACACACACACATGCATAGTGATCAGACACTGACATCTTTGCCTAAAAAGTAATTCAGTAAAATGAAATTGTTTTTAAGAGAGAGAGAGGGGGGGGGGGGGAGGGAGGGAGGGAGAGAGCGTAAAGGAAACAGTCAACTGAGAAAAAAAAAGTCAGTTACCATCGAAAAAAAAACCTCCCTCCTTGATATAACTACTGAATCATAGCGACTGAATCTGTTTCAAATTCTTTGAGCATCATAACTATGAAAATGGGTTTCAACAGCTAACATTGGTTATATCCTTTCATCCATGCTGTGAATTTGCCGTAGTCGGTCCATGAATGTAGGATACTAATCACCAAAGATTGACTTTGGATCGACTGACCTGGAGACATTTCCCAGAAGGTATCGACTCAGATTATCAACAATTTAGGAGGAAGGTGGCAGAATGGTTAAGACGCTCATCTGCTGGTCTGGGTTCCAATCCAGCTCCGTCTCGCCCTTTCTCCCACATTTGACTGTAAAAATCGAACTGAGCGTCTAGTCAGTCATTCGGATGAGACGATAAACCGAGGTCCCGAGTGAAGCACTCACTCGGTGCACTCAAAAAGAACCCATGACAATGATAGTGTTGTCCTATGGCAAAATTCTGTCGAAGAAATGCACTCTGATAGGTACACAAATATATATGTACTGTATGCACTAAAGGCCTAACTAAAGCGCGCGGCGTTGGGTTATGCAGCTGGTCAGTCAGGTGTCTGCCCAGTACATGTGGTGTAGCGTAGAGAGAGAGAGAGAGAAGGAAATCGAAATCGAAATCGAAATCGAAACTTTTTTATTGAGGGAAAAGGAATAGGCTCTTATCAAGTCTTTTTTTCTCAGTTGACTGTTTCCTTTACGCTCTCTCCCTCCCTCCCTCTGTCTCTCTCTCTCTCTTAAAAAATATTTCATTTTACTGTGGATTTGTCTGAACGCATTGACGCCTCATTGAGAAACTAAAACGTGGTATCCACTTTTATCATCCTATATTATTGCACATATTGGTTACGTTTCCATGGTTCGCGGGACGAAAAGCGGAAAAAAGCAAAATCGTGGCACGTAGTGACTGAATCCGTATCAAAATTGTGTAAAATAACGTAAAAAATAAGAGTAAAAATCCGCCTAAAAATGGGTTACAACATCTACTAATAGTAATATCGTTTTATACATGCACACAAATTGATGGTGAAATAGGTGCAGTAATTAACTCACTCAGTACGGCCAGTCCTCTCTTCTCCTCTACACCGGCAGACCCCTCGGATGTCCAGTGGGTGTCTCCATGACCCAGCCTTTAGCTTCCGTCGTCAGAATTGTGGTATTCTTTGTTAACATTCACCTCTTCAGTATAAGAGCCTTCCGCTTGCAATATTTTGATGGTGGTAATTGGGATGAAACGCTGTTAACGTCGTCTCTTTCGCCGTTCGTATGGAGAGAGTTAAACAAGGACAAACCCACTAAAACTTTGGGAAGTGACGGGTAACATCCATGTTGTTTCAGGAACGATTACTGTGGTGCTTGTCGCGCTGTCTACACTCTCCCTGACGGAACGCTCGTGACAGACTGTCATGGCCCCAAGGCTGCGGCGAACAACTGATCTATATTATACAGCTGATGTTACCGTGGTAAAGACCTCGTGACACTCTGGCGATCATTGATTGATTGATTGATTGATCGAGAGGTTTTGCTGACCAATACATTTTGAAGAACGGAAATAAGTTTTTGTGATTTTTTTTTTTCTTCCCCTTTTGCGGTGTGATGATGGAGTTTTGTGAAAACGTTTAGAAGTTTAATTCTATTCTGCCCAGTCCTCTCTCTCTCCCTGTGTGTGTGTGTGTGTGTGTGTGTGTGTGTGTGTGTGTGTGTGTGTGTGTGTGTGTGTTCCCCCCCCCCCTTTTTTTTCAGTTTTCTTGTATTTCCTAGATTAGTTTATACATTTTCTTTACGAGGGACGAGGGCAGGATGAAAACAGGCTGATAAGAGCCTATTCCTTTTCCCTCAATAAAAAA